>NC_066313.1:105563810-105867106 GCF_022539315.1 Serinus canaria
GACTGGAATTCCCATACATATTTTAATGATCTGCTGCTTCAAAGATGGTAATAAGAGCAAATGTATATTTATCAGTAGAATATATATACATATATATATATATTTAATGTTTCTAGGCCTTATTGGGTTGTTATGGAGGCATAGAACTAGGATAAATAACAAAATGCTCATGCAATTGCTAAGAGTATTATTTTTCATCTTTTTCTTGAAAGTGCCATTTTATCAGACTGAATGTAAAAGAGGAACATCACAGGCAATTTCCAAACACATTTATAGTCATTAATTTAGTTCCACATTTCAGTGCTGAGTATTTTATAAACATTTTGATAGAGGAGAAATGTAAAAGTTGAGAAAAGAAGGAAATTAATCTCTTTCCTCAAACATTTCTTATATCAAGGCTGCCAGTCACCAAAATAGAGCCACTTTTGTGCAATATGTCATGCTATTATTCCTTTAGAACTTTCAATTACCCAATTCTTGTCCAATCCAGGTTATTTAAAATAATCTCACCAAAGTTAAAATAAATAAAATGAAATGTAAATATGAGCTCACATTTATTCTCTATGGAAATTGAAAAAACAAGGGACTGCTAACACTCAATCCTACATTCATACCCTTAGTCTGTGCAGAGGTTTGATACTTTGTAAACCAGACTCTTGTTTCAAAAGATGCTCACCATCATCAATTGATCATTTGTGATATTATACTTGTTTGCTGAAATATTTTCCTGACATTTTTTTTTGCCAAAGACTTTCTCATCATTCCTTTCTCTATGTCTTTTTTTGAGCAACTGGATCTAATTTATTTAAGTCCATAATATGCAATTTTACTTTTATAAATGTATACACTGCACTGAACTATCAACTAATCCTCTTCTTAGCTCAACAGGGTAATTTGCAGGAAGATGGAGACATTCTACAGTTACTGTGCATAACAATTCTCTGTGTTCCATCTTCAGTAATAATCCTATTCTCACCATCAGCAGGTGTCAGTAAAAACCCTGCCTGGCCAACGTGTCTAAGAGACTGACTACAGTCCTTATTCTTTAGAATTGTTTTAAATTAAAATGCAATTTCCTTAAGAAGATGGCATTCATTCCACATTGTTTGAAGCTTTTTCAATCCATAGACCTTGAGGTGAAAGCATTTCTATTTGCTCCTGAGTTTGCCAGGCTGTGGCTACAGAAGCAAATTTTCAAGTAGAGTAAGAAAGGTATTTTTATAGCCCTTGTGAGATAATGCAGCAGAAATTCTTCCCTTTGGGGCTCCTTGTCCAAATCACAATTAATTCTTCTAGATGGACAAGTAACAAGTGCCTTCTTTCTCTGCGCTGCATCTGACAAGCAGGAATGTTGCTCACACAAGGACTGAACTTGGAATGGTGGCAATACTGCTGAAAAAACAGATCTTGGCTTCTCTCTTCCCCAGGCTCAAAATGATCAGAGCTTTCAACATCCCCATGAGTGTCTACATGTCAGGAGCAGGAGTTAGAGTCTCCTGCTGTATTCTCATTAACTCATTTCTGTTTCTTGGAACAAAAGAAACTCCAGTGAGTTGAGCAGCAGCAGCTGAGAACAGTTTCAAGGCCATGCTGAACAGAGCTCAGCCCAGTTTGGCCAAAATCCTTCCAGAAATCAGTTCTGGCTCTTGAAGTGCTTGATGCAAAGTGTCCCCAGGTCACCCCTCACCAGCCTTTTCCACACACAGCCCCAACCCAGACATGCACCTCCATGCTCTGCTGGGCCTTTCTGGCACTCATCATTCACATGGAACTCCTGACCTCCTCTGTCATTTGGGCCTGAGTCCTTCAGGCTCCCTATGCACTCCTAAGACAATGGAGAAGATCTTTGAGGAGTCAAACATATCCCTCACTGTACAATCTCCTTAAGCTCCTTTTTTTTTTTCCTTTTTTTTTCCTCTCCCTGAGATATAAATCAATTTCCACAATAATCCTCTCTTTTCCATGTAGGGTTATGAGGCTACAGAGCCATTAGCAATAGCATTGCTATTTTCTTAATACTGTTTTTTTTCCCATTTTACTTGGCTTATTTTGCCTTATAAAATATCAGCTCTCAAAAAAGCACCAACTGTTCATCAGCAGTGAAGTCTATCAGAACAGCAGATTGAACTGCTTGAAATTTAGAACTAAACACCTTAAGCAAATTATATATTTGTAAAACTTGCTTAGCGAGGAATCCATTCTTATTGCAGTACAGGAAATTAACTAGAAGGGAAAAATTTGCACAGAACATTTAATATCAGAAGCTAAAAGGGCAGTGAGTTTCAGGTTTAAATTTACATATAAATTTACATAGAAAAATCACACCAAATTGAATTTCTTTTAGCTGAAATGTGCATTAGTGCCTAAGTAATAATGCCCTGAAACAGTACAGCAACAATTTGTTTATAAGTTATTACAATAATTTTAAGTTCCCTGACTAAAAATTACAACACTTGACCTTTTAATGGGGCCTTTATATTGTACCAAGCAAACAAACTGGGAAAACAATGTTTTTCAAGAGGTGATTACAAAAATTATTTTTTTGAAATGGAAGGAAAGGAATAGACTGAAAAACAATTACATTTAATGACTGAATCGATCTATGATGTCCTCAGCTCCACCAAAAGATACCACAACCCACACCAAACTGATACTGCAATAATTTATACACATAAAGGAAAACTAATGAAGTAAATAATATGCACATATTTGGATTTACATGTAAAGATAGATAGAAAAAGCTGAGTTTTCAAAACTCACCAAAGATGAGTTGAATGCTTAATGAAGTGCTGTTTTAAGATAATTATAAGAAGTATACCTGACAAGGGGATAGAGACTGAGTCAAAGTAAAATTAACATCCCAAATTTCCACAACTGAGAAAGTAATAACTATGCTCTCATCTTAATGAGTACTTTTATGAATTTGAAATCAAGGGCACCTCTGCATCCATGGAGACTGAAGCTCAATAACTCTCCATACTCCTGAAATCCAAATCCTGAGGAAGATTTCCTTCTCAGATTCAGCAGTGTTAGAAAAAATTACCAATTAGAGCTACTTTTTGCCAATTTCTATACTGAAGATTGGCACTTCCAGTGATCAGCTCAGTTGCTTTAATCACCTCATACAGTAAGCTGGTTTATCAAAGCTCAGTTGGGTTTGACAGCCCTACTAGAAAATTTAGAAATCAATCTTTTCCATTACCAGAATCAATGGAGGAGGAGATCACAGAATCACAGAACTGTCTGGCTTGGAAGAGACTTTCAAGATTATCTCGTTTCATGGGCAGGGACACCTTCCACTAGACCAGATTGCTCAGAGTTCCATGTATCCTGACCTTGAACACTTCCAGGGATGGGGCATCCTCAGCTTCTCCAGGGAGCCTGTGCCAGGGCCTCACCACCCCTAGAAACTTTCCCTAATATCCAATCTAAATCTGCTGTCTGTCAGTTTGACTCTATTCTCCCTTGTCCTGTCACTGCATGCTCTTGTAGAAAGTTTCTCTCTGTCTTCCCTGAAGGCTCCTTTCAGGCACTGGAAGGTCACAATTAGGTCACCCTGCAGCCTTCTCTTCTCCAGGCTGAACAATCCCAATTCTCTCACCTTTTCCTCATAGGAGAGATGCTCCCTCTAATCATCCTGGAGCCATCCTCTGGGCTTTTCCCCAGAGGTCCCTGTCCTTCCTGTGCTAGGGACCCCAGAGCTGGACTCAGCCCTGCAGGTGGGCTCTCACCAGAGCAGAGCAGAGGAACAGAATCCCCTCCCTCACCTGCTGCCCACGCTGCTGTTGATGCAGCCAAGGACATTTGGCATTCTGAAACTGACTGAGTTTGACTGCAGAAAGATGGGCTGCTTCTGTTATCTGACACTGAATTAATATAACAAAGGACCAAATTAATCTTCAGAGGATTTTAGAGGAAAATCATTTACACCTACTTTGTCATCAACACTTTTGGAAAGCATGACTCAGCAAGTGACAGATTTCAATACAGCTCCTATTCATCATCTTTATGGGTCACTTTGCTGTGCAGATGCATGCACACAATATATGAGCCAATGACAGAAACCAGTCTGAATCAAATCAATAGATGTCTTTACACTCCTTGGGTGATAGGACTATTTTGTGTGATGTAAATCCAGGCTGCATCTCTCAAAAATAGATATTTCTCTTTTTTTTGAGATTGTCCTTTCTCCTTCAGAGACTGTCATATCCACAACAGCAGAACAAAATAATTAAGGTCAGTATCACTCAATTAAAATCACTAGAAAGTGCAACATTTCCAAATGAGAAATTTACTGTTCTTAGATAATAAAGTCAAGAGAGATATGAGTGACTACTGCATTTTCAAAATCAGTTATGTCTCATGGAGTTGTAAAATGCAAACTCTTCTGCAAGCATGTCATCACACTGAGATATCTGCCCCAAATCAGCCTCAAGATAGTGAAAATCAGCATTTGTGACCCTTCCTTTCAGGGAAGTTAAGGAGATGCAAAATTTAGCACACTTTCAATTTCCAAATAGCTTTTCTATATCAGGTAGACAGTTTTCAAAACATTTCTTTTTCAATTATTTCTCTCCGATCTAAATCTTGCTAAATCTTTCTCTAAACCTTTCTTTTTCAATTATTTCTCTCTGATCTAAATCTTGCTCTCAGAGATCTTTGAATGTAATTCAGGTTAAATGTTTAAGTAAATCTGTGTCTCTTATTTACCTCACAACTGCACTATTATCCCTGGACTCTACTGTGTACAGCACTTCCAGGTTTAGTTCCTGAACTAATTGCATCTGCCCATATAATGCTACAACACCACAGCACCAAGCTGTAATTATTTTCTGCTGGTCTCACTGATTTGTTTTCAAATGCTACATAAAGTCAAAGTAATGCCATTAATTCACAAATCCAATAGACTAGAACATACTTTGGAAGGCTTGGTGAGTACTGATGATTTCTGCATATTTATGAAGTCAGTAACTGAAACCACAGAATTGCTTCCAGGAATTAACTATAATCTAATTTCATTATCTATTAGTTTAATAATGGATTATTATTTAGATCCAACAGTCCTGGATTGAAAATAAGGTTAGAAATCTCTGACATGCAACTACAAACATGACAAAGTCTGTATCAGTGAAATGCTGAATATCAGCTTGCCCAGAACTGACCAGGAAAAGGCAATGACCAGCACTGCCCATGTTCCAGTGCTTCAAAGACCTACAGAAATACTTGGTGAAAATAAATGTACAACCACCTATCAGAACCCAAAGCTAGAATAGCAGCAGGACTATTACACTTTTTCCACCAACTTTAAAGACTCCTGCAAAATGTGGAAGAAAATATTCTACTATGTGCCTCTGCTCACAGCTCATGCTGCTATGAGCTGACAGTACTACTTTACTTTAAAAGTAGTAACTAACTCCAATAATATCTAATTGTAATGATTTTTTATGACCATACTAATGAGGTAATTTACATCTCAGCTACACCACCTACCACCAAGTTAATCAATCAGTGGAGGTAAAATGCTAATTAATTTGACTCTCTTAGATCTTGCGCCTACTGTGACTCTGTCATTCTGTAGGTTTAAAGATAGATTTTTAAGGAAGCATTTCTTCATAATTTAAAAGACCAATACCATAATTATCACTGGGAAAAAATATGTAGAGGTGGAGAGAATTTTAAAAGAAAGCTAAAACTGTCAGAGTTTCTCTGAAAAAAACTTCTCCTGAATTTTCTAGACGTAAAATTCCTCTGATAAAAATCTTTCTCTCCTAGATTCTAGGCATTTATTTTTTTCAAATCCAGCTTTTATTTTTGGCATATCTCTGCAGTCTCAGGAGCCAGACAGTGTTATAATACGAAGAGAACTCCTTAAATGTTCATAGTTTTTCTGAAAAAATAATTACATATAGATCAAAAGGAACAGTCTATAAGAGTTATCTCATTTTCTGTTTCTTACTATGACTTGTAAGATCAGATAAACTTTGAAAACAGCCTCATTGCTAGTTGTTGCTCCAGGAAAAGTTAACTTTTAAATCCTTGAGGTTTGCTCATAGATTACTGTCTCACATGAAACAATAAATGCTGCATTATAAAAAATTACTTCAATGCTAGAGGTGTCTGCAGTCTGTCTCACACATTCCCTTAGCAGTTCCTCTACAAAAGTAAGGCAAACTCACTATATCACAAGCAATGTTTACTAATAATAGTAACATCTATATATATGTTCTTATTGATGGTATCTGTTACTAGAACCTCTTAAAAAGCAAAAAAATAGAGCAGACTGAAGCAAGGTCTACACTTGAATTTCCCTGGGTCTGTGCAGTCTGGCTACTTGTGCTGTCCATCAGGAAGAAGCCTCTCTTTCTGTATGGGGAAGATGTTGAAAGTGTTTATTAGATAATCGTGAATCCAGGAATTATGGAGTGAGAGTATAAAGCCCTTTAAATGCTGATTTCTCCACATTTCTGTCTGCTCAGTTTTGACCACCTGGCAGATCAGTTTGTGAGGGAAAGAATTGCTACTGCAGTCACCTGAAATGCACTTTTTTATGGCATATCCACATATTTGGACATTAGCCATTATTTCATCCTTTAACTTCTTTACAGGTAAAGCTATCTCCTGAGGTTGCAGCTTCAAAACATGGATAAGTATCAATGAGGTACTTTTCAATTGTTACATTCATCCTACAGTCACATTCTGCTGTGTAGGGCTCACACAGAACAGATCTGCTGCATTCATCTTTCTGGACTGCCATAACCAAGAAGATTTGAAGGTTGGAATCAGTAATGGGAATACCCTGGCTCTGCTCAGATCTGCATGTAAACAGCAACACTGTGCCAGTGACCTCTTAAAAGCACCACAAAGGGCTCAGAAGCAGTGTGTGAGTGGTCTGGGAGCCTTCACAAACACCAGCAGCAGCACAAGTGTCAACTCACAAGAACAAATCCTGTGGGAAGTGTGGGTGGGCAACACGTTTCAGAGATGCATTACCAAATTTGGGGTACTCATGTGGTTCTAAAGGACTTGAGAAAGAAAAAAAAAGCCAAGCAGGTTTGGCAAAGTCAAAACTATTGTCTCCACACTTATGAGAAAACCAAACTCAACCCCTTGCAGGCTTTGGTTTTATTAAAGCAGAAACTAATAATTGACTGTTCAAAACAGACCTTCCCCCTGGCTTATTTCCTGCTGCACAGATCCTGCTTGGAGCTCACATATTAGATATTTCCTCTCCAGACAGAAAATACTACTTTTCAAGTACATGGATGGACTAAAAAGTCTCTTGACACAGTGAACCAGTGATGAACACTTAGAATTTTCTCCATGAAATAGACAACTGCTAATGAGTAAGTGCTTAAAGCAACAACGAACAGCCTTTTAGATACTTTGCATCAAAATTTAAGAATCACCTTCTGTCTTGATCTCTTCATTCAACCTGAATAAAGCCATTAGAATATTTGCAAGGCAAAGTAACTATTGCAGTTCATTTTTCTAAAATATTTGAAATAATGAATTTATCAACCTAAGTTACACCTCTGTAATACTGTTGCAATTAAGGAAATAAAAATAAACAGCAAAGAAAAATACAGTAAAAAAAATTTATTTATAAATTCTTACAATATTTAAATGGTTCAAGATACTAATAATTATCAATTGATAAAATTGATAAAACTAAAATTATGAATGTGTTTTCTCTGCATTTAGAACTAAAAATATGTGCCAATGTTTAAGTGACTCAAAATAACTGAAACTGTTATTTAATTAATGAATAATGAACATTAAATAAATTTTAATTTGACTCAAAACTTCCTGCTTTCACAGATGGTTCCTTTGAACAGTTAAAATTCTTTAGAAATTATCCTTTCTAAATGCCAGAGAAATATATAAATTATTACTGAGTAAATATTCAGATGTAAATTGCCTCCTTCCATGTAAAATGAGTAGTGTTAATTTTTACTCCCCATTTCTCTCAAACAGCTTTCCCCAGAATTTTTTCAGTAGAAATATTTGCTGCAGGGAATCAATTTTATGGCCTTCAGGTTAGTTAGTTTTATACAAATAGGTCTACAGATTCAACTGAGCTAGTCTCTATGATCACTGAGACTTTAGCTTTTTTTTAGTCTTCTAAGATTTCAGTTAGAATGATTTTCATCTCCTTTTACACCAGGAATTCAAATCAAGCAGCAAATTCATTTTTACAAGTCTGGAGAAAAGTCTTCAGACAGTAACAGACACTGGGCTCTCCATCCTACTGAGGTTGATGACTTGAGCAAGTGTCAGAGATTATCACATTTGCACAGTCACTTCTTATGCTGATTTAAATAGAAGAGGAAAAAATCTCAATTACTTTTTCAGTAGGCCAAACCACCTAAAATAGATAGGGCTGTAGCCTAAAGTCAAAACATCCAATAAAACTGTATAACTTAAGCCAAGTCATTCCTGAGTAAATGGCATTTTTCAAACTACAACACAGCACCTGTTTTAAAATCAAATCCCTACTCAACTAGCTTGATGCACCTACTTGAAGTTCCTGATTCAGATGTTATGAATATTTGTATGTGTGCATTAAATTATTGCTCATTGCAATGATCTCATTTAATTATCACTGTCTGTTTCAGAAGCTGTGCATGCTGTCCATAGAAATCCAGCAGAAAATAATAACTATCTGCTTTAACATGCAGAAAAGAATTTGTTAAAATGTTATTTGATTTGAATAAAAACATTATTTTATATATTTGCTAGTATAAAATTTTACTTGACTTTCACTCCAGAATTTTTAAATAGTATTCTGATCATGGGAACACAGCAATACTGTTTTAGAGAAGCAGAGATATTGGTACATTTTTTTGGGAGCAGTTACCCCTGCCAAAACACTCTTAAAGACAGAGCTTTTAGTTATTCAGATGGACAACCTTCATAGGAATTGAATTAATAATAAAAATCCCTTCCTCCTATTCCTTTATCTCACACAAGGAAAACAGAGATTTCTCACAAGTCACATTAATCACTGGTGGGGGTGAACAGTGTAGTAGCACCAGTTTTCTTTGGCAGCTCTGAAAAAGGGCAGGACAGGTTTAAAGGTTAGACTTCTGCAGGAAAAATCACAGAAGGTCACTTTTAAGAGCCTCCAAACATAACTGGAAAATTTACACTTAGCTACATCTTTTGGACAAATTCTCACTGTTCTCTTTCATGTTCCTCTCACTTTTATTTATTAAAAATAAAAAAAAATTATAAATAAACCCATCAAAAAGTAAATCCAAAAAGAAATATAAAAAAAAAAACCCACACCCAGCTCTAAGAGTGTACATACAACCATGTTTTGTCTTGAGCCAAAAACCTAGCATAAGTTCCTAGCCTTGACAGAATGACAGGGAACAGAGTTCAAACATTACATTTTCCTTTCAATAATGTTACTTTACTACCTAGTTCAATCTGCACTCCAGGCCATCAGTGAGCAAATTTTTCTTAAAAAGAACTTTTTCCATGGACTTGCTGTGTGTAATGGTTGAGAAAAAAACCCCTCTTGTTTTGATTGCTAAGCCCCAGGGGAGCAACAGCAGTTGTGGACGAAGGGAATTGGTAGTTTCTCTATTCAGGGCCATTCTCTTCCTTCACATAACAGTTATTTTTCATAGATATGACCACTTGCCCAGATGAAACATCCCCTCTAATTATTTGGTTTAGATCTAACCCCACATTTTGGTTCCATGCAGTTAGGGACAGCTCAGATGTCATTTTGTGATCTGCTTTAGCTCCCTGCTCTTATCTCAGAGAACTGATTATTCATCTGTAGGGACAAGAGGAGGGGGTTGGCAGCTGCTAAATATTTATCAAAAAAAATCACTCACATTTTTCTACTTCTAATAATTTTCCTTTCTTTTTATTTATTTTTTTAATGAGCTATACAAATATGCTGTGGTCTGAATTATTGGCCTAACTGCTTTTAGTTAGAGTGATTAATAATTACTACCTTCTCAAATTTGTTTTCCCTCCCACTAACCATGTTGCCATGGCTCTTTTTATACTACCAACTGTCATGAAAGCATATGATAGAAATTAAAAAATCTTCAGGCATTATTCATAACTTCAAGTTACTCAATTTCTGAGAACATGATCCAAGTTTCAGCCATATATGACAATATTCAGACTACAGTTTTGCTTAGGATTTATGAAAAATTAATATACCACAGCTACCAGTGTGTTACTGTCTTCAACTTCCAAGTCACATAATTACAAAACATTCTTAATTGTACAGTTTTTACTTTTAATAAATAATGAAAAACATAATAAGTGAGACACTGACACATAATTTAGATTCTAAGTTGGTTTTGCTCTAACACCAGTGACACTTGTAACAACATCTCTGCATTATACCTGTGAATTGACTTAGTGCAGTTACCACCAAATACAAACTCCTGCTAGAATAACCACAGTGCAGTGGTTTTTGACAGGATGGGTTACAAGATTTGGGTGCTGTGATCTGTCCATATCAGCTGGCAGTGAGACACAGAAGGAGGGGACAGAGCAGAGCAGTGTGAGGACTCAGCCTCCACATTCTGTAATGCCATCAATGTTTGTCTTATCAATGGTTGTAATGCTCCCATGAAGTTAAACATCCATCAGTGGTTGCAGAACATTAGATGAGCATGTGGAAGATATTCTCCAGTTAAATTACATCCAAAAGAAGTGGATTTCATCCACTCCAGGACTGCTGTGTGATACAGATACTACAGAAGGAGTGGTAAGTGGGGGCAATCAGGAGAGACGGCCTAAAAACACAGTATTTCTGTGTACTGAGAGTTTAATACCAATGCATATTTCTGGTGAGTTCCCTTCAAGTAACTAAAGAGAAAAAGGAAAGATGCTGGAAAGAGGCATGGCCTGGGGAAAATTAACACATATTTTCTGAGATTTCTTACTGTTGTGCCTCTCTGTAAAACAACTATAAGTTTAAAACAGAATGCTATCTCCCACTGATGGGTTTTACTTCTGCAGTCCCCAAAGCATGATTCCCAGGTTCTAAAGATCTGCCAAGGCTTTTGTGGTGAAGAAACACACCACAGAGTTGGCAAGGGCGATGCTTCTGATCTACAACTTACAAATCCATTAGAAGGCAAATTTATTTCTGTATGAGAAGAGTTTGAGGAGTATCACAGAATTGTTTGGGTTGGACAAAACATTAAAGAGAATCTCATTCCAAACCCCCTGCCATGGGCAAGGACACCTTCCACCAGACCAGGTTGCTCAAAACCCCATCCAGCCTGGCCTTGGACACTTCCACAGATGGGGCAGTCACAGCTTCTCTGGGGGGCAACCTGTGCCAGGGCCTCACCATCCTTACAGGAAAGAATCTTTTCCTTACATCTGATCTAAACCTGCTCTCTCAGTTTGCAGTCATTACCCCTTGACTAACCACTACCTGCCCTTGCCATAAGTCCCTCTCCAGCTCTCTTGTATCTCCCTTCAGGAACAGTAAGGCTGCTCGAGCTCCAACTCTCTCTGTCCTCACAGGGGAGATGCTCCAGCCCTTGGATCATCTTCATGGCCTTCTGTGGACTCTTTCCAACACATTCATCTCCTTCCTATTTTGGGGACACAAGAGCTGGTCCCAGCACTGCAGGTGGGGCCTCATCAGAGCAGAGCAGCTGAATTCCCTCCCTCACCTGCTCTTGATGCTGCCAGGACATGTTTGGCTTTGTGGGCTGCAAATGCTCACAGCTGCTCTTCTCCTCAGAGCTGCTCTCAGTCCATGATCTGCCCAGCCTGTATTTGTGCTTGGGAGTGCCCTGAGCCCAGGGCAGGACCTTACTCTTGGCCTTTTGAACTTGATGAGGTTTGTGCAGGCAATTCTTGGAATTCATCATGAGTTGGAAAAGCTGTCAGCTACTAATGAACAACAGTCTGATCCAGCTTGTGCTATCTGGATGTCACTAACGGAGTAAAACCCACAGAACTACTCAAATATACTTCTGGATTTTTTAAAAGTAAAATGTACATTTGAAAGTATTCTTCTGCATCCTATATCCTTGTAAGATTGCAATCTTACAAGTTTCTTCCTTTGCTTTTGTGATTTATTAGACTGCCACAGGCTGGTCTAGACAAGACAAAATTAAATAAAAATACGCTAATATTTTCATAAGAGAAAAATGAATAAATTCCTGAGCAGACTGTGATCACAGAGCATACTTTCTCCCTTTTTCCCTGAACTACTTTTCAGCTGATCTCTTTTAATAGAGTTGATGATCTTTGTCAGGGTGAAATGAAACCTGAAATTTGCATTGGTGGAAAGAAAGCCAAAGCTGACAAGTCTCCAACATCACTCTCCCTCACATCATGCAGTTCAAAACAGAATGATTTTCTAAGGTGATAGAATAGAAATGACACCTCACAAATCTGAAATTTCCTTACTGGAATTAATTCCAGGACAGTGCTATGGAAATGTTTCTACTTGTAGCAAAACTAATGGAGTATTTAATGACTTAGGGGAAATGTTCTCTACAGGACAGCAGTTCCAATTGCCCAAACTGATTCTCCAGGTGAACTGAAAGACCAAGGACACCAAAAAAAGACAAATATTCTTAGAATTTAGATTGGTTTCTTTCATTATGACAGCTAGCAAAAAAAGGAGGTTGAATCTGGGCAATTGAAGTTGTAAGGTAAAGTTGGAGGTGCTCATTATAAGCAGCACTAGAACTGACTGGGTTATTTCAGTATTACCAACACTTGATAATATTCCTCCTCTGAAATACAGGTTTATCCCTGTCACACTCAAAAGGGTTCCCCTGTTTACTAAGCTTTAGCAATCCTTCCCAGCTGGAATGCATCCTTACAACCTTTCCAGGCTTCACTAATTATCTATTTTCTCTTAATACACATGGAACTTAGAAAGTAAACCTGCAGCTGGATACTCTCCCTCCATTTCAGTAGGGTTATTCTTATTTCTGCAATGGTTGAGCACTGGATTTCAGAGCATTCAGGGCTTGGTTTAAGAAAAAATATCTAGATCAAAAGGGTATAGGCTTTAAAAAATCATTCATTTAAAATGAAAATCAGTCTGTCCAAGTTGGAAAAACAACCCCAGCCAAACATGAAAACACCCAACCTTCCCCCCTTTAATCAAAAAAACAAAACACCACTACCAAACAAAACCAAAAAACCACAACAACAAAAACAAAACAAAAACACAAACCCAAAAACCTGGGGAAGAAAATGAGAAATAAATCTGTCTTCAAGAAGTTTAACTGAACACTGAAAAAACTGACTGTCATATACTCCTTACTTGGAAATGGAAGCATGTGGAATCATCACAAAGAGAGGTAAAATCATTTTATTCTGCTATTTGCAAAGTAATGGCACCAAGCATTCATCCAACACAGGAGATGTTGGATGTACCATGAGTACTAATGACCAGGAAGAAAAAGTGAGAAGATAGAGAAACTGCTTCTCTATCCCAAACCTTCTGAACATAAAAATATGAAACAGTACTAGCATTATTAAAAGCCAAGTTTGTGGCATTTTTTTCCTTTTTTACTAGACTTTTCTACACACAGAAAGTGAGATTACAATATTTTTCTTATTCAAATGCTGTATTGACCTTTAAAACATTATATTGTTCTCATGGTGGGCATTCTATTGACCACTTGCACCAAAACAATTAATTCTTATTCAGTTTAGAGACAGATGTGCCTCAAACTGGGGGAACTACCCTGCTTCTGTGTAAAAATTAGGAAGAAACTATTACATTTTAATTTAAAATCCATTTCACAGGATCATAGGATAAGCTGAGCTGGAAGGGAACATCGAGTTCAACTCCTGGCCCTGCACAGGACACCCCAGAGGTCACCCCATGTGCCTGAGAGCATTGCCCAAACATTTCTTGAGCTCTGCCAGGCTGGTGCTGTGAGCACTGCCCTGGGGAGCCTGTGCCAGTGCCCAACCAGAAGCCCACACTGTCTCCTGAGAAGTAAGGACTGCAATAGGATTTGACTCTAAATTTCCAGTTAGATAACTTCTCCTATTCAAATAAGGGTATTTCTTTTACTGATATACAGTAGTTAAAATAATTGAAATTAGACTAGAGCTTAAAATTAATGACTTTTTCAATATGGCTTATGGCTGTCAATTTTGACTTATTTAATATTTTTATTTCCAAAACCACCTTAATCATAATCTGGGTAATAGCAAAGTACAAGCTTAAATGATTTCAGCTATAACAGGTCAAAATAAATTAAAAAAAAACTTGGGCAGCATAAAATTGGGCTTGATTCATTTAACTAATCAATCACCACTTTGAATTTTAGGTTGAGAGAAAAAACACATCCAGAAACAATATGCAGTCAGATGGGTCTCACAATGTAGAAATGCAAACTTAAAATTTTTCTTTAAAAAACTTGAGTCAAGCCAAATTATCTCGAAGACTTTCAGACACATATCTGCAGATAGGCTTTGATATTGAAATTTTTCACCTTAAGGATGTCAAGACACGGAAATAACAAAGCAAACTAAAGGTAAATGTAACTGGAAAATCCTGTGTTCTTCCAATTCAAGATCACTAATCTAATCAAAATTAAGCATTATGCAAAAGATAGATGAAAGCACATGCAATAACACCACAGAAAATTCTGTGCAAATTAAACTAGGATGGCAACACAATGGATGAGTTTGGGGTGGGGGCAGTACAGACCTAAATTTTAGGTAGGAATTTCTTTTTAGCTGATTTTATGTACTGAAAACAGAAGAGAGAAACTCTATGCTGACACCAAGATGTGAGCTACAGACAATTACATGGTGCTGCCACAGAATTTCTTGTTTCTTCAGAATTCTCTGTATTTTTCAACAGAGGAGCAGTATCAGCTGCTGGTCAGTGCCTCAGGCCATCCATCAGGGTCAGAACATTCACAGAGCCAGAAACTTGGCCTCAATCCTGACACCTCTCACCTCCCCTTTCCATGTGCTGGGAGCTGTCACTCTGCCACAGGCATTGCATTTCAGACAGACACCCATGGATGAAGTGCACAAGGCTGAGTCAACCCAAACACAAAACTGGAATCTGCAAGCAAATATATTCATCAACTATAACAGGACATGTGCCAAGATGATGCCACACTGGCCACTGTTCCTGGGGTGCCTCCCAGCCCTCAGCTCCCTGGGCCCTCCCTCGCTGCCTGCAGGCTGCTGGTCACTGTGGCCACCACCAAGAACAGGAAAATGCCACACCTGGCTCATTTAACATCTCCATCCTGCCAACTTCACCTCTGCTGTAACCAATTTTGGATGTTTCAGAAGTCTGATCACTTGTGTAAGACAGAATAGTACTTTTGACATGATGAGGATAAATTTGTATTGCATTTGATGATGAGATTCAGCTGTAACTACCATACAAAAACAGTGTTTTTAGTATTTTAAATTAAATGTTGCTAATTCTCTTCCTTCCAAGGGCCAGGAAGGAAGAAGACTCTAAGGTCAAAAAGAGATCAATGTATTCATTATATCTGACTCACTGATGTAGTAGATGTACCAGGTGTCTATGCTTTTTAAATATTTATCAGATTTTGAAGCAATTTCAAGTTCTCACCTTCAGAAGACTCTGTCTATGGTTTTCACCAGTAAGACCTTCCAATGTTTTATTGTTTTCATTACTGGGACATTCCGTGCAAGATTAAATAAATTTCAGATGTAAATTTTTGGCCATTAGCTCTTGATGCATGTTGGTCAGCAAAACTGAGACATCATCACTAAATATTCTTTAGCAAATGATCACATTTCTTCTCCATTTTTTCTTTGGCAAACTAAGCTGATAGAGCTATTTAACATTCATATGACAAGGCTTGCTTTTCCAGTCCCCCATGCTTCTAGGAGATTTCTTTGATTTTCTTCCAGTATTTCAAAACCATTTTTAACCTTCAAGAACCAGATGTGTGCACAGTCTAATAGCAGTACCACCAGCATGATTTGCTTTCTGGTCATGTCTGACCATTCTTCAGCAGTCAAGGACTGCACTGGTTCTCTTTCCTGGTGTCACACTGACAGTTCTACTGAGACATTAGCTAGGATAATCCCATTCCCTGACATAAGAGACAGAAAGCTCCCACACTCCAAAATTAAGTGCCTGGCATGTAACCAGGAAATTCAGCAATCACAATTCCATTACACTAACCATATGTTTTTATTTGCTAGTCAGAATTATTCATCTACCAAAGTCATCAATAAGAAAAAAATTTATTACATTTTCCACAGAGATCTGAAGAAGAGACATAGCTACTTCTTTACCTCCTTCACCTTCCTTTAAAGGAATTATCCAAATTTTAAGGCAAATCATTTCAGTGCCCTGAACATTGCAGAAGTATTTTGTACTTTAATGTGTTTTTTTCAAGCTTTCACATTGAATTTGATTAAAATTTATAGGAAGAGTTCAAATGCACCTTGAGAATTTCTCATACAATAGGAGTCAATAGTGTACTTCAAATCTAGCTTTCCCTTTTACCACTTCAGAGAATTTTCAGATCAGAAAATGATACAAGACAATGCATGATCCTGTGGGACAAAAACCTACACTGCTCTTTTCAAGGTCTCAAATCACAAACTCTTTTAGTTCAGCTTTAATGTTCCTCACTAGCAGAAGACACCTCCCAGCATACTCATCCAACACCAAGACTTTGAAACTATCATTATCTGTTTCTCTTCCCTACAGAAGTTCACAGTCAGGACACTGAACTTCAAGGGAGAAAAGCAAACCTGAAGTCATACATTGACAATTATATTTAAATATTTTAAGATGTGCTTACTGGTTTGGATTTTTACCCCCCCTTTGAACACATGTAAAATCAACTGAGGAGACTTTCCTCCCTTCCCAGTATCTGTGACTGGAAGATGTATTCCCCCAGCACCTCCATCACATCTTTTTATTTGCAAAAATGTTCCTGCAGAAAAAAAACACGCCAGTAATCTCTACTCATACAACCTGTTACCAGCACCTGTTATTACAAGGCATGCAGAAAGCAGGAGGTCTAGACAATATAGCAAAAATCCATTTACAGAAGATAGGAAAAATATTAGCTCTGAAAACAAACACCTTACAAATGATAATTCAAAGACAAATAAAATTACAAATCAGTGGGAAACAAAACACTATTTATTAAGCAAACATAATAAAAAGTATTTTATCTTTACATAGTTAAGTGACTTAAAGCATACTTAATATGATGCAGTTGTTCTTCTAATATGACTACTATAATTTAATTTTTTTTAAGAGTGGCAGTATGTATTTATTTAGTAAAACAAACATGATTGAATATATCCCAATAATTAAAGAAACTTAAATGACAATAATAATTTGGCATGCATAAACAAGTAGAGTACCAAAAGAGACAAATTCTTTTGGGTACAACAGATACACTGAAATTTTTTTAGAATTCAGGCTTATTTGAGATCCAAAGAATAAATAAGAGTGTAATTTTTCCAACAGGATAAAGAATATACTTTTATTCAAGCATTTATTTTAGTTCATATCACTGAGCTTAAATGAGATCTTAATAAGTATTGAATTTTATTACTCAAAAAATGGTTGTGTGGTCACTTAATAAAATTGATTAATCTTCTGTGATAGCAGCCAGAACAACAATAAAAATTAAATTCTTCTTCTAATGCAGTAGAACAAAATTAGACACTTGGAGTATCTTACCAGAGCTTTGCAGTCCACATCTATTGTTCTTTCTGCTGCTGCAGGTCTGCTGAAAATCTTCAAGGAGAACCACACTTTGCAATTTGTAGAACTTTCTCCTGGGTTAGAAAAACAAAAATGCCTTACAAATTATCCTGTGAGGTGATCAATCCTAGCAGCCTTCAAATCAATGACAACTTTGAACTTTTAGCAGAAATGCCAGTCACTCTTCATTCTGAGACAAAGCAAATCCTGAACTGATTTAATCAGTGTCAACACACTGTATTATCTAATCCCTTCTTGTCAGGATTCAAAGTAGTAACAAAATTAATTTATACAAAAAATGGAATGGAAATAGCACTTTGGCAAATTGGATTCCTAGACTACCACCTTGTCTCTGGGTTTTAAATATCATTGATTTGTAACTGAAACTTCAGAGCAAACTGACAGTACTTTTGTAATTTCATATCAGGAAATCAAAATTAGCTCCTCTCACACAATAATTTTCACATCTAGCATTTTCCTGGTTTTAGAACACAGTCGTGAATGTTAATAAAATTATCTCATCAATCTTGCTCAGATAGATGAAACAAATAAAGCCTGAAATCTCTACCATAAGGCCTGATTTCACAGCACAAATATTTCATGTAGTAGGATTTTTTCATATATAAAGAGCTTTTCAGCATCTTTTAATAATGCCAACCCAAGAACTACTTGCACTATTCCTCTTTGTCAGTATATTGTATGAGATAAAAATAGCCTTAATCTTCCTACTCACACTTTCCTGAATTATACACTAGAGATCTCCATTAGCACTCCTGTTTTATCACAGCGTTAGCCTTGGGAGCTCCCACTGGTTTTCTCTTCTGCTGTGACCCCAGCTCATCTGAGTCACCATTTTCCTTGTTACAGTTCCCTATTCCATATATATGACTTTATTTCCAAACCCTGTTTCCAATAAAACAGTTTCTGACAGGATTTATTAGCATTATTTCCTCACAATTTCCACCAAGTACATTCTGTATTTACTTACCCATTTTCTTTGGGCTAATTTGATATGCACACAATTTACAGGGTTTAAAAACCAGAATTCCAGGCTTAACCTGTCTGGACTAGCCTCAGTGTCTTACAATCTATAAAAATTAGCACCATTGAGCTAAAGAGATCCTCTGAATGTCCATTAAAGGATTGTGGCATGTACAGGACCCTGAGTTTAATCAATTACAAAAGGTAAAAAAAGCCAATACAGAGAAGAGAGGTAACTTGTGCAAAAAGGGAGGATCACCTTACAGAAAAAGGTGAACAGAACATACAGAACATACTGCCTTGGAAACTGAAATAAAAGTTCTTAATTAAAAGACCAAAAGAAAATTAAAGAGTACCCATAGCTTGGGACATCACATTCTTCAAGAATGCAGCCAAACTGTAAGAAAAGCTCTGAAATTCAGGTAGGAAACAAAAACTAAAGCATGAACAGCCAAGTTCCATTCACCAAGGATATGTGATTAAACTGCAGGACAAAGGGATTTATTAAAGTAAAGTAACACATTCACAAATGAATGTCTGTACAGTTAAGGAAAAAAGAAAAGAGTATAAGCTGCTATGTAAGTAAAAAATTAACAATGCTGCCACGTTCTCCTCACACCTCCAAGAACACTCATACAAAAAAAACCTCCACCCTCACATGATAACTTGCTGAGGATTTAAAAAAGCAGTAGCACAACCTTTTCAAACACATCTGGAGCCTGACAATCTCAGAAGGGCTGATAGATGATCAGGGTGGAAAAGGAATGCTCAAGGAAGATAAGGCTGCAGCACAAAATCTAAATTAATTCTTTGCAGTAGTGCTCATTTCAGTGGAGTTCAGGGATTTTCTAAACTCTAGAGCTTGTTTGGAGGGGAATGGTCAGAGAGACTCTTCCAAATTGAGGTTTCAGCAGAAAGGTTTCCAAGCAGACTGATAAAAAAGAAAGTAGCAAATCACCTTTGCAAGAGAGTGTCTGCCCAAAAATTGTGGTTTAATGAAAGATGTCCCTGTCCATGGCAGGGGGGCTGGAAATAGACAACCTTTAAGGTCCCTTCTAACCCAAACCACTCTGAAAGTCTGTGAATTCAAAAAGATCTCACGTATTAAATTGTGGTGGTGCAAACCAGCATGTGACCTCTTGCTTAAGTCAGCTTGGGATATGAAGAAATGAACAGGCAGAGAATATGTTGCCAATTTTTAGACAGGTCTCCTGCATGAATTCTGAAATACAGATGTGAGTCTGTTTATATATTCCAAAGAAAATTATTAAGCATCACAATAAGGGAGGGAAGCCACAACGTACAAACCAATTTGAATTCTTTGACAAAATCAGCAGCTGTGTGAATAAGGGAAATGTGGTTTACACAGTACCCTGAATTGTCAGTACAATATTAGACCTTCCAGCAATTCCTATATACTGCAACCAAGTTATTTTTCCATGTACACTTAGAGTCTTCATTTTCTCTCTGACCACACATTTCTCCTTGGCATTCATAACTTTCCTGAACCACATTTCTGTTCTTCATAACTGCAGTAATATAAAACTTATTGTCTACTTCCCTTCTCTCTTCCTTCAATATACAAAGTCATTTATTCTGTTCAATTTGTTAAAAAAATACTCTAAAATTTCTGACCTTTTTCAAAAGCAAAGCTTACAGGTCAAGTTGCTTCCCTTTTAGTTTTGACTTCAAGTATTTTGAGCTATTAAAACCTTTTTCTATGTTAGAAATTCTTGATTTCTTTTTTCTATTCTTTATGCATTTGAATGCCTAGATTCATTTATCTTTATATTTTTTTCTCACTTTTGAAAAATCAAATATTTTTTTCTGGAGACCCTAAATAAACTTCAGTACTTACAAATTACCTTTCTGGGGAAGAGCTATCATGTTTGGGAGGGAATACCTTGTATGAATTTTTCAATGATATTAGATGCAAGTAGGTATTTTCAATGATAATATTATTTACATAACACTGGGCATTTCCCCAAAAATTTTAAAATACTTTCATGGAAACATTAAAGTATTCTTAATGTATGGTATGAACCTGACAATTCTCTGCTGAAGGAGCATATTTTTATTTTTACAGCTGAATCTTTGACTGAAAATTTCTGCAATTTCTGCTTAGTATTAAGCCTTGAAGTTGTATGAACTTTGATGTTTTGTCAACTTTCACTCGGTGAAAACAAAGCTGACTTGTTGTTTGCTGCCCACTTGCATTGTTAAAAACATAAAACACAGGTCTTTATCCTCACTTAGCTGAAAACCTGATACCAAATTGTGACTTTAAAGGTGAGTCCCTGCTCATGTCCTTACCCATATAATCTATTTGAACAGGTTACATCAAGACCAATTTATTGCAAGTATCCTCATCCCCAAGTAATTATTGACTAATTTTGCTCCAAATTTATTCTCTTCCTAAGCCAATCCACAAGTCAGAAATTAGTTCTTACTCTCAAGAAAAGTCAGAAGTCACTTCCAAAGATATAAAGCTTAAGGTTCCTGGAATAAATAAAATACTATAAACAGATCAAAATAACAGCAAATGCTTTTGGAATTTCCTTTAGTTCTATCTCAGCATTCAAACCCAAAAAAAAACCAACTTACATGGCTGAAGTGTAGTATTAGAAATTCATTTTCTAATGTACAGAGCAGAGGGTCAGGAGTTAGGGGATTTCTTTCACTATTTTTTGTCAGAGTTTTTCAAAGAGTTTTACTTTGCCAGAGAGTAGCTGCTGGGAAAGGCTCAATGATCAGGGGCAATGGAGATAAACTCAATATACTCAGGCTGAAACTCACAGATAGCTCCCTCTCAAGACACAGAACAAGGTTATATTTCTCTGCTTCTGTTTTCTGCACACATTTCAAAATCAGACCAAAAAAAAAAAAAAAAAGTATGCACTCTTCCTTTTCCCTCTACTTTTCTAAACCTCCATTGACATTTTTAATGCATTTTAAGTCTTTTCTTAGGGCCTGAGCACTGCACTTTGATTTCTTGTGAGATAAACTTCATTTGACTTTAGGCTTGGGTCTCTTATCTCCTCACTCAGGGCCTTCAATGACAAATAAAAACCCTCAGCCTGCTTTATGCAACCACCAGGTCATGATCTTGTCAGATCTCATGAAAGAAACAAAACAAATTGCACTCAGTGCTTCAGATGGGAATCACCATAGAGAGGAGTGAGCACAAATCTTCCGAACATAAAAATGCATCTACTTCAATATTTAATCTGCACCACCTTCTCCTTTAGTCTCTCCTTTGGTCAGCCCTGACTAGTTAGGGTCAAGCATCTGTCACCAATGGTTAGTGCAAACCAGCCCTTCCATATGGCAGCTGCTGCATATTCACTTAGCACCACTGTCAAAGAGCTTCCCAATTTAAAGGTTTTAGAACTTTCCCCAATTAATTTGTAATTTTTGGGTTTTTTCTATGTTTCACTAGAAACATAGAAAGCTGTGTAATTCCTGTTTCATGTAGTTGACCTGAGCTGGGGGAACAACAAAACCAAAAATTTTTGGCATCATTTCTGTATTCATTCCTTAATAACAAGTCAATTTCTTCAACTATTATTTATGTACAGTAATTGGATTTCTGAACAGACAGTTCTGTATTTAAAGCACAGGATTACAAAATTACAACTTACATGAAAATTAAACTTGAACTTTCAACAAACATTTCAAGTTAAAACCTCAAACTTTCCTTCTAAAATTCATTCCAGCTTGTATGATATAAAAAAATTATTGGGTTTCCTTCCTGAGCTGAATATTCTTTTGTTATCAAATCAGTCTGGTGCCTTGTGCTGCTTCTCTTCAGTGATACAAATAAACTGTTTCTCCTTTGCCTGATCTCTTCATTGATTGTGCAATTTTAAAATATGTCATAAAATCTTCCTTACTATATCAGTATTTTAAGCCATACACTTTTAATTTTCTATTTTGTATCATATCCAGAAGATTTATTCTGAAATCCTCTTCCTTCTCCTCACAAGATGCTCCTCTCTACTCACTGGCATGAGAATACCTTATTACCATATCAGCCACAAGCTGAAATTTCTCATCTCTCTGTCTCCTTTCCTTAAATTCACTTTTCATCCATCCTGTGTCTGCTACACCAGCCCTTAAATGTGCTGTCAGTTCTCAAAAGAAGAGATCCTTCCCTCCTGAAGGAGACAGAGCTGTCCATCAGCTCTGAATGACACAGCACTGATGATGAAGGAAGATTTGCCTTGGTGTCCTGAAAATTGCAAAATTCCAGGGTCTTTGGGAGGAGGGGGTGTGTGTGATATGGACACAGTGGGGACACTTGAATTGTACTGCTAAATACATTGATTTATTTGAAATACTTCATCCTAATTTTACTGACTTCTTGTATTGGCATCAGAAATATGATTATTTAAGGAAAAAGCTGAATTTAAGTGATATTTTCAAATTTAGTGTGAGGTTTTTTCTACAGCATTTTTACCTAATATTTGCAGAGTTTATATAGTAATAAAAATTAATAAAGTGCATTCTATTCCAATATTAAATTAAACACTCCTAGATAGGGATGTTTAGGGGTATGGATTTATTTTGGAATTGTGGGCAGAGAAATAACACAACATGATTTCTTAATTGTCCAGAAAACATCCTAGGCTGGAAGTTATGAACATTCTCACTGATGAGCATCCTTAATGTTGTCCTCATAGGTATATTGCTTCACAGAATTTAAGACATTATTTAAAAATTATATTTTGTCTAGTTTCCTACTATATATAAAAATTTAACTGCTTTTAATATGTAAAGAGCTCATGCAGGAAAAAACCAAAATTTAAACCTTTTTGATTTAGAATAAATAATTTTCATATAAATCATGTGACACAGACTAGCTGTAAAGCCCATGACTATTTACAGTCCTTTCTTTTCCAACTGGACTGGCTTCAACCATCTAAGAATTACTATTAAAAGACCTGACATTTCTTTTGCAAACTTTTCGTGACAATTTAAGTATGATAAACTAAAAAAATATATATTATTTACAGAATTTTAGGGGATTACTTCAGACTCATCATAAACCTCCAAGTTCATTCCAGATACAAAACTAATTGCAATAATCAGTCCTAAGACATGTGAACCTTTTAGAAAAAGGTTTTGGAGACTTTTGACAGTGTCACTAGATAAATCTAATTGGTTCAGATGCTGAAGGACAAACCTGCAATTTTTTTTCTGTGTAAGTAGACCCACTACTCCATTGAAAAAAAAGTTAAATCTTATTTTAACAGGCTCTAGATACCTCTCTTCACTTTTAGCTTCCAAGTATATAAAATCTGCACTTGATTTATGGGGGACAGCTGTAAAACATTAACACATTAAGAAAATATTGCAACCCCATTACATTAAGAGCTCAAAATGATGCAAAAAAGTCAGACATTTATATTCATTTTTACTACGTGAGGATTAACTTATCCTTGAAAAGGCAACACTTTTACACTTTTCCAGGGAAGTTATTAGTTTAGAGGTTTCACCTTTAGGCTTGAGCTCATGGGTTTTTTCACCTAAGGGTTATACTTTTTCAATAAAAGGAATCAATATGTACAGCTTTTAAAAATATTTCTGCATAACATGGCAAGATAAACTTTGCTTTCAGCTGCCATTTCATGTACATGAACATATCTGAGAAACTTGAACATTTAAATGAATATTCATGTCATGTACTCCAAATAACACTGCTTGGAAAAAATTTTTAATAGTCATCAGTCATTAATCTTGCTCTTAAAGGATATGTGTTATAATTCCCCAAGAGCAACTTCCATAAATTAAGTGTGCCTTACATTCTGTATCCAGCCTAAGTCATGCAGAGGGACAGTCCTTAAAGTGACTGAGGATGGAAGATTGCATTAGTTTGCACATGTAAATTGGAACTGATGTATGAAAGTGATGCCTTTGAAGTGCTGCAATTTAAAATTAAATTAGGATGATTTCATGTGTAAATATGTGCCTAAATTAATTCAGAATTTTCAAGTTAATATAGTACCTATAGACAGGCTTGGTGAAGAGAGGTATTCTACAAAAGGAAAATCTGCATTAGGATTAAGGCTCCTTTTCTTCAGAACTTGTCCTAAACCAGGCAAGGACTGTATTTCCAGAGCCTTTTCCACTCAGGAAAATTTGGAAATGGAAATTAGAACATTTTTTTTAAATGCAAAATCAAAATCTTTTTTGGCCCTTGGAATTCTCTGTGAATAATACGACACAAAACCCTGAAAAAGTGTCTGACCTTTTAAAAGGCAGAAATCCAGAACCTCTCTTTTTTAAATTCTGGCTTCAAATCCATCTTTTCAAATGAACATCACCACCTTATGGTGGAAACTGAGATACCACTAGCCCATGAAAGACATTCCTTTTCCCCAAACTTCCTCAAAGCTGTAAGAAGAGAGAATAATAACACTAGACAGCTTATTTCAAGGAAATGGATGACTAACACCATTGGTATCTTCCATTTCTGAAGCTCAGTCTTCCACACTATTAATACCACCACAGCAGGATGTTCTAACACCATTTTTCAGTTAGACACCTTTACTCCATAGACACTTTCTCATCTTCATCTCCCAGGTAACAACTTCAAAAAAATCACCCAGCAGATCTGCTATGTCTGTGGGATGTGGAAGATGGAAAATATCTCATTACCTCAGAATATTCTTGATGTCCTTCATAAAATCTCAGTACCTTAAATGATGATGTCACAGCTCTCCCTTCTCCCTTGCAGCTGAGTGATGAAAATGTAAATAAGGCAAATATGGTTATCCACCACCAAATATGGTTATTCACTCTCCATTTGGGTTGTGTCCTACACTTATCCAGGGCATGCATCCTTCATGACATTTAGCCTGGCCTGCCTATTGGGGACAGAATATCTATCTGCTGGTACTCACTGAGACAGAAATCAGGATTGATCTTATTAACATGTGAAACTCTGTCCGATGAAACCACGGCATGGGAATAAACTCAGGGCACATTACAGTATGTCATCCATGCACTTATGACATTAGTAAATACAGATCTAAAACATGAGATAAAAAATCAACAAGAACACAGGTAATATATTTGGCACTAGAATTCATCTCCCCTCACCTTTTTGAGCTCTGCAGGCATCATGATAAGCATGAACACAAAGTACTCAAAGAGTAAGAAAATTTCAAACGCTGAAAAGAAATTTTGGTGATTTTGGGAGGAAGTGGGGCAGGGGGACAGGGAAGGAAATATTCTGTCTAAGTAAAAGTTTGAGGAATAAATTCTGGTGTTACTATCATATTTTTTGAAAAACCCCTTCAGCAGGACTTCTTCTCCCGGGAAGATGAGAAGCCTCAGCTTCTCCTGTGTTTGCTGCTCTGGAATGTGGTCTGGAGATTGATTATCCAATTGTTTTAACTTAATGGCCAATCATGGCTACCTGTGTTGGACTCTGAGGAGTCAGTTACAAGTTTTTATTACTCATTCTTGTTAAGCTTTCTGTCTGTTTCCTTTCTCTTTCTTTAGTATAGTTTTATTATAGCATCATATCATCTCATATCATATCATATCATATCATATCATATCATATCATATCATATCATATATCATATCATATCATATATCATATCAGCCTTCTGAGAACATGAAGTCAGATTCTCATCCCACACTGTGTCCTGGGGACCCCCACAAACTCAACATTGTGGGGAAATGAATTCAAAGGATTGTCACAAACCTTACCAACATAGGTCCAATGTCTCAATTACATTTCTTACTGTGCCTTCCTCGGACCATAAAGCCACACACCAAGAAGAGCCCCAGACTTTCATACCAAGCCTGAATACTGAATTCTTGCTGAAGAGGTGGGATGGCAGGGACATTTAACAATCTACTACATAAAGAATCTGCCATGAATACATCACAGAAAAAAAGTTGGTAGGTTTCAATTGCAATAGTCTGTGTGTTGAGTGACCTGCACCTCACACATATTATCTCACATGGAGTTCTCAAAACTCTCCCTTTAAGGCATTCTTTTGTCTTTTATTGCCTGGCTCTATTAATTCTCTCTGTTTTTAGAGAGAGAATTAATAGAGCCAGGAGATTAACATGTTTCAAGTGGTTACCTCAAAATCAGACTGCCATCACAAGCAGAACCTTCGTGGTAATTTACAGGAAGAGGATACTTTTTCAGTTACTGCACTGTAGTTTTAGAAGCTTGAATAGCAAGGAAGAAGAACTAGAACTTTTCACTCAGCATAAATTTATATAATTGGAGATTATATAGTGAAATGATTGTTTAGAATACTAACACTTTAAAAGTACTGTTTAACTTCTAATGTGAAGATAAGTGATATTTGCTTTAAGACTCACAGTTATTTGGATATCATAATTACCTTCATTCAAAGACCTGGCAAAGAAAGAAGCTGAGATTATGTGGAGAAGATACTTAGAATTATCTAGTCTAAGATCTGAATAAGGAAATAATTCCAAAGGGCAAAGAGACAAGAGTAACTCAAGAAATAAAGTAAAAAAAAAAAAACCCATAAAGTAGCTGATTTTAGGCAATTATGAAAAGATACAAAACCATGGAAAACTTGTACAACCAATTAGAAATCCAGGAAACAGCTACCGTTTAATAAATTACATTATTTTATTTTCCTTAGAGAAGATTTTTGAGGAAAGACAATGCTCACAATTTCCATATGCACAAAATGCTGCTACTTGGAGTGACCTCTGATGGAGAGAGGAACAAATGGTGGACTTTAGAAAATGCAAAAAGGATCAGTGGAACTTTGCAGTGGTGAGGATGGAGAAGAGCCAGGACAGATTACCTAGGTCATGCAGTTTTATTAGTAAATAACTTTGAAGAATATCCTAGAAGAATGGTTGTCAAAATCCACAAAGAAACAAGTTACTTCTTCCAAGTTATACCAAACTAACACACTCTCATATTCCACAAAATGTTCCAAAACACTCTAATTTCCAGGCATAATCTTTAGCTCACATAAATTGAATTGTGATACTTTGTTAAGAAACACAGAGTCA
Source organism: Serinus canaria (assembly GCF_022539315.1). Taxonomy (NCBI): domain Eukaryota; kingdom Metazoa; phylum Chordata; class Aves; order Passeriformes; family Fringillidae; genus Serinus; species Serinus canaria. Next base: position 105,591,523 of record NC_066313.1, read on the forward strand.
GGACTGTGTCAAACTAATGATCTCAAATTATGTACTAACCCTCCTTGCTTCCTCTTACTTCATACAACTTTCAAATTTCCTACATTAAGAGGTTATTTTTCCCCAAGGACTGCTGCTTTTTCCCAAAGGACTACTGTTTTTTCTCCATTTAGCAGATCTGTATTTCTACTGACACAGTTTTTCTATTTATGTCTACCTATGTCTTAACTTTGGAAAAATCTAAAGGTAACACAAAGATCCAAAGGGAACCTTGTTTCTGGCTATCAAATTTTAAGGTCTCAGATAAGAAACAGAAAAAATATTGTTCATTCCTATTATGCTGACATATAAACATTAGGGTGATCATGGACAAAAGGATCTTAAATTTCCCTGTAGGCTCTCTGGAAGGTTGGGAAAATCATCAGTAACATTGAAGGATGCACACAAACAGAAGATAAAGCACATTAAAAGGCAAAGAAGGGGAAAGAGAACAGAAGGGAAAGACATCTTGTGTCAGAAGAGCCACCAATACCAATTGCTTGAAAAAAATTTTAAAAGTATACAGTAAAATAGTATAGAACTTTTTATTCTGCCTCTTGGCAGAAACAGAATTCACTGGCCAGGTTTGGCAGAGAGCTGCACATTTTAAGTGTGTAAACTGTGACTTATGTGAGGAAATCAGCTGCCAGGTGAACAGCTTGGGCAGCTGTGTCACACAAAGATTTCCACATGTCTGAAAAGGCAAAAGCCAGCTCAGAAGTCATGTAGAACAGTCACAGCTGATATACCCTTGGCACAGGAGGTTAAGTTATACTCAGATGATTTCCAGTCAGGAAATTCCTTAAAATGAAGTGTTTTCCTGTTCCCATCAGAATGAAAACAAAACATGTTAAATAGTTTATAAATGTATAAATGTAATAGTTTTATTTCTTCAGAGAAAACATAATTGCTCAGAGTTTGGGGTTATTTAATTTTTTTCTTTTTTTTAATATATGATATTTTACTACATAAAATACCTTCATAAATTTAACATTTTGGCTGTCAAGAACTCTTTAAAATAGAACACATTTGACATCAAAAAACTGCAGCCAGAAAAAAAACCAAATATTCAATTAGTATGACTTTAGAACTGGTAAAAATCTTCTACTGAAAAAAAAATCCCAATGTGTAATTAATTCTTGTTTTCAACTGTTGTTTCAGTTGTACAGAAGTTATTGAATTAAATATGATTGTACATTGGTGAAACATAGCTTACATAAAGAGTATATTAGTTAAACACAATGACCTGTGACAAGGCTAGCAATCAAAAAAATACAAAAAGACACCATGAAAGCAGCAGGTATTCTCCAGTTGCAGAAGTCTGCTCAAAATATGGCACTTAGTTATTGAAAAGGTTTTTTAATTTTAATTCTTAGCAGCAAAGACCTGTTAAAGGTCCTTAACAATCCTCCAGGTGGTGAAATATATCATGCTGTGGTGAAATATACTTCATGCTCTTTATTGTGAAATTCCAAGCCTTATTTTATTATTGTCAATATTACATATTAAAATTAGCCCACAGAGGACAAAGTGAACCCAGTTTTTACTAGTGCTGTGTCACAAAAGCAAATAACTGTTCTCATGAGTTGCAGCACATACAAGGAGCACGAGCCTTTCACCTGACAGCCAAACACCATTTAATCAACTGAATTATAGAATCTCCCTCGCAACTGTAAAATCAATTGCCCTATTTCCCTAGAAGTTTTCTATCCCCCAGCTTGCAATTCAGCACTTCCAGATAAGAAAAAAAAAACCAAAAGGACCCCAGAAATGCTGAGTGCAACATATCTTCATTTCTATTACAGAATGTAATTAGTATTCAAAAAGATTCTACCCCTTCTAGCTGCCAGGAAACTAAATTGACAACATTTCCTTGAATATACATGAATTTTTAACTGAACCTTTAATATGAATTAAATTTGATTTTATGATATGAAACTACATGAGACTTCAGTGAGAAGCCAGCTCACTTCCAGACAGGGTTCACTTTTAAATTCTCTACCATACTCAGGCAGGCTCAGTGTAGGCAGTTTCCTCTTAAAAAGGTGCTAAATATTGAAGCTAAGCATGCCTATTTCCCATGTGAAGATAGCCCAGAATTACAAATTTTATACCTCAATGAGTGATTCCTGACTGCCATTAATGGAAAAAAAAATATTCTGTATTTACAGATCAAAAAAACTATTTTTCCAAAATACTGGCAGTTTGCTAAAGATATCAAAGTAACCAAAAGCATTTTATCAACTCTAATACAGTCTTACTGCAGTGTTTCATAGGAACACAGCTAGGCAAATGCAAAGGCATTAAAACTGACAAATGTCTATTTTCCTTTTTCAGTAGAACCCTTTTACTTTAAAATGAACCTTTCAAGTTCATTGGGATTTGGGTAACTTTCCATTCTAAACTCTGTCACAGAGTAGGCATTTCATCTTATTCCCCTAAGGAAAGGCAGAAAGGCAACACAAAACAACATCACACACACAGAAAAGGCAACATTTTTTCTGGGATAAAAAAATACATCTTCCCTAAAAGGTATTCAGGATTTCTGCTGAGCATTTTAGGAAAATGACATTTATTTCTCTATACATCCATAAAGTACAAAATCACCTATATGAAATAGCATCCTGAGCACAATGATGAAGTGGGCAGATTTTCATTAGATTTCAGAAAACATATTGTGGGGTTGTGTGAGCAATTTATGTCTTCAATAATAAAAAGAAACTATGAAGTAAAATTCCAGTAATTTTCAAGCAGAAGATCTTTATGCTCATGTAATTCCATGTTAATAAAATCAACCCTTCATTAATTTAATGGATATTGCCTGCCATATTTACAGTAGATGAACTTTATCAGGTTGTTCTTACTAATTTCTCAATATATTGCTGGGCAAATAAGGTGGAGATAACCAATAAATCCAGAGAAGCTACTGAAAGCAATCCTGCAATTCTTTCTAACATGCAATAATAATTAATGTATATATCACATTATGAAAGAAGATACATTCTTCCTAAACAACACAAATATACTTTAATATATTACCAGAAATACTGATCACATTTTTACAAATCTAAATTTCACAAAACTTCTTGCACACACATACACTCACTCTCTGATGACAGTGTATAAAATATCATCTGTCTTTTGCCACTGTAGGAAACAATAGTTCCCTAATACTTAAAATTTCATAGTTGTGCCAAGAACTATTAGGACTCTACCCACAGAGAAAGCAAAAGAAACATTTTAAGAGAGACAATCCAGACCATAACAAATAAAGCACTGCAAAGAAATATCTATTGCCTGCTCTGTAAAAACGAGTGGTCCTTTGCTAGTTAGTTCAGCAAAGCTACCCCATAATTGACTGTGTGAGAATGCAGGAGGAGTTCCCAGTGTCTTGGATAAATTAAAAGCCAAGAATTCTAAATGGGAAATTTATTTTGCAGCTTCGATAAAAACAAAACTCCTCAGCAAATTCCAGCAGCAGGTTACTGAGGGGACAAGAGATGGACACACAACTCATCCATGAGAAAACATTTGCATGAACTGAGACTTTTACTAACAAAAAAAATACTTGCACAAATATAATGGCCAAACAGTTTTCAGGAATAATTTCTAGCTTCAAAGGCAGACAGTGGCAGCAGTTCATGTGCAAGCTTGTCTAGTTACCAAAGTCTAGCACTACTTCTAATAATATTAATGACAACAGCAACAGGAAGAAGAAAACGAAGAAGAAATTAGATTGGAAGGAGAAATGTGCTTTATTTTCTTGTTGTAAGTTATACTCCCTGTCGCCTTAAAAACGTAACTTGGACTTGATATTTCTGAATTGCATAGTTTTCAGAAACTTGAAAGAAATAAATATATGTATATTATCATTAATGAATATATAAACTTTGCTCTGGACTTGTAAATCTGTTTATAAATTAGCTTAACTGTTGGATTTTCCAAACAGGCTCTGAGAATGTTTATTCAATTTTTTCCTCTGCTTGAGGGACTGAACATAAACCTTGAAGGAAGCTGTTCTCACCCTTAGACAATATTGTTGATGTTGCAGTAATTTGAATGTCAAATATCTTGGAGAGAATTTAATATTTTTTGTGAAAGATTAATTTGAATGTTTCATAATATTTAGGTTATTGTAAAAGATTCAAGTCATTATTCAGCTAGAAAAACTCCACACTGCAAGACTTTTTAAAAATCCCATATTTGATTTGAACTCTACTTCCTATGAACTGTCCCATCTATTAGGCCACAAAGTTTGACTTTTTCCTGTTTTGTGGCTCAGTGAATACTTTCCCAGGTCACAGCAATTGAGACAGGATGATAGAGGAGACTGATGGAGACCTTCCCTCTATCCTCTCCTCACCTCATTATCTCCAGCCCCAGACGTGCTTACAGGACTGTGAGGAACTGGTAAATATTAGTGCTCTTTTTCATTACCATTATGTACTCTCTGTGTGTTTATAATTCATTACTTGCTGAAGGGTAAAATAATAATTGTTTGTAAGCATGACAAGGTAGGAAAGGCAAAATGATGACCTAGAAAGGGCATGTCAAACACTCCAGCATAACAACAAGGGCACTGGCTGCAGGGAGACTGCTGCTCTGTTGCTCATTTCCTCTTAAGTTTCAAAAATGTCATTTTTTATATCACTCTGAATGTTTTCTGTCATAGACAAGAAGTAAGGGCTTACACCTGAACCTGTCATATGAGCCCCACTCATTATTTCTGCTAGGGATTTTGTTTCTCAGAATTTATTTTTTTAATTAATGGGCTATTAATTTAAAAATTCCATACATACCCATTTGAGGTCTGCCAGACATAACAGAATGACGTATTTCTCAGTAATACAGTTTACAGCCTGTACAGACTTTCAAAAAAGCACAATGCACATCACAGACATTTAAATTGGGTAATAAAATTTAATCTCTTTATATGCAAATGCAATCCTACATGCTATGATATCCAAAAATATGCAGATGTACAGGTTTACACGAGGACTGACTTATTTGTGGTTAGTGCAGGTGCAACACTACCTGCCTTCTCAGCACAATTATATTACAACACCTCCTGCAGGAAGGGTGATGCAACCTGAAGTTCATCAGCAGCCTCACTCTGTGAGCAATTACAGATTGCTCTTGTTATTAATTTTAAATGGGCTACCATCCATTGTTTGCACAGATTTTTAATTGCACACAGTGCCATGCCCCACGAAATTCCATGTGGGCCATAGCTCCTCTAAACATGGCTATTTCTGAATTGTTTCAAAACAACATGATAGTTTACTGGGAGGATCAAGCTGTTCTGAGTCTCAGAAGGGCACAGGAAAATTCATAACATCCAGCAGACTGCAGTACTGCAGAAGGGCACCCACTGAGAAAGCTAGCAGTAATTGAACAATCTTCTTGACAAAGGAAGAAGGCATAAAACAGTCTAATGCTTAATGTTCTACATATGCTATACCATTCCCCAAAGCTTGTATGCCTTGGCATAAGTATGGCTGCAAATGTGAAAATGCTATTAAAAAATCATAGAAAAACAAACAACAACCAAAAAAAACACCCCAAAAATAAAACTAACAAAAAACCCATAAACAAACCAAGCTGTGGTTGGTATTTTAAATTTGCAAATATGCATGCAATTTACATGGGGATTATTTTCTCTGCATAGATCTTTATTTCTTCCCTGAAGAGGGAGACTTGCACTATAATCTGAAACTGGAGCACACCATGCATGAACATAGAGAATGTAGATTGGACTGAAGAATAGCTTAACTACCCAATCAAAATTTATGGGCTGGTAACTTAAATTGATTTTATAGAGCATTCCTGTTAAAAGACATTAATTCCAGAAATAAATATGCATGTGAGATGTATCAATTATATTTCAATATAATAAAGGTATGTGAAACATCTTACTGCATAAATACTGAATAAATCTTATCATTTACCATTGCATCTTCAGGTCTTATGATTTTTTAAAAGAATTATAATGAACAAATGCTAAACTTTTTTATATTTTTGCCATCCTGAGAATTATTCACCTCCTAATCACTTCAACAGTTGCTAGAACAAAGACATTATCCTTATATGAAGACATTTTCTTTATATGAATACCCCATAGGGCTCCCACAGATGTTCAGCCCTCAGGGATTGATTTCAGGCCTGGAAGTCCAGGAGAATCACCTGTGCAAGTCCCATTACCTTCCAAAGGCATCAGGTGCTCAAGGAATCACTTGGAAGCAGTTTTTAAACTTAACAGGAGAGACACTCAGAGACATCTCATAAGAACTACAATGACAGCTTAGGCTAGAAAACATGGCCTGCCATTGAAAGCCTGGTGGAAGCAAAAATTAGCTTTAAGATGACAACTAAACCAGGCTTTGCCAAAATGAATGTCTGGCTTGGCCCCTCTGACTGTGCTTTTTCATCATGGCCTATATGCAAGTAGTGTATCTCTCTGATGTTTAGCCTTTCAAGTAGAAGGAAATTCAAAATCTTGGCAATGACATAAAAACCTAAATACATTCCATAAGACAAAGTGGGAAGTAAAATCTTTGGATAAAGGCACTGCTTAGGGCAGCCACCATAAGATAACAGCCCATGAAAAATTCCCCAGTCTTGTACAAACAAACACTGAGACATCACTGCTGGCACAACAGTGAAAGCTGGGACTGAAGTGCCAGGTTAGTGCTGAGTCCTGCTGCTGGACAGAGTGAGAGGGATGCTGAAGAGAGGAGGGGATAATCCTAATGATGCCTTAAGCATTGCCAGCAGTCCTGCAGCTTGAGTCAGTACAGTTTCCTAGAAACATGTAGGTCACAATAAAACAGAGATAAAACACTAGAGTTGCACAAAAATAGGAAAAAATGTCAACTGAAAGAGAAGATGAAGTAACTTGAGGCAGCCATATAGAAATAGAGTGTGCAGACTGCTCCAGTTAGCAATGGGATTTTCTGTGTGCGAGTGATTATCTCCATGTAAATTAGTGGCAGCAAAAGAGCTGATTCTGGGCTGATTAGCTGGCTCCTCTCAGCAAGTTATTAGACTGATATTTTATGGTATTACTTATTGTCTTTTAATGTGTCAAACATGTTTGAAAATTTAAATGCATAAATAGACTAATCAGTCTCACACTGTCATTAGGGAATCACATGAAGCAAAAGCATTACAGTAATGATAATAGCAAACCATGAAATTACATTGGATTTTCTACCTAAGAACAAAACCCTCCATTCATATCAGTGACAGGGACAGTACTGAGACACCACTCTCCTAGACTATTTTCTTGCTTAACCTTCTATGTTGAGTTACTTTAAGTTACAGCCTTTACTAGTTTTGGACTGATAAATCCTAGATTTGCAAATATCTCATACGAGAAAATGTTTCATTTGGGCAATTAAAGCTTAACTAAATTCATTAATCTTCTCAGGCTTTCAGTAGAGATTTGTAGATTATCTCCCATTTACCTGGCATCACCCTCTATATTGTTTTTATTATTAATTCCACTTAATATCTGGAAAATTTATAATTCTTGTATCTACTATGGTATCTGCAGATATCATCTTAATTTAATCCTCCTTAAAATTCTTCTTCTGTAAAGTTCCAATGAGGTGTTGCAGGAGTTTTAACATCAACCAGCTTCCATGTTGCTGTACAGATTAGTAAAATACTATAAAAGAACAGACTTTCTGATAGTCACATTGACTTGACTTATTTCTAATTTAGTGATAAATTAGCTTCTAATTCTTTTTAGAGCTTGATAAATCCTAGTTTTAATTTATCTAGAAAATACAGTTATAAAGACAAAGAGATCTCCAATCTTCAAGTCCTTCTTAATTTCCAAAAAATTCAATATTGACTAAACCAACTTTCTTAGTTTAAAACTTTCTTTGATAGCTTTCCCTGAAAGAAATGTTCTTTAATCAATTAAAATATAATTTCATAATTTAAATATATACCAAATTATATATTAAAAGCATAAATAACGTGGTTATGTAGGCAAAATTATACTTGCAAATATAAATAGGAAAGTGGAGAAATTATTCTAAAAACAAACAAAAACCTGGCTTTGTCTATTTAGTGAAACCACAAAAGTGTTCTTCTGGAACACCTGAAATATCAAAAGTAATGCAGATAGTGCTTAGAATCCAGCAGGTGGTGACAATATGAAAGTGAATAGGTATTCTGGAATCTTTCCTTTTTGATTTTACTGTACCAAAGGAGTATCTACGTCTGACTGTTATAAGAAAGCTTTTTCCACAGTGCCAGAAGTGAAGCAATATGAGTTTCAGAAAAGGCCTGCTTTCACATCAGCACTAACAGTATTATTGGAGAGTTACAGAGAAACCATTAAAAACATCCTGCCCCTCTCCAACAACAAACAACAGACATTGTAAAAAGAGGGGGGAAAACAGGAAAAGAAAAACCTCAGCTTTACAATTCATTAAAATGTTTCAGAAAGCACAAAAGGATTTCACACCCTTTTTGTTGGCTGTGCATATTAAATATTCATTTAATTTTAAAACACATTATGGTGTAATTTTATGGAAATTGACAACGAATGCATCCATAATAACAAACATACCAATGTCAGCTGCATCAGGAGCTGGTGGAGTCATGGCTGGCAGTTTCTGAAGGGCCTCTTCACCATCTGTCCCCTGTACTGAGCTGCTGCCTTGAGGCTGCTGCTGGACTTCATCTTGAGCAACAAATGAAATTACACCTAAAACAAATAGATACCAGGTGTTGTATTACCCAGGAATTAGCTTCACAAAAACAGACTGCCAGACATGCACAAGTATTTCCTCAATTCAAAACTAATACAAAATGAAGTACAGCTTCCATTCCAGGTGTCAGCCATCCAATTAGAATTTATGATATTAAAAAATATCTCTTGAGTAAGTGCAGGGAAATTAACCATTAACCAATGTCCCTAAAGAGCTCTTCTACTTGCCTGAAGAGATCCATAATAGGCACCTGAAAAAGAGCAGAGTAGGAAACACAATACAAACAAGGACTTCATAAAAGTGACAAAATCTGGTGATCACTAATTGTATCTTTTTCCCAGCTCAATTTTCTGTGTGAAATCTTGATAGTTTCTGTTATTTCTTTTTCAATCACAGGGTCTCATTCTAGTGATAGAAGAGAATGACTGCAATTGTTAAAATATTCTTTGGATACATTTTTGTATTACATGTTAAATTGTAATCAAATGTGACAAGAAGATAAAATACAGAGACTATAAACCCTGAATTTATAAATTGCCAGATCTCTATTAATTAAATTAAAATCTGATATGTACAAGGTGCCTTTAAATAATATTATTGTTATTCTGGAAGATTTTATATACTGGCATTTAATCAGCAGGTATCAATTCTTCCATTTTGTGCCTCTAAGAATTTTAAATCTACACAAACTTTTGGAAATACCAAATAGCATTCTATCTGCATCTAAAGTATTTTCCTTCAATGTTTGAATATATTTTGGAGAGTTTCTAAGTGAAAATAAATACATTTTGCAGATTTAATTCTTGCTTCATATAAAATCTGAGGAGGTGAAATTTTATGCTCTTATATATTAAGAAATGTTCTCATTTGTGATTATTAGAATTTTTTTGAAATATCTCCAAAAGGGAATTTGTTCATTGTGTCTTACCAAGGATTTTGGAAAACTATCATTAATGGAACTTTTAAAATTTGAAATGGGAAATTCTTATGAGAGACCCAGAACAATTTGATTTGAAAATAACTACATCTAATGTACATAATAACTACATCTAATCTACATAATAACTACATCTTTGTTTCTGCAGCTTTGAGTGGGGCAGAGGTGTGACATGACAAACACTGGTAAACTATTCTTACTAAGAAGGGCTACATTAAATGATTATAAGGAAGAATCTCTTTTTCTTTGAGACACAGCAACTGAGAAGCACAGGTATAAAACACTGAAGTTAAAAACAAAATCAAAAAAATTGAAATAGGTTTCAATCCAAAGGAATATTATAATATATAACTTTAAACTGAAAAAAATTAGAATCCCATATTTTCTTTCATTAAGAAAACTCAAATACAAATAAACTAAACTAAACTAATTAGAAACAAACCAAAAGAATTTCAAATGAAAAAAGTTTAAAAAACTACACAAATTACTTCCAGTAATTAAGTCAGAACTTGGCTCCAAAGAGGCAGAGTGACTGTAATTTCAGGAAATTACTGGTTTTTTTTTTTTTTAATCTTAAAGATAAGATAGATGTGCAAAAAGGATTAAAAAAATAGAACCATTATGGAAAGAATAATGAAGACTGAAGAAAATGCTCAAGGTATATAAATCTTGATGTAAGAGAACACAAGGTATATCAATCTTGATGGAATGGCACTAATATATAATGGATCATAGGATAAATGACTAATTAATGACTAATGACCATAGAATTCTGAATAATTAATCTGATTTTATGTCTCAATATAAAATCCTAGTATTATTTTGGTCTATTGAATCAAAATATTAGAGAGAAGCAAAGTGTAAGAGAGAATTCACTAATTTTAAATACCAATCCTTGACATCAATATGCTTAAAAGTTATCAACAATTAGAATAAAATTAGTAAAAATATACAAAATTATAGCTATGAAGTTGATCAAAAAGTCTTGGCTAAATGTTAATCAATACATTCATAAATTCAACCAAATTCTCACAGTAAAGAATATTTTGTTACACTTAATTTTAAAATTAAGTAATTTTTCCTTATAGTCCTTCCTTCCAGTAACCTTGTAGGATTTTCTTTACCAATTTTCTCTATTTCAGAATCACAAATTATCCATATGTGAGCATGGGAGAAAGAGGGACAGAACAGGAGCAATCACAGGAGCAATTTAAGTAATGAGATGATAAAACAAAGAGTGGCTTTTGTTCTCTGCACAAAATGTGGCTTCAAAAGCATCAAAATAATTTGCTGAAGCACTTGTATAATTCATTTTCATTTGCAGCAAATACTGGAATGCTTGGAAAGTTCCAAAAGAATAAATTACTAATGCTCAAGAATATTTCAAGAGCCATGAGAGGAACTATGGTAACTGAAAACTACTTGAATTGTTAAACCATTGTGCTGATAATCCACCAATTGCATGATCAAAAATTCAGTGAAGAATTGCAGTGTAAGTGCTGAGACTCCATTTTCCTACTTCATGAGAACCAGAGCTCAAACAAACAGAGTCAATAACAATGAGTTTATAATCTTGATTGATAAAGGTGAATGAATTGATGTGGTGAATGCAGATCTCTGCAAGGCTCTCAATTAAATCTGTCAAAGTATTTCTAGAAAAAATAATGAGTTTTACTACAGATGGTATACATTTTGTAACTCAGTTTATCTGGCTAATCTTAAAACATTCATAAATTGTTTCTCATAATTTTCACGGGCATCAAAGTATCTACGACAGTCCCAAAGCTATTTGAATATTGCATCAGGGGAAAAGAAAAGAAAATCATTGCTGGCAAGAACTCAAATAACAACAAAAAAAAGTATATTAGTTTCATGTCAAATCTGAAATGCAGAATTCTGATCACTGAGGACAGTACATAGTATGATCTGTAGGACTTGAGTTTATAAATTAAGGCAGAACAATTTCCTAGGAAGTATTCCTAATTAGAATGCTCTCCTGGTTTGGGTGTGAATGGTGCAACCCACTGACCCTTATTGGATGCTAAGACAGCAGATTACACATAAATATATTAATTTATTCAAATTATGGACTACAAAAATATTCCTGTCAAGAGTTATTTTGCAGGATGGGAAAAAGAATTTTCTACAATAAAAAGTAATAAAAAGTACTTTGTGCTCTATGAAGTCATAAATAATACATTGGAAATGTGCAGAAATGCTGCATCAAAAATGACAGATTTCAAATAACAAATACAAAAAGCAATTTTACATTTTTCATGTGGCTCTGCTGAGCTTGGCTCCTCTGCCGTTAAAGAGCTTTGACACACAAAGTTCTGGTCTTCTGGCTGTGAATGCAGAGTCATCTTACAGAACTTCTACTTATCAGAGCATCTCCCTTTTCATTATTGGTGCTACAAAATAACTGATAAATGATAATCTCTTCATGCACAACAGTCCTCAATGCTTGGGTTTTTGGTTTTGGTTTTGGGATTTTTTTGTATCCAGTTGCTCAGTTCTGACTTCTCTGTCACACATTACACAACAGTGTAACTTGCCAAAATATCATGGCTGACAATTTTTAAAGCATACATTCAAGACCAAACCAGACTTCACCTACATCCCAGAGATACAATTCCCACTGATTCAAGTGGCCACAGAATTATGCCATCATCATCTGTTATAGAAAAGAAGACTCTTTGGCTCTCCTTTTACATATATGTAAAATACTAAACTTGTATATATGATCCTAAAATTGTAAAAGCAATAATACAAGTATTTCTAGAACTCTATTGAAAATTAATAATAAAATTTACATAAATTGAGGATGTTATATTTTTGCTGACACATCACTAATTTAAAAGCTTTCTTGGTCAAAACATCATAGCACATTTTCTAGCTTTACTAGCCAATGTTGAAACATTTTATACAACTACAGTCCAAATATTAGTACCAAAGCCTTGCTTTCTATTGCTTCAGAGAAGATGCATACCTTAAAAAGGAGGCAGGCTGTTTTATTTCTCAATAAAATTGTAATTACAACACCCCAAGTTAGACTGACTCATTGGCTATATACTACACCCCCCTGTATCCATGAACACAATTATGAAAGCAAGAAGTGCTCAATGCTTTCCTCTGTATAACTTAAATGGAGTATTTGAAAGGTACATAGTGTGCATGATTACTTTCTGCTGCAGAGAGATGATAAAAGTCCACAATATCCCAATATTTTAACTGGAAAAAAAAACCCAGAAGACTATATGGCCACAGAATTCATCACACAAATCTGAAAAGATATAGAAACATTTGGCTTGTGGTTTAAATATACCAACATGAACTTAATAAGGTCTTGGGAGTGGGAGGAGGGGTTTTTATCTTTTGCTGATTCTTTTCTAGCCAGTAGAGTTGCTGCCATAGAAAAGTTACACAAAAGAGATAAGATAAATTAACAAGATGAATAGAAATTATGTAGCTATTTGGCCAATTTTTTTTTCTTGTAGTTTTTCTATTGACAAAAAAAAAAAAAAAAAGATATTTACTGTAGGTTAGTACAAAACTTTATAACCTCTGTTTTTCCTAGGAAAATTTCTATGATGAGACATAAAAATCCTAAGGAGTTTCTGTAAATCCTACTACTTTTTGGTATACTAGGATTAAATGAATTGCTCCCTACAACAAAAAATGAGAATAAGCTTTAATACTCATTAAAAGGGGAAGGGAAGGGAAGGGAAGGGAAGGGAAGGGAAGGGAAGGGAAGGGAAGGGAAGGGAAGGGAAGGGAAGGGAAGGGAAGGGAAGGGAAGGGAAGGGAAGGGAAGGGAAGGGAAGGGAAGGGAAGGGAAGGGAAGGGAAGGGAAGGGAAGGGAGGGAAGGGAAGGGAAGGGAAGGGAAGGGAAGGGAAGGGAAGGGAAGGGAAGGGAAGGGAAGGGAAGGGAAGGGAAGGGAAGGGAAGGGAAGGGAAGGGAAGGGAAGGGAAGGGAGGGAAGGGAAGGGAAGGGAAGGGAAGGGAAGGGACGGGAAGGGAAGGGAAGGGAAGGGAAGGGAAGGGAAGGGAAGGGAAGGGAAGGGAAGGGAAGGGAAGCGAAGGGAAGCGAAGGGAAGCGAAGGGAAGCGAAGGGAAGCGAAGGGAAGCGAAGGGAAGCGAAGGGAAGCGAAGGGAAGCGAAGGGAAGCGAAGGGAAGAAGGGAAGGGAAGGTGCCAGGATCATCTTGCTGGGCCATGCCAGCTGCTCCTCCAGTGCACTCTGGTGATCCAGCAGAGCCCTTCACAACAATCAAGTAACCAGAAGAGCCTTCAAGCTTTGTCTTTGCCAGCACTGAATTAGACTCGATTTGTCAGGGTGAAGTGGGTGAAGAGGAACTGCTCAAGGCAAACAGGCAGGTGCTGGAAATACAGCTTGGGCTATAGGAAACTACAAAGATCATCTTTCTCCCTCATGGGTGTTTATGATTCCATTGAAATTATAGAGATCAGTAGATCAATTTGCAGAATTCCAGCAAAGAAATGGACCTTTTTTTTTTCTTAATGCCAGTGTCAAAGAGATAATAATGACAAACAAGCTCAATCAACTCATTTACAGGCTAGAATGTATCAGCATGATCTTCACCACCTAAAAACTGTCCTACAGCTGCATCTGACAGGCCTGGAAATAATATTAAATAATAATAAATAATATGAAATTATATTAAATTATATTAAATATCAAAAATAATAATATTATTTAAAGGCTGCCTGGTTTTTTCCTCAAAAAAGATGCTGCCTGTTTTTTTCCTCAATATAAGTTTCTAATCAGCATGGAAAAGCACTGCCTACTAAACACAGATTCCGTTAAAACATTAGTGAAAGGTGAGACATAAAGTTAGAAAGCTCCTTTCCAAAAGCTAGGGGGCTGTATGAATAAAAGGGCACTGACTATGAAAGGTTTGTGGGTTTTTTGCAAAAGACATATTCAAGTTATGATTTTTGCTGTATTCTGGAAAGATTCTGGTCTATTCTGTGGAAAGCAGAAATAAAAATTTGATAAAATATAAAGCAATCTGTTGTAGAGGTTTTATCAAACCTAAAGAAAATTGCTCAATTATTCAGAAAACAGACTGCTGAAGAATTTTATGTAGTGACAGAATCTTGTTTGAGGTGTTTATTTGCTATTATTTCTGTGTTAAAGCTGTCACACACCTAAAAACTAGCTGAAGCATGTAATATTAGCATTCTATTGGAATGCTTCCAGATGGGCTTTAGAAAATAACTGGGCCCATTTTTAGCTTAGCAACCATAAAACAGCAAGACAGAAAGCAAAAGCAGCATAATTTTGCAGCTATATAATTTTGGAAATAAAAGGACTTGGAAAGTAAATGAAAAATGCAAACCCATTTGCCAAGTACAACTTCTATGGTAAAAGTCCTTTCATTAGAATTTATTTTAATATGAAAAAAACCAGTATTAGAACATAAAGTTTTACACTCACAAGTTAGGAAGTTCTAGACTTGAAATTATTCACCAGCACTAGGACAGAGTCCTCAGGTAGGTATCAAAATAGTTGTTCTTTTTTCCTTGCAGGATAAAATTGACTCCCTCTGCAGACAGCTTTGGAGCACTGCTTTTTATTTTGTCATTCCAGCTGTTTACCCCATGGATTACCCCATGGATTATTTTCTTTCTTCTAAAGAAATTCACCAAACTGAATAAAGAATACTTCCTTTTTTTGTGTGTGTGGCTGGGGGGGGGGAGCAGGGGGAAGTTTTAATTATACTTTTCTTCTTTTCTTGTAGTGTCTTGAAATTGGAAAGGATTAAGATTCCTGAGTATTGCCTAAATCCCGCTTGAATCACCTACATCTAATCTGTGACTCAAGATTCAGGCTGGCTGTTGAAATATCCTGAAAGCCAAAAATGCATTCATATATATATATATATATATATATATATATATATTTTATCTTTTATCTTTGACATTGAAGTTTCTCAGGGCCTGGAAATTCTGCTCTGGAGAACAAATATGACTTGCCAGCCTTGCACATTCTGATGCAGACAGACTTCCACTCTCCTTGAAGCCACAAAGAAAGCACTTCCTAACACGTTACCTTAGACAGGACACTTGGCAGTCAGGTTTACATCAAACCTAACATCAGACAGCAAAATCAGCTGCTGCTTCTCACACCTGTGATAGTGGCCTCTCTTCCCTCCACCCCTCTCCCTGCTACAGCAGCTGAATGATTAGAGAGTGTGCATGGATTTCTGTGAGAGAGTCAAACCTGTCTCTGTTCCAGGGGAAGAATGAACATGATTTCCTGAGGTAGTGATTAAAGCAAGCCCTCAGCCAGGGGGTGGATTGCAGATAACTGGGGCCTGTCCTTTTCAAAGGATAACTTTACCCTTCTATTAAGTTATTTTAAAGTGGAAAATAAATGAACTTTTCTGAGAAGAAGGGCAGATGTGGCTTCCCAGCATTTGAACTAGTAACTTTTTGTTGGGTTAGAGAAACTGACTGTTCTCTCTTTTTTCATTCAGTGAACATAGAATACTTCAAAACATAATGGAAACCATTGTGATAGAAGTCAAGGGAAGGAGAGAACATTGGAGATGTAGATCTGAACATGCCATCTACGTCCCTTTGAAGGCATGGCTTTTATCACCTGGTATTAATTTCCTCTCTGATAGATCCCTTGGAGCCTCTTCTACTGAAACTTTCATGATATATAAAAGAATTGGGGATTTTCTAAGGAAGAAGAAGAGACTATTCCTAAATCTTTAACGCTTAAAAAAAAGCCATGGTAAAATATAGTACATCCTCAATATTTCATGGTGCACTTTTTTGATGGTTACAATTTCATTGGAAGCTGATTCCTATTCATATAGCATGATTTTTTTTCCAGGGCTACAGATCAGGGCACTGAAATCTTCCTATGGCTCGAGGCCAAGCATTGTTACAGGTATTAATTTCTTTGCACAAGTCACTTGTGAATTGAGATGGCATTATTAGTTACATTTTACATATCAGGTAGCAAAAACAAAATGTCCAAAGGAGCAAAGTAGTTTGACATCCTCAGGGACAAGATTTAATAGCTTTTTAATGCTAAGAAAACAGCTGTCATTAATCTCAATTGACCAAGAATGTAGCAGATCAAGTGCCACAAATTTGAAACTACACACACTAAGCATTTCCTATTGAAAGATTTATCCATTATTGGGAAGTTCAATCCCTGAATGCTACTCAGTTCCTTTAGGATGATCTCCTCTCTTTCCATAATTCTCTCCCAAACACCTTTGTACGTTTCTCTGCTGAAGAGTTAGTACAGTAGTTACCCTACAGGGAAAGCAAAGACTGATTGCACAGTTTCATTCTCAAAACCATGCTTTTCACATTATGAGCTAAGTAATCAGCACCGTGGAGTTTTAGAACCATTACTAAGCACATGAAAATAATGAAATCTGAATTGTTATTAAAAAAGAAAATCAGGAAAAACATTAATGATGGGATGCTGACATTGGTTAAAAATATCCAGAGTTTTGCTACTGTATCATAAAAATACCATTTTTAATGTTCATAATTTGCATCCACCCATCCACATGGGTGGATGCAAATTATGAACAATTAATTTTAGATCCCCCTCAGCCTCCACATACGTCAAAGGAAGAACCAAGGTCACTGAATTCTATTTTTGTACTCTTGCCTTGTGGTGAACAGACTGAACATTAATTAAGGGAAAAAATCAAATTCTGTTCTCTGCCTTTACACCTTTGGTTCTAGTAGTGCTAACATATCTAAAGGAATAAAACAGGTTGTGGAAAATTAAATTTAGATCTACAAACCTGGTGATAATTCAAAAATCATTACTTCCTATTTAGTCAATTTTCATGAGACCAAATAAATGCATAAAGTTGTTCATATGCTGGCTTTCTTGAAGAACCTGACCACACATTCAGCAGTAAGATACCTTTAAAAATAAAAATATGAGCCAGCTTAAAAACCTAAATCACCAGCAATGACAACCTTACTTCCAGAAGAAAGGTTATGCAGAAAAAATGCAAGCATTAGGTGTAAGGAGATTTACCCTGCTAATCTATAGGGATATTTTATATATTTGAGTTCTAAATAGTACCTTGAAATATTCCTCGTCTGCAGGGAGATACACTCAAAGTGTAAGCAGCAGTGTCCTCTGGGTTGACAGCCACATCAGGGGCACCACTCAGCATTGAGAGATTGGAATACACCTGGGGAAGACAAATCACAGAGAGGAAAACTCATCAAAAGCAAGTAACTGTTGCAAGAGCACCATAGAGACAATATCCATTCTACCTGCTTTGGAGAGTAGAATAGAAAATGTGGTATCAGTAAGTCCTAAATTTTATACAAACAAAAGAATACACACTATAAGAGAAATGCAGGTATATACAGATCATAGCAAGCACAAATTTTGAAATCATTGCTCAACATGATCAAAAGTATATCGTTCAGACCCCGGAACTGCTTACATATGCAGAGATTTGCACAGTTAGGCCCTTAATATTTTGCATAAATTTTTGTTAGAAGTATAACAAAGACATTCAGCAGTACTGATCAATCTAAATTGACAGAGCAAAGCAAAATCTGAAGTGTCATTTTAACATCATTTGCTAGACCTCAAGTGATATTAAACTGTGCTTTTTGATATGTCACATTTTGTAAATGACACATACACAGGGCATGCATGGTAACTCTCAAGGCAATGGAGAGACCAACAGAATTTTAACATGCAGAACTTCTGATTTTGCAAACTGTAAAGCCCATTGGGGCAATATAGGGTGAGTATTTTTTAATTGCATCTCATTTCTTTCTCTCTTGTACAGAGTTACTACAGAGGAATTCTCTGAGTACCTGCTCATGGTGATGCCTTAGGATTTTAGCTTTTGTATTTTTGAAATTCTGCACTGCATTAGGATATTAGTATATGTAAACTCTATATAGAGTCTTAGTTAACTGTCTTCATGTTTTGGTCAGACAAAACAAAATTTGAAATTTAAGGGCATCCTACTGCCTCAGGCCCTGAAAAGTAAAAGAAAAGTGAATTGGGGGGTGAAATACTGGGGAAATATGAATATGATTACCTGAAGCTGTAATTGGAGGGTTAACCCCTGATATGTAAATGGACCACATTTGCATCTGTCTGAAGAACTCATGGCCATGGTCCACTTTGGGTGTAGCCCCTTGGGGAGGCTTCATCTGCCCTAAATGCACCTGAAGGCCCTTCATCAAACACATATTCTTTTATTCTCTTAATTCTTTCTGGCCTCTGGTTTTAGGTTAGCCAGGAAAAAGCATCAGGGAAAAGGCATTTAGGTCTGAGGCATCTCTGGGCAGAGCTGGCCTATCAATCATCCAAGTGGATACCTGAATTCTACAAAGATTTCTTTTGCAACACGAACAGCATTAGATGCACATTCATTTTTTAAGTCAACATACTTCCTTATTATTTTCTGAGGAAAATAAGCATATTCTTAAATCACCTTTTCTTCTGATACAGACAGTCATTGCCTAAAACACATTCCTCCTCAGTGGTATTTATGTTACTGTAATTCCTTTTTCAGGTGCTGGTTCTTCTAAATCCAGAATTTCTATTCCAAGTAACAGATTAAAAAAACCTGTAAAGCAAGAGTCTTCCTCTTCCCCAATAAATCTACATTTCAAACTACATATTAAAAGTCCAGCAACCAGAAAGAATAAGAAGAGACTGCTTGGCAAGAGGGAAAAAAAGGCTAAAAAAGAGACAAATGAAAAGACTTGCTGAATTGGAACTTGGAGAAAAATAACTGGGAAAAAATCTTTAAGTTGTCAACAAAGAGCAAAGCATAGGAAAGGTGGGGCTGTTACACACTGAAGATGGGGAAGATTCATTTATTAACATATAAACAATAAATTAGTCACACTCTTACATTTTCCATTTCAGTTTACAATGAATGTAAAGCGTGAAGGATAAGTACCTAAAAATACAAACAGGATAATAAAAATGATAGCAAATTACTAGGGATAGAAATAAGATTAGTTTAAATAAGATTTCTATTTAAAGAAAAAGTAACATGGAGACAGAAACCGAAGTAGGATAAATGTGATTAATTTTAAAAAGCAGAAGGGTAGGGTAATACAGTTCTATCAAAGACTGGACATATCAGACAAGTTTCTACCAAAAGATTTCAAAGTAAAAGGAACACTACTGGCATGGCTGACTATAATAAACATGAAATGCCTCTGGATTGCTGATGAGTAAATATGGAGCAGAAGTTTGATTTCCAGTCATTTATGAGAAATTTTGCTCACTTTTTCAGAGTAGTGAACTAACGGAAGCTAAGTTATTTCAAAATGAACTTTTTAATCCTAAGGAAGTGACTGTGTAACCAAACAGGAAAAGGTTGAGTAGAAGCAATGAAATTATGTCAGTACACACACAGCCACTGCTTCAGTGCTTGAATCCAGATCCTGTACCAAGAGACATTAAGGAATTCTCCCTTCCCTCTCCTGCATCAGATTAAACCTTTTTGGATCAGATGCTCACTAAAACTTGTACATAACTGATGCTGACCTCAGTGTGCTGTCATCTTTCCAACTGCCATCATTCAACTCATATTCCTCAAGCTGCACACTACTCCAGAGCTATAACACAAATATTCACCATCTTATTGAGGAATCACCCTCATTCCTTTACCAACCCTATTGGTCTCTGTTATTTAAGTCACTCACACCTCAGCCAGTCCCCAAGGAGTGGTCATAACAATACAGTCTCCTACTTCCAACCTCCTGAGAAGGTTAATGGTTGTGACAGACATCACTCACCAGGTACCTCTCATGTGGTCCTGAAAGAGAACTTTGTCTTGCTCCAATGGCCACGTGATTTATCAGCTCTGTTACTGAGACTAATTAAAATGATCAACTTCAAATGACAAATGGATACTAAAAGTGCATGCCCACGCTTGCCCATGCACACAGGCAATTTATCCTAATATCAGAATTCATACTGAGACTCATTCTCATTTGTTCACAGACATTTGGGATTCTAATATGGCATAATGTTGTATAACATGTCTCTGCTAACTGCAGGTCTATTACAAAATAACAATACATCCAGGAATACTCAGAAAGGGAAAAAGTTGGAGAATTTTAAAGTACACATAGAGGAAAGTCCAGAATTTGCAGATTTATAGAACAATAAGTAGTTGCAAAGATTTTGTAAGTTTAGAGGAAAGCTTTGAAGGAAAAAAAGAATTTATACACAGTAAGCCTTAAGTTAACTTTGTTCTGAATATCAGAGAGAGAGAGCTATTTCTTATTAAAATGCATTTCTATGAGGATTATATGTAAGAAAATGACACAATTTTAGTCACAGATGTAGCACTGAAAACCTTAGATCCTATAATAATCTACAACACTGTGTTCTCAAAGGTACCTTAAAATGCCTAACAAAATCTTCTATGGATCACTACTGTTAGGCAAATACATTTTGATGGAAGAAAATAGGGCATAAATTGGGGTGCTTTTATCAACAACAAAAATAATATTGACTTACAAGCTATCCAAAATTAGTCAAGATATGGAATTACTTCTCCCAGTTAGTGGGAGAGGCAGTTTGTCAGCTTCTGCCCTGATGTGCAACCAGAGAATGATGAACAATTACAGGCAGATTGACCAGAACCCACACCAAGGGTGGGTCTGCAGAAATCTGTACTTACACACAGTGTTTATACTGAGATCTGCAGATAAACACTGAGGAACACACAAAATTTTTCAGGCATAAATAATTGCATAAATAATAAATAATAAATAGTTTCTTAAAATACCTTACATCACTATCACTCAGGAAACTAGAATTGCAGAATAACTCAATGGAACCAAAATGTAAATTCTTATTTAAATTATCATTGTGACGGTGCACAGCATTTGCTCAAATCAATCCATACCCAAGGATTTGGTTTTTAAATTCTAGTATTCTCCATTTTCTTATATATCAAGTCATTATTTACACACAGCCAGAAAGTATAAATGGAGTACATGTATAAAATGCTGCAATTTAAAACTAATTTATCAGCCACTGGTTTGAAAACTCATTCTGCAGAACTGTAACATAGCTATTTAACATGAACAGAAATGGGAAACCAAATTTCAAAATTACTGTAACTTTTTCCAGAGGTGAATAACTAAATAAGAATGACTCCAAAAACTTAAAGGCAAAGTGATGAATGGATGTAAGAACATAGTCAAATATACTTAAACTTCATTGTGTCTTAGTACAACAAAGTTAGACAGTAATACATTCAAGGTTTCCATTTGAAAATTGTTTCTCAGGTCTGTTTAACAACATTGAGAGGCTCTACTTAGCAAAAAGTGAATGCTCTTTGACTCTAGGCCAGAACCTGATCTGTACGAGTCTCTGATCAATCTGACAACCAGACTTTCACAAAACTCTCAAGAATGGCAGTTTTCCAAAACAAGCCCTTCATCCATCTTTCAGTGCAAACTTTCCAAATTCCTGAGTCACTAGGAACTCATTTAATTCCTATTCCAATCACTCTTATTTTGCCACCAGCAAGTTACCACACTGAAGTAAAACATCTTTGCATTGCACTGAGGGTATTCCCCAAATAATTCCTGCCTGTTGAGCAACAATCTGGAGTTCTTAATGAAAAATGCTACATAATCCAGATTTGTTCCTAACCCAGGCCACCTGTCAAGACCACTAACTCATTTCAAGAAACAAATTTGACCTAAGACCTTACTATACCCTTATTTGATCTAAAAATTTCACAACAGATTATCAAAAAACACCTGGCAACAACTACAGTTATTCTGAAATTCTGTAGGCCTTTGAACCATTCATTATTGCTAAGAAGATTGCCTTTTTTTTAGTGAAAAAACCTCTGTTACAGAAATTCTGGTAGATACAGAGGAAGCCAAAGGAATTGAAATTGAAAGGACAGATAAAAATTGAAGCATTATGGAATAGACAGATCCACTTGTTGTTAAAGAATATAAACTTGACCTTGGACAACCAGGTTAGAGCACTTGCACAGAATTTATTCCGAGAAAATCTCAGATACATTACCAAACAAAAGTTAGGCTGAACAGGGAATCCCCTCTTTAAAGGTTTATGGTTCATAATTTTATTACTGGGAGGCATTTTTTACAAATACCTAGCCTTCATAACATTGTCTTGGTGACATTGTAAAAACCCAAAACTATATATAGAGAATAAACGTAAACAGGCTGAAAAACAAGGGATTTCTTTTTTTCTTTTTCATTATGTATTACAGGCTGAAAAACAAGGGATTTCTTTTTTTCTTTTTCATTATGTATTTATTCTACAAAGTCATAAAATACTAATAGTTTGTATAACCTAATGCCTGAAAGGTAATTTAACTGGGTCTTGAGATTCCTCTGGAGAATTTACTTTAAAGGCATCTATTTTGAACGGCAATGAGAAAAACAGTTGCACAGTTTTATATTTTTATTGCAAAACCATGCCTTGAAAGAATTAGGCACCTTTATAGCTAAAGTTTCTATCAAAGGTATCATTAGAAAGAGCCATCAACACATCAGACAATTATTTATATCCAGTTGACAAAGATTTATATAAATAAAAAAGAATATTGCATTTAAAGTTTTGTCATGAGACCAAGAGACTGGATTTTCATAAAAATGCTTTACACTTCCTCCTCTTGTCAGAGGAATTTAATGAAATTTTACAAACACAAAAATCCATTTACACTGCAGTCACTTATCTTCTATTAATTCATCATCAGAGAAGGATGTGCTCTCTGGCTGATGCTATATATGGACAAATTCTTTATTAATTCTGTTGTGATTTTTTTTTTTCATATTCAGGAGTAAGTTAATCACAAGGAAGACAATTTTTTGTAAGATCCCCTAGAACCAACCACGAAGAGCACAGTGGCAGCAGTCCCCTAAGGAACTACACATCAATCAGTAGAAAAGAATTCATAAAACTATCCATATTTTTCAATGTAATTTATGGAAATTTTCTTTTTAATCATGGAAAGCTTTGTGAGCACTGAAAGTGTTTTGCTTAGAAGTTTTAAATGTAGACTGATGGAGCCATGCACATGACCTCCCTTGAATTGCAAAGGCACTTCTTCCCTCCCCAGCTCTAGGTCCACACTAATGGTTGCACAGACAATCAAACCACATATATAAAAATTATTGCTGCTCCAGACATAAACCCTCTGTATCTGATTGAATAGGAAAAAAAAAATTATTCAGCTGGAAGAGGGCTGTCTTTCTGCAGTAAAGGCAAGGACTATTTCCTTCTTCCTTCTAGACTTAGGAATTTCATTTTAAATTTTCATTTTAAATAGTCACTTTTGCAGTAGTAGCCTCATTTTGGCTTAGACTATTATAAAAATACAGCAAATATGAAAAACAGAGTAGCATATATATAACGTAATTGTATTTTTTAATGAAATGAGGGGTTTTGTTCAGTTTGTAGTTTAATATATTCAGTTATTAAAATGAAATAATGAAGCTAAATTTACACCTCCAAGGCAAAATTAACGAAGTATTAGCTCAGCTAAATTACTTGTTTTTAAGTATTCATCATGTAGTAAATTGTTTATGGACATGCCTGTAAATTATTATGTTTGTCAGCTCCTGGCACATCTCATACCATTCTTGATATAGCTTGAGCTTTATTACTTCAGTAAATGAAATTCTTGTGGGCTTTTTTTATTATCATGTGCATCCCAGTTAATCTCTGAGAAATTGCTTCATATGGTGGATATACTCCAGCAATGCAGGGTGTATGGGGCACATCAACCAATCAATCCAATAATGAAGATATTCATTAGCCAACAAAATTACAAAAGATTCCATCAAAACAAAAACATCCAAAACTATTACTTCTTGTATTATCTTTGCTCTGCCTGCCAAGACTGACAACATTTCCTCTACCTAATCACCAACTAAGCTACAGCACAATACAGAAAACTGTCAAAGATGCTGGATTAAACAGGAGGAGGAGTTATTGGGCTGCCAGCAACTGCTCCCAGGGGAAACACAAACAAAGATAAAACCAGTGCTCTGCTTCACCACAGACTACCCAGATATTACAGCAACCAGGCAGCATGGAATGAACAACAGCAACAAAATTAGAATAACTTCATTTTCCCGTTGCCCTTTGTGCTATATACATCTGAGTAAATACAGTTTATTTGGCATTTCCAACAAGGCTGTGGGTCACAGTTCCCTCTTAGAGGAGGTTTTCTGAATTCCTCTAATAACTAAAGATACCTGTGATCATGTTCTGGATTTAGTGATTAAATCCTAATTTACAGGCAGACTGTTTTGGAAATAAAAGCAAGCAAATGATCTTTGCTCACTCCAATAGCACAAGACACTACATGACATCTGCTGGAGAGTGCTGGAAGTGATTAATATTTGCTTTGTGGAGGGGATAGTTTCCAGTCTCCAGCAGCCTTTGTAACCATGCCTTTTCCAGCAATTCCAGCCCACCTTGCTCCAACAACTGTTCTGCAACTGCTCCTGGCTAAGAACCTCGCATAGAGAAAATGCATTATTCACACTGAGCAATTTATTATATGCACACATGCATGAAATAGCTGACCTTACTACTTCTCTCCCAAAGGTCCCAAGCTAAAAGAGCACACACAGTTGGATTGTCAAGCAGTATTTCACAGAGATGAAAAAAGCACAAAACCCCTCCACAACACAAAATCAAATTTCAGGGCCCAGAGAACACCCTCAAGGAGATCAAAGTTCAGTCAGACAGAGCTCACCCTGGAACAGTTACAACTATCATAAATTCATTTTATGCA
This sequence comes from Serinus canaria, assembly GCF_022539315.1. NCBI lineage: Eukaryota > Metazoa > Chordata > Aves > Passeriformes > Fringillidae > Serinus > Serinus canaria. Next base: position 105,617,012 of record NC_066313.1, read on the forward strand.
ATATTTCTGAAAAACACATACAATGAATAATTTTAATGTATTCATTTTGAACTTCGTTATTTCTGTATCTTTCACTTACGTTGGCACAAAAAAAAAATTGAGTTCACACAAAATAGGAAAGCAGAAAAAACAGTTCTGATGCCAAAAACATTCACTTCCTCCAGAGATAAAAGTACAAATATATCAGAAATGCAAATACATTCACATCTGAAAAACTAAACTGTTGAAAATAAAAATTTCAAAGCTGGTGATGCCCAAAAAATTAATTTCTTACTTTGTTTTGGGGATGATAATAAGTCAAAAAATAGGAATATGAACCTGGACTTTCTGTGATATCTAAATGTAGATATACCTGTGAAAGTAGAAACCTGGAAAAGTGAAGACTAGCAAGAAAACATCCAAGGAAGGATTTTCACATCGGCATGAGTTATCATTAGTTAATACAACACTGCTGCTTGTATATACATGATCTCTCATTATATCTTATGTTCAAATCATTACCTTTCAGTTTGAATAAAGCAGCATTTGGACCTACTGGCACCAAGGCAGATAACAAAATCACTCGTTTTGCAAGTCCACACCACAAAGCTAGTCAGATTTTATCTTCTAGCATATATATTGTCCCATTTTCAACCCTTCCACAAAAGGAAAACTGAATATATATATATATATATATATATATATATTTACAGATGCTGACAATTGTTAGCTGGCGCTCCCTTGCATTGCTTCAATGGAGCCATCCTGGCAAACACTGTATGGCCATAATATCTGGATGCTATCTACTCTAGATTTAAATGCCATGATAGAGTCACAAATATGGATTTTCATGAGCAAGAGCCAAGATGTTCCTGCTAAGGAATTTCTCTGAAGCTGAGAGGAAAAGCAGAAATTCATCTTTGTTGCCCTAATCTGCCTTCTGCTTCTGCTGGCATAAGACATGGGCTCCAATACATAGGTGCAGAAGGTGAGGAATGCTACAGAAATAGTTTTATCATTTCCAAATTAAACATACAGACAAGATAAATAGTAAGACAAGAAAAATCAGTACTACAACAGTGGTTTTAAATAGGAAAATGTGTTTGTGTAAACAGAGTTAAAAAATATAGTTAATGGAAAGTATGAAAAATAATTATTATATTTAATAGTAAAAATATGTTCTTGAGCAAGGAAATCAATAGAACTGTATTTCTTAAGAATTTTTATTAACCTCCTCAGTGACCCATTGCCTTTCAACAACTCCAGTGATTACCTCTGAATTTTATCTTTTATCAGCAAACACAAAAAGCACTCCCAACTTCCTCCAACATTGCTGGAACAACAGCTGGGCAATAGACAGTAGCTGGGCCAGGCCTCTGGGCCATGAGAAATTCATGTGTAGCGAGCTCATGCTGCAATCCTTCCCTTAGGATGATAATAATTTTTGTCTTTTTCATGCAATATTCAATTTTTTATGAAGGTTTTAGGAACCCAGTAATTCTCAGGCCCCTTCTCTGATTTTAAAACTGACTTGGCCATAGGTTTCAAACTGGAGAAGGAAAGATTAGCAAATGAACAGAGAACAATTGTAGAAGTGTTGTTCCCTCAGAAACCAGACTAAAACACAAAGAAATCTTATTTCCTATCAAGCACACAGTAAAATCATGCATTATCCCACAGATTTCCTGATTATAAACATATCCATATACTATGAACTATAGAAAATTTTCTCATGGACACATGAATTTCATTAGTCTATCTGCAATTACAGCAATTGTTGCTACTGTAATACAAATTGTATCAGTCCTTGTCAGAAAAATATTTGTCACATTCTTGCAAAAAAATTACCTTGTATTTTAGCATCTTCTTGGTATAATTGTGCACCCATAGGATTTTATGAGCCACCTTTCCCACTTGGCACTCTATCACAATGCAATCCTGAGGCAGAGGTTTCTTCCCTATTCCCTTAAGACTAAAGATGTTCTGAGTTCCAGCTGTAATATTTTTCAGGGTAAGCTTTCCCTATGAGAAAGAAAGGAGAAAAAAGAAGTTGTTTCATTACTCTACAAGTCCCCTTTGGCTACCAAAGCAACTCCTTTAGTTTATTTATCTCAAATCTAGGTGACTCAGAATGCTTACAAGAAAGGGTTCCTATTGACTTTCCTAGTTCTTTAATGAACCCATTGCTAAACAGAGAAGTAAACCAGAGAAACAAAACCTTTTATTTTAAATTTCTCTAAACCATGAAATTCAACAACATAAAGTTTTTATATTTCTAGGGTTTCTACTTTTTGGCTTCTTCTTGAAAAACAAACATCCCCAAGAACATATGATCTCATGCCTCCTTGTCTCTCATATGATATTTAACTTTTCACACTGAATATTTCCACCTGTCCTTTGAGCACAGGGTTGAGCCTGGAGAAAAGGAGACCCAAGGGAAGTGCATTGCTCTCCACAAACACCCGAAGGGAGCTTGTAGTGAGGTGGGGATGGGTCTCTTCTCTACGTCTCAAGTGAAAGGTTGAAAGCAAATGGCCTCAATTTGTGTCAGGGGAGGTTCAGATTAGACATTAGAAAAATGTTTTTACTGAAAGAGTGGTTAGGCATTGGAATAAATTCCCAAGGAAAGTGGTGGAGTCACCATCTCAGGAGGCATCTGGATGTGGCACTTGGGACATGGTTTAGGGGTAACTATGGTGTTGTTGGGTTGACAGCTGGACTAGATAATATCAGATGTCTTTTCTAACCTGGATGATTTTGCTATTCAGCTAAAATGTCCTCCATAATCATTTGTCATCAAAGGATTCAGGGCTTTTGGCTTTTAATAATTTTACAATACTGGATGCCTAAATTGCATTATATTTGGTTGGTAACACATGCAGAAGGGTTACTTATACTTCAAAGAACTTTTTTTTTTTTTTTTAATCTTTGGCAGCTCAAATATTTCAACAGCAACTTGCAGTCAAAATCTCTCAGCTGGGACACAGACAAAGCCACAAAAACAACTTCTTGCTAAAGGTGTTATAGGCTTTGCTCTGCTTGTCATTTTAGCATTTGGAATAGTGATTACTCTGATGGCAAAAGCAGCTGTGAAATGGTGGCTTAACTTATAAATAAAGTACTCATCACATCAATTAATTTGTGATGTAGCCACACAATGAGAAATAGCACCTAATAATTTAGGTAATGAAGTACAATTTAATATAAGTATTTCCATCCAGGATAACAACATATATTTTTGTGATAAAAGATCAGAATTTTTACAGAATAACCGTAGGATTGAAGGATTTCACAGAAATGAATAGAATTGAAGAATATAATAGAAAATTAAATAAAAAAGACACGAAAATATGCAGTGGGGAAATCTATCATGCCTAATCTTAAGCTTTACAAAGTTAGTTCATTTGTGTTTTTACTTCCAATAGTAGTAAATCTTACCCTTTCTTTTTCTCAAGCAGATGCTTAATATTAGTAACTGTCTAAAGGCTTTCATAATTTGGATGCTGGTGATAATTTTTTTGGTGAAAGTTTCAAATGTTGAAACTGGATTCTCTCTTACCATTATTACACTCTCAGCAATGGGCTTGAATGTGAGCGGATAGGGAACTGTTCCACCTACAGGCACACGTATTACAGGAGGGCCATGAAAACCCTGTCCTTCCAAAACTGCTTCAAACTTCCAGTCCTCACTGGATATGTTACTCTGGAAGATGTAAATCAAAGTTGTAAATTAGATTATGCATTTAAATTTTGTAATGTGCATTTCAGCTTTCACTTGCAGCTTTCACTGCATCAGAGGACAATTCTAATTTGCTCCAAGTACTGGCTCAGAGTACCTTTGGGAAGAATAAAAGCAGTGTATTTTAAAAATTAAATAAGCTAATAATAAATCTGTTATTCCTGGCAGCCAGAGGTACAGAACCCCTACTTTCAGGACCAATACTGTCAGCAGGAATACTCATTAGAAAACATGAGCATGATCTAGCAAATGGTCAAGATGGAATTTGTAAGTATCATTATAAACATTTACAAGTATCTTTATGATGCTGTTTAATGCTTGGCAAAATTCTGTTCCCATACCATCTGCAAAAAATCTTGGTGCACCCCTTTTAAGTGCTGATGTGGTGTGATTGCATGCATTGCCTCATTTGGCCACTGACAATGTTACAGGATCAGTCTTATGAATTGAAAATTCCATCTCCAAAGGAGAATTTACAGTCCTATGTTCTCAGAATCTTTCAAAAGACTAAGCTACTTTAAAAAATGCCTAATCCTAAGCAATATGAGCCTGAGCCTATTCAAGAACCATGTTTATCTTGCACCCAGATGTATCACAAGACTGCTTGATTATGGTAAAAAGTAGGATATTTCATAAGACGTGCTTAGAGGCTGTGTAAAAGTAGTAGAACTAAAATAATGTTATTCAGCCTCCTACTATTTGAAAGAACCAGATGACCAAACATTCAGGCTGGAAAAAAGAAATATTAACAGTCATCTGAAAGATAAAATAAACTGCCATTCATGAGCTAATTCATGCCTTGTCAAATTGAGAAGAATTATCTCGTCTATGAAAAAAGGAGGTAATCTTTTGACCTGTAATGGTCTTCATCCATGGAAAATTGTATACAAACAGAGATAAAGAATGGATTTCAGGGAATAGAGATGATTCTCCAGTCTTTGTTTCTGCCTATGAAAGTCTCAGGAACAACCAGCCTGTGTTCATCAGAGCTAACACAGAGCTACCCACATCTGCAGTACCAGATATATAAGCTTTGATCAATATGTATGATTAATGCTTCAGTGTTAGGTGGTAAATTTCCCAGTAGCTGAGCAAATAGGCCTGCACAGAATGTTGAGGTTTGTGTAGTGTCTCATTTTTACCAAAAACTTGCATCACCATGTCTCCAATTCTGTAATAACAATGACATCATCTCCGGTAGAAAGCACGAAAGAAAAAAGTATGATGTCCTTGTGCCAAGGACAAAATGAAAGGGAAAAAAAAAGACAACAAAAGGGGTTTTTTTACTATCATGCTTTTTTATCTCCTCAATATCAGGAAAAGCTTTACCCCTTTGAAAACCAGCTGACCAGGTGTAAAATTGGCAGATCATCACTCTCTACTAATCTAACATTTTAAAACTTGGGATTGAGAAAAACCTCATCAGGGTTGGTCTAGTTCTAGAGGAAGGCCATGAAATTTTGGGTGCTTAAGTTGTTTTATTTTCAGTGTTTTCTAGTACAATTGGTATCAGATGTCTCCTTTATCCACAGTAGTGATGATTACATCAATATGTAACACAAATATTTCTTCTTTATCTCTAACACAAAAACTTGTCACCTGGAGAGATGTAGTTGACAAACATGGTCATTGTGAAATTCTTTTGTAACAAATCCTTCTAACACAGCAGGAATTTGTCTGAAAATGTCTTCTAAAGAAAGCTATTAAGAGCAACAATAAACATTAGAAAATGAAAAGAAAATATTTGTTAAATTTTATTCCCTTATACTTGTTCATTAATGGCTTTAATTAATTAATCATCTAATTCCTACAGGATCTCTGCTTAATGTAAAATCTCATCCAAAGCCTGTCAAGTGATTTAATTTAAACACAATTAATGCTAAGGGAGTCAGAATCTCCTCACAGGATTGTAGCTGGTTCAACCCAAGGTACCTAATAATTGTCTTGGACCTATACCTGGAGTGTCTGAAAGGCAGAGATGGAAGAGTTACATTCATCTCATGCTTGAGAAAATTATGGAAACTCCACCAGAAACTAATCACAGATCTCAGATTCAGCTGGGTTCTTATTCTGTTTCTGTCTCTAATTCACTGTGTGGCTTTAAGCTGACCAGCTGATCATTTCATCTGCTCCATTTATAAAGTGTTCCACCTAACACACATTATGACTGTTAGGTTGCTTGTGTCTGTAAAAAGTGCTTTGAGCAATAAATATTTGGTTCAAGGAGCTACTTCTAGCACATTGAATAACTCCATCTTCAGTTCCACAATGAGCATGTCTTTTTCCACTGAATATTAATTAAAATTTAAATGACAAACATAATACTGCTAATAAAAATACAAAAATATGGGAGACATTCTGGCAGATAGAGAAGCTCCAACTAGGAGTGTATACAGAAATGTAAAGTATCTAACTCCTAAAATGTGAACACTCTGAAATGAAAAATAAATCCATCAGAAGAATGCAAATCTGTTTAGAAAGTGTCTGTTTAAACAAAATAGAAAATCCCTTTACCCTTCTGTGTTATGTATCAGTTGTTTTTATGCTAATGCAACATTTTAAAAAAATCAATGTTTAATACATAAATTATTAATATGTTAAAACTTGTGTGCAAGAAGAGACAGCACTATAATATGGTTTCCTTTAATTTTCTTTTTTCTTTTCTGATGTACTAGTCCCTTGTATACTCTCAAGATTTGACAGAGCATTCAGCATGGTCTTTCACCAGATATTCAGTCTTCTTGTTTGAATCTGCACCCACTCTTTTGACTACAAACTCTCAAAATAATTTCTCTCTATATTAGCTCACTAGTATTCCTTAGTGGCTCTACAATGAGCTGTAGTTCAGATCTCAGGAAATCTTTTACTGGTTCTGTCTCTTAAAGAATCTTTATTCCTTCTTTCACAGCTTAAGTTCCTTCCCTAAAATTTTGGGTTTTTTCTTTTTTGTTGTTGTTGTTGTTGTTGTTGTTTTATTTTAAAGTTCTCTAAAATTTGACTAATAATTTTCTGAGAGAGATGATATTGCACTCATCTTCTCTCTCTGATCTTACTTCCCATGTGCCAAGGGTTTCATACACAAAGAAGATATTCTGGCTATCCTTACCATGTTTTTTTAACTGTATGTAATCTAGTTCTTGTATTTTATTCCTCAGCATGTCTCCTTTTTTTCCTTCAGAAATAGTGTATTTATTCCCTAGATTAAATTACTACTTTTTTCACTTCCAGTGTGATAACATTATTAAATAACAGACTAAAATTTTTGAGAAGAAAACCATCAAAATTTATTCCATCAAACTAATAATTAACATGAAGTAAATTATTTTCCCAACAGGTTTTGCTTTATCTACCACATGGACTTTGAGCAATAATTCTCATGTTAGTATTTACATGCATTTCTGCATTTCAGGACAGTAAATTTTACCAGTTTTGATCTGAAATCCACTCTTTTAAATCCTGAGTGTTAGTTTAGTTAGCAGTAGAGGAATGAACTTACAATTGGAATTTCCTGAGTCACTGTCTGGTAAGCTGGAATTAGAAATTCAAGCTGTGCATCAGCCTGGTCTGCATTCACCACACACTCAATCTCATAGACACGAATATCACAGGGTGACTTCAGAAGAATCTGACAGTGGTAGGAACCAGGTTTCTTAGGAGTGAATTTTATAGGAAATTCAACTGCATCAATTCCACCTAAAAAAAAATAAATAAATAAAATTGTGCTGTTGTAAAGCTTTTCAGGAGTATTGAAATCACAAGCAGAATCTGAAGAGATTTCCAATAAACTGTAGGAGAGTCTTCCCAGCAGTACATGCAAAAATTTCCAAGAAACAACAAAATTTTAGGAGTGTTAACATATAAGTTAGTTTCCTAAAAATGGTATATTGAAGCATGCAAACAATATTTTCTATTGATTTTATTAGCGCACAGAGAGAGATATTTTAAATATCTCCTAAATCTAGTAGAAGAATTTAACATGTATTAATTTCTGTAAATAATTTAAAAACTATACAAGCTACTACACATTTGTTAAGAGCTGCTACCAGAGATATCAGTGATAGTACAGAATATTTGGCTGAGTGTCCCCAACAATTACTGAAATTCTGTTAAATGTAGTAGTCCTCATGACAAATCATTAGACCTTTTTTTACGACACCTTTTGGATTGAAAGTCTGAGTTTCCAAAATTGACAGGTGTGTCTAAATTGAAACAGATTCATGCCAAGTTCCACTTTCCCAATCTGCAGCACACAGGGAAAAGTCCCCACTGTGATCCCCAGAGCAAGGAAGAAGCAAAACAAATGCAAAGCTGTCCATCTCTGCACAGAGCCAGGTCTAACAAGTCTGCTGCAAAGATCTCCTCCTCTGTGCTTGCTTACAGAAAAGATCAGAATCTTGCACAGGATTTTAAGATTTTATGTGTCCTTGTAGGACACATTCCAAAGGAGAAAAGAAGGTACATGAGGAACTCCATGATGGCCACAGAGTTCCCCAGTCCTGGAGTCTCTAAGAAACCTGAAAAACCACATGAAGACTGCAGCTGAAAAAACTATAATTTTACATGTAACAAGGACTGATTCCCTTCACTGTTTTCCAAGGTTAGAAACCCATGCCTAAAGCTGGAAAAAGATGGTAAGGAAAGTCAGAGACAAGGTTCTTGAAGAAAGATTATACAGTGTATTGAAAGATCCAATATATTTCTGCATGAGTTTTGTTTTCTTGCACTAAACAGAAATTTTAATCACTAACAACTAGGGTTATTTTTGCCTGAGTTGGACCCATATTTAAAGGCATACTTTCAAACAGAAAGACTTCCTACAGAAAAAATTAAAAAGAAAAACACTAAAAAGAACATTCCATAATTAAAATACTTAGTACAGAATTACTTTAGCAAAAAAAAAAATTCTTGTGCATTAGAAAAAATATTTTAGAATAAATCAGTTGAATAACTTAAATATTATGCTCAATTACAATGAATCAAATGGAAAACAAGTAAATTAGTTCTATTTATTTAACATGGTAAGTATCTTCTGCAGTGATACATGGTTCCTCCAAACCAAAGTAACTACAGAAATGATTTGTCTTCAAATTACAGGTGAAGATTGAGTTTTTTCCCTTCAAAATATTTTTTTTAATTCAGCAAAATAAACTCGGCTTAAAAATGTCTCAGCTTTGTGTCACCAACATATTTTATGAAAAATCCTTTCCTTAGGATTTTCCCTCCTGAGAAAATGAGAGGCCTCAAGAACAAAATGCAAACAATTCTTATCTGCTGCTGTGGAATGCAACAGGGGGAATCTGTGATTGGTCTCATCTGGTTGTTTCTAATTAATGGCCAACCACAGTCCAGCTGTCCAGACTGTCTCGGTCAGAGACAAAACTTTGTGATTCACTCCTTTTTTATTCTTAGCAAGCCTTCTGATGAAGTTCTATTCTTTTAGTATAGTTTTTATTATAATATAGATCATAAAATAATAAATCAAGCCTTCTGAACATGGAGTCAACTTTCTCATCTCTTCCCTCATCCTGGGACCCCTGCGAACAGCGACTGAGCTTAGCATGTTTTGTTCTCTCAGTCTCATAAGACATTCAGCAAAGATTAATTCAGGAATATATTCAAAGATTTAATGAACATAATCCATGGGGCCACAACTGGCTTACCTAACAATTTCTGAGACAAGTGTCAACAGTAAGCCATGGGCATCATTTATTTAATTCCCATGTAGCAGGAAGCAGAGCATGCATCCATCAAAAAGAATGAGGCTGCAAGCATTTCTTCAACAGTGAAAAGTCAGGCAGAGCAACACAGGGGTTTGCTACAGTTCCCATCCTACTCAGGATTTTCATTGTTTCCCAGGGAAGCATTTCATGTGAAATAAGCTGACAGTTTTATTTTCCAGATTTATGTCTTACAAATGCCTACAGGAAACATTCACTTGATCATGTTGGGTTTTATTGTGAGACAGTTGTCAAATAGAGGTATTTGCAAAAACTAAACTTTCAGTGTGCAATTTCACCATGAATTGTTGGAAAACTAAATTACATCACTGGTCATGTCCTCTGGCCTTTTGTGCCATTTGCAAAATACAATCTGATCATCAAAACTAACAAAGTTCATGTCCTCTGGTTCTAGAAAATCTTATAAGTCATCATTTTAGAGCTGCCTGAATTCAAATTAAGCTCTCTAAGTGCATTAGCTTTCAAACAGTACCTTTCAAGAAAAGTCATGACAATTGTTTTGACATTAAACTGTAAGAAAAAACATTCTGTAAGGTAGTAATAATGGCCTTTATTAATCTCTGTTTAGCCTTATTACAAATTGTGGGAGGATGAAATGAGTAAAAATAGAAATGCTGTTCTTCTACACCACAACCTGTTGTCATAATTTGTGAAGGTAGGAAAGTATGGGCCTTCAGTATATCATCAAATAATTGCACGTTATATTAGCTTTTGTTCAGCAATGGTTATTCTATCTATTCAGAATTTCAAAGCTAAATTTCTCACTGAACTTATCTCAGTCCCTGGCACTATGTGTGTTTCACAAACAACTGGTTAAATCAACTTCAAGGCTGAATTTGCAGGTCTGGAGACCTAGAAGGTTAAATAAGCAACCATAATTAAGAATCCAGACTCTTCTGACTTCTGCTTATAAATATTAGCTCTTCAAATGGGCTCATCTGAATTAGAACACCACTCAACTCAGTAGTCTGGAAAAATCAACTACTCTTTTATATTCCTTATTGAGTGCTTAAAAGTTTTGAAATTTTTTGCTTCCACTATGTATGTTTATTTATTATTTCCTTTCACTTTATCATAACCAAACAGATTTGTAGAAGGGTTTCTAAAAAACCTACCAACTAGTTATTTGCTCCTTTTTTTATGTTTAGATACAGTATCCCATTACACACCTAGACAAAAAGTTAAATACACTTAATCAGAAATGAAGATCTAATGGGGAAAAAAGGATGAAAGCAGTTTTCTCTTAATTCATCTAAAAAAATAAAAATGGGAGACATTTTTTTCCAATGTCTTCAGCTGCTGTGTTTGTGTATCATTCAGGAGCCAATGAGGAGCTGTGTGGCACTACATAAAGCAGTGGTAGGGGGCTGGTTGTTTAATAATTATTGAGCCTAATACTTATGAAAAACACCCACAGACACTCTAGAAACAAGCAGTCACTACTCCAGGGAGCAAAGCTTCCAAGTTTACTTAATACAGCTTTAAGAACCATGTCATGCAGGTGTTTTCTGAAGCCATTTGATGAAGAGCCCTGCTGAAAAGGATTAGCCAAATTAGAAGTAATTACACTGATAAAACAGAGTAATAATTCAGACTCTTGATCTAAAAACACAACAAAGAGCAAAGTTCTCTCTAAAACACACACTCAAAATTTACAAAAAAACTTCACAACTGATGCTTTGTGACTGGAAGTCTAAACAACATTTCCTACAAACCAGGAAGAGGGCTCAGAACTATTACAAAGATTGCACTGAATGCATAAGGAAATATTACATGGAGAGAGGATCAAAACCAAGTCTTTTATATCACTTAATGCAAAATGGTAAGTTAATGCATAATTAGTAATGAAGGCTTATAGTGAAAATACATAATAAGAGCTAACTAGAGACTTCTGTGGTGCAGCTCCTTTCTTTTTGCAATCTAGATTTCTCTGAAGAAAGGTTTTCTTTTTTTAAAAAAAGAGAAAAAAGGAAGTCACTAGTAGTCACCAGAAGCCACAAAGAAGTCAGAACAATCTGAATAAATTAACTATAGGAACAATTACTGAGAAAGTTGGAAATATCTAACAATTCCTGATAGTTCTGTAGAGAAAGATTTTTCATCATTCACTGGGTAGAAAGAGGGGGAAAAAAGAAAACCAAGAGAACTCTTTTTGGATATTCTTTGTAAGTGTAACAGCAGGGAGCCAACATTGTCAAATTGTAGGAAGAGGCAACAGAACTCTAATATTAGCTTGTGATGCTGAATCTAAATTAGATAGCAAGGTGGAGCAACATTTTTTCATTGAAAATGAACTGTAAGCTTTACTTCTTTATATAGACAATTTTGATGTGAAATAGTACAACCCAGCCATCAGAAAAAGGTTTTAGTTTTCTATTCATGCCTAGGTTTTCCATGTTTATTATTATAAACACAGGAAAAACCCTAGACCATATGGAAGGACAAAAAGCATTCCCAGTGCATGCTTGCCTTAGAAAAGTTCAGTAATGCACATGTAAAATACAGGAATTGCTTATCAGGACACACTTGTCTAGGTGCATATCCATTTGAAAATTAAAATCTACCATTACCTTATAAAACTGCACAAATCTATCACTACTGATGGAATATCTTTGTGTATTTATCATTCCATGTTGGGATTTGGTTATTATTAAAAGGCATAAAACAAGGTATTGATATGCTGGTACTGACATGTGCTGCTGCAATGTTTAGAACAGCAACTGCTACCAACCATTTACTCCCATATATTTTCTTTCTCTTAAAAAATGTCCAGTCCAAAGGTATTGCTAACAGGTTTTCTGCCAATAGCACAAGTGGTAATCTAAAGTCATTTCAAGGCAGAAAATTGCAAACAAAAAAAAAAAGTCTGAAAAAAAGAAAACCAAATTAACAGTAAGCCCTTCTTATAAAGTACTTGGATGGTTCAGCATCGATGAACTGTCACAGGCAGCTCTGTGAGCTGCTCTGTCTCAGGAACTTTTATGTTTCTATTACTCAAAGCAATTGTCAGTGTCATGTTACATTGTGTAAAGGCATAGCCTATTGCAGAAAATTCCAGAAACTCCTAATTCTGGGATAAATCCTTATTTAATACCAAAACACATATTATTGGATGTTTCTTTTAGCATTAGAATTTCACCAAATAATTCTTATATTAAGCCCTAACCTGACAATTGGAGCAAAAGTGTGTATCTTAGGAAAGTTTCCACTTTCTTTTCTTGTTTAAAAGATTGAGTGGTAGAAAGGGTTTTGTTTCTCTTGAGCTTGTTCATATTTGATAAAACTCTCGTTCACATAATTTTACAGGAATCATAAATTGTTTCATTACAAACCTCTGTCTTAGGTAGAAAGTGCTGTACTTTCTGCACAGAGCACTTAACAGTCTTCACAGTCAGACATATTTTTCCTTTTTAATAATTACAGGTAACCTGAAAGGAACCTCTTTCCTCAGAGATCATGGAGTCATCAAGGTATTCAATCTTTCAAGACCTTGAAAATTACTATAGAGCTTGGATGAACCCTTCCTCATTTGCCACCTCCTGTCTAAAGTGTGGAACAAGAACTGGATATGCTGTTCCAGTATTATGTTCTCCTTCACAGTACAATAACAGCACTTTTCCATACCTGCACTGTATTTTTTAAGCTATGCATTCAAGGACCCTTGTTTTTCAAAATTTTACAAAAATTCCTTTGATGAAAGAACAATGGAGCTGATGTCAGAAAAACACAGAGTGGGAAGTAAGGCTGACAGCTTTAGTTCACACTGTGAGAAAGGTACTCTGCTGCTTTGCAGATTTCTCAAACATTCTGGGAGATATCACTGCAAAACAAAGCCCTTCCTCCCCTTTCTACCTATGTTATTTCATCTTTGTTAAGTAACGTTATTTAGCATAAAAAACATGTTTTTGCCAACTGCCTAAGAAGTTGTTCTGCTCAGTTAAAACTTAGTTGAAGCTGATTTTGAGCTGATTATTTGCCGAAAAGACAAATAGCACTGACTTTTGCACTGGTTTTCACAGTTCTGCTTGAAAATCCACAGATATTTCCATCTTTCCTAACCACAGTGGGTGTTGTGCTGCTGGACAGGACCAGCAAATATTCACCAGAAAAAATATTTATAAAAGCTATTTAGAAATAATATAATAGCTCTGACTTACCAAACATGGTCCTTACCTGCAGGAAGAGCATGCTCACTTACACAGGTACAGTTTTGTAAAATAAGACTGCATGGTAGGAAATCTTAAATAGTTATAGAAATTATAAAAATAAATATGCATTTCAAGTCAGTGACACTGGCAAGAGAAGTTAAAACTGAAATTACAACTGTGAGCCATAAAAAAAAACAAACCTGTCTATTCAAAGTTTCTTGTGCTTTCACCTTTAGAAGGAACTTGTTAGTTTGGTGAAGCATGGAGCTGGTTTTGGATGCTACTTCTCTGTTGCTAAAATTTGGAGCCATTATTTTAATCCCACTTGACATTTTATCCTTTTCATTCTTTCACAGCATCCCTCTAAGAAAAAGGCAACATATTTCCATGTTGCAACATATTTCAATTATGCCTAACAAAACTTTCTGAATGTTCAATCTACCATTCTTTAGTTTGTAAAGCATTGTAGTTTTACTGTCAATTACCTTTCTCCAGAGCTATATATGGGAACTGAATTATTGCCCAGGTTATTTCTGGTGGTAGAGGGAAACTAAAGCTCTTAAAGATCCCATTTGAGACAGGGATGAACCACCACCATGGTGTGGTTAAACCATACCAAATGGTTTAGCCTGCAGACTCTGTTCCAAATATATAATTACATATTTGCTTCCACTGAAATTCATAGCTTATAACTATGTAAGAGTTCCAACTAGCTCCTTTCACAAAATCTGTGTCATTCCTAACTCAACAAGATCTTTGTATAATCTTCCCAATTAGTGAAATGTAGTCAACATTGTGCAATAACTACTGGTTCCTAAGTACCCCCTTTCTGATGACTCTCCAGTAATGAATTAACATCTGCTAAAGGTTTTCAATCTTGGAAATATATTATTTTAGATCTATGCAAGTATGCAATATGGCTTTTGATCAAGATACAATGCTTAAGGAAAGATAGCCATATTGCTTTTTTTTATCTATTTGATCTGTAAATAGTACCAAAACTGTAATAAGGTCATTTAACAGGATCTATTTTACAAGAAAATGTTTTGAGTGGCATTGATTTTTTACCTTCTAATTCCTTGTTGGCAGAGTTCTTAAAACACTGGTTGCACACTTCCTGCTACTGCAATCTAAGAAGTTCTGATCCAACAGTTAATTTCAGTCAGCTTGCTTCCACCTTTGTTTATCTTCAAAAATATAAGCACTGTCATTTCTTCAGAGAACCAGCAACTCCCACCTTGAGGAAAGCCACCACCATGGCTAAAGTACTGCTGCTTTCTCAGACAATGATGTCAAAATTTTCAGATGAGACCAATGGTTTGCCCAGGACCACCAGCTGGGGACTTCTGTCACAATATTAGGTTTTCCAAGAGCCTGTAAATCCTCCTGTGTCTCCTCATTAGCGTAATTAATACACTGAATCAGTTGGCACTGTCTTCCTACTGAACACATATTTGTTTTCATGCTATTCAGCTGGTTATCTCAGCTTCCCTTTCTGGATGTTCTTTACCTCACCACCCCTCTGAATTCACTACAAAAGCCCCACTTATTTTACTGCATCATCCTGAAATTTCTACTTCCTCATGTATCTCTTATCCGTCCTAGAAAGAAATAATATATATCAAAAAAGATTGTGTCCACTGCCATATGATCCAATTTCTGATTTTGCATTGATTACTCTCCTCTTTCCAGCATTTCTTTAATATCCTTTGATGAATAAAGAAGCAGCATGAACCAAGATAAAAATAACTATTTTCTTACTAAAATTTACTATAGTATGTAATTTATTATAGTATATATTATAGTAGTCATCCATTTACTACATTCTTTACTATAATGTTGTTTATTCACTACATTTTTGTAGTGAACACAATGTAATTAATATTCTAAATTTTTCATATATATTCATTTACATTTCAACTTTTAAAATAATTTGAGCAGTTGCTAAGGAACAATGATCTCTCAACTGCTCAGTTAAGAACCTTTGTTGTGAGACCATGATGGAGATCCTGTGAGGACATCAGGTCTGTGTGTGCAGAGCTGGCTCTCTTTCCCCCAGCTGTTATTCTGCTCTTCTACAGTGTAATACAAAGAATCTCCTAAAACACTCAACAAAGCCATTAACTATTTTTAGATCACCTCTACAGTAATTATGACACAACACATTGTTATTAACTTGACAATGAAAGAGTTTCAACTAGGATTTAAACATCCTGCCACACATGACATGTTCCAGCCTTCAGTGTCACATCTATTCTACAACCTCTACTGGCTGCTTATCCCGTAGTTCCCCACCAGTCCTGCCTCTAATACTGCCATAACTATTGCTGCCGTCTTCCTAAAAACACACCCCAAATTTTTTTATAGCAGTTAAATTCTATTTCAATTAAAGTATCTTCAATAAAGATAAAAATCAGAAAAAAATAAGGATTTTTTTTATTATTCCAGAATAGAATAAAAAAAACAAGATATACATTGAGGGTCAAAACAAACACCATAAAAGCACAACTGATTCCACTGTGACTTGGAAAAAGTGAACTGCAAAAATATGCAAAAGGACTCCATTGATTAAGAACTGGTGAAACAAAACTAGATATGGATGTATAATTCAAGTTTCTACAAATTTGCATGAAGTTCCCCCCTGAGACTCCTTTTACCAGACTCCAGCTGTCTCCATGGCTCAAGTTGTTTGTGAGTTTTAAGAAATGAAACCTAGAGTGCTTTACAGGTTTAAATAAAGCATTTTTAAAAAATCAACAAGATTTTTGTATAAAATTTAAGATACTAGAAAAATTAGGAACAACAGACTGACCAAGGATGGCAAGATCACTGAAAGGTAATGCAGAACTGTTCAATGATGAGGGACACCATGAGCTGAAATCTCCCTCTGGCTGACTGAGGAGGGCAAACAAGAAAAGAGATGTGATATGAGTGGCACAATTTGAACACAGATCAGTGCTGGATGTGAAGGGGAAAGGAGAAATGGGAAGGGAGCACAAATTCAGGATTTGTCAGATAAACAGACCAAATTAATTTGTCTTTTAGAGCAAGTCTCCTGTGCTTGTGTGCCTTTGAGAAAACCAATGGCAAGTGGAAAGCACTGGTTTGAGCTAATATTTAGAACCTGGGTAGTGACAAGAAAGGCAAATTTGATCACTAATAGAAAGGAAAGAAAGATCATTTTCTGGATCTACTCAGAAAAACCTTAAAAATAAAGATTATCTTGGCAAAAGAATACAGTCAAATTCATTACCTTTAAGATTATTACCTGATGTAGGGTATTTGTCCGATGGAGGGTCCAAATTAACTCTGGCTGAAGATAACACTGGAATAGAGAACTTTTTAGGCACTTCAAAGCCATGTTTTATGCTCACTTCTACACTGTAATCCACGTACTTCAGCTCCGAGGGGTGCCTGCGAGGCTTCAGGAGGGCACGTCTCTGCAAGTGAAGCAATAATGTACACAGCTGAGCAATCACACAACATTTTCAGGTTGAGAAATGCCAAATCTGCTAAATTTTTTTAGAATTTAGCTAATTCTAAAATTGAATTGGGAATTAAGAAACTTTCATAGCAATTTTGAGTGATCCTTCCAAATGAAAACTGACTTGTAAGGTATTTTTAGACACCATGCATCTAAAACATTTGTTTAAGAATAATGCATTTTGAAATTTACAGTAAAACCATAGCCTACCCAGAAATAATCTCTGCTAGCCTTCATGCATATGCAAGAAAGGCAAGAAAAGGAAAAAAAAACCTAAAAAGAAAAATATTTTGTATCAGTGGTAGAAAGGTGCTTCTTCTCCTACTTCAAAAATTTTCTGAGTAATAAGAAGCATGAAAAAGAAAAGGTATTTTGCTTTTTGGCAAGGGATAACTATTAGCTAACTGATATTTTAATGCTGAAAATTGATTTTAGAAATATGGACATTTAGAATCATTTCTAGAGACAATGTAGCTCCTCCTCTGGGTAAAAAGCATTGCTAATCAACAGCATGAAACATATTAGTAAAGGATTAGCACAGTATATTAAGCCAAGCTCAATAAAGGCATCTGAACCTCTTAATGAACTTAATTTGACTCCTGTAGGATAACATTACAAAAATACTGCAATGATTTAATACACTACTTGCTCAAAATTGCCATTTTCAATCCAATAAGCACACCATAATTGCAATGCTCAAGAGTAAGTGTGAGCTGAACAAATTTTAAACCCAGTAATGTCTTTTTTACGCACAAGGCTTTGAATTAGTGACAGCTGTGAATTATCTTGCAGCAAATCTAGGGCAGATATAAATAGGGAAATTTTAATGTTTTGCTAAGAAAACTGGTTTATCCTCAAAGTCTTTTGCTGTAAAACACTGCCAGGACTGCAGGTATCAAAGTACATATTTCAGTAGGCCAAGGAGTGCAAATCCATTGAGGGAATTCAAAAACTAAAAAGAAAAGCAATTGTTCTGAAAGATCACCATGAGGTATAAGATGGTCAAATTACTGTTTATATCAACTAGACTTGGGTTCTGCTTTGGGTTGGTGGTGGGGTTTTTGTGGTTTGCCTTTTCTCCCCGTTTTAATACAAATCTCACATTCCCTTGCTGGCTTTTGAAAGTAGACCCACACTCTGACATTGCTTTCTCTTGATCATTAATCTACCCTTCCATAGTGTCAATACAGTGTTAAACAAGAAGTACACATGGATTTTTGGAACCTGTCAAGATTTAGGTGTTAATACAGGTTTCTTGGCACAATAAATATAGAAAGAGATAATTCTTCAAAATTCTTGTTCTATGAAGAGAAACTGGACAAATGTATTTGACTAAGAAATTCACATCAAACCAAATTCTTAGGATAGTTCTTGTACTACTGTATTTGCACAACCTTGTGCAAATATAATTTACAGAAGGAACAGGAAAAATTTTTATGTAAGTTGAAAATCTGAGCTCACTATTCACTCATTTCTATCATACAAGACTGGACTCTGACATTACTCCCTCTCAAACACACACAAAATTAATTAGAAAATCAAAAAGTACAAATAATTCAATTGCCATATTAATTGCAAGTTCCCCTTCTCTCTGATAGGAATGAAATGCCAGAATATTTTGCAGTGGAAAATAAAACTCATTCTAACTTGTAATGGGAGGTTCCTAACCAAAAGAATTACATACATTTACCAGTTTAAATTTGACTTGATCTTCTGCATAATCAAATATAAATTTATACCTACAAATGATTTTCATAACTAGATTACTTTCCAACACTGAAATAAAAATCCAACATGATTACACAGTTTTGTTAAATTTTAATTGACAATATAATTGTAAGATGACCTTTCCTGGAGCACTGAACATATTTGAATTATAATTATCTTGAAGAAATGTCTTTTTATTTAAAAACTCACTGAAAGACTTTTTTCTAAGATCCTTGTTCATGTAATCTCATTTTAAAATGTAGGTTAGGAAAAAAACACAGTTGGTTAGTATTACATAATCTATGAACATTTCAAATATTTTCTGGCACCTTGTTAACAAGTAAAGATGAAAACATTTTTAATGAGAGACCTAGTGGAAAATGAAAATTCTGCAACCATACACAAGACTAAACTTTGCTGCCTCATAGGCTAACATTTCCAAGAGAAAATGTCAACACAATTTAGATGAATGTGGCAACTGCTCCAATTTTTAACATTTTTGTGGGCAGTGGGAGTTTAATAGAATTTAATATTTTTAAACTCTCATGATCAATGCAGCTCTAAGGCCTCTCTATTGCAAAAAGACAGGTTCCAAGCACTTTTACTTCATCAGCCTGATGGTTCATGATATTCCAAGAGTGGAAGTCTTATACCAGCTAAGAGTATTTGCATTCAGTTCCCAAGATTAATTATTTCCTTAGAAGAATTTTTTGAAAAATGAATGGAGGGTATATAAAGCATCAGAGTTAAACTTGATCTTGAAAGTCTCAAGGACTTTTTGATTTTCCAAGATATTTTCTTAGATGTGCCACCTGCACTTCCTACTTGTGAAGGGTGGCAGATTCTGTTACAGGGTTCTGAGGCACCTCTCTCCTTCCTTGCATATTACTGTTCTTCAAATCATAATTTAGTACTATTTCTTCCTTCTAAAACTGTTTCTATGAATAAAGAAATTTATTATCTTGGTCTCTCAGAACACTTGTGATCAATCATGTTTGTCACTTCCCTTAATCCCATATCAAAAGATAAGTGATGTAATATAGAAATCACTGGTCTTACTTGTAAATTCAGCAAATTGAAATCTAACCACAGGTCCTTTTCTGAAAAGTTCATCCCCACTCAAATGTATCTAATGCAATTTTTTATTTCCAGTGCCTTCTCTGCTCAAGCACACCATGATTTTTCCTTCAAAAAAACCAACACCAGTTTTTTAAAAAAGGAAATTCTCTGCACTCTGCTTACAAATTTCCATAATGACACAGGAGAACACAAAAAAAAATCCTCCTTGATCCCTGGGTGCATATGAAGAGCAAAAACTCTGAGGATCCAGGTTGGACAGCTGGAGGATGAGACTTTGCCACGTCAGCTGAAGAGCAGAAGCCACAGTCCCGAGTGCACAAGGTCTCCATTCATTTTTCTTTGATCAAAACTCAAACTCACCAACACCACTATGGTGTACTAAGATAAAAACACTCCATGTTGCTCAGTCCCATGGACAGCAGGATAGAAAGGAAATGCACAATATCCTAACATCTGGAATATGGCAAATGTGGTGTCCACACTCAGATGAGACGTTCAAAAGGAAGTAAAACAGGGCATAAGTAAATACTTTTTACAGTTTAATTTTAGTTTAAAAGTAAAAACTTTTTACAGTTTTATAGATTACCAATGAGGGCACACCTGGACACAGCAGAAGCTTAAAGCTTTAGCTCTGGGATTCTTGTACAACAGGACTTTTCCTATCATTATGTCTGGTTATCCAAGGAGATTATTGGCATCCATGAAGAAAAACTCCTACCCAGCAATTGGGTCTAAAACTAGGCAAGTTATTTTGTATCTCACTTCACTGACTGCAGCATTCTTTCCCTCACAGCCCCAAGTAAATAATTCTCATATTGTTATTTCTTTTTTCTTCACTTTCCTCTATTTACTACATTTAGCAACTTCAGTCTAAACATGTTCTTCTTCCACAGCCTCTTATCTTTTTTCCAATACCCTTCTCCTTCCCTTGTTATCTTTGTTCACCTAAACATCCCCCTTTCAGCTTTCTCTTATTTATCATTACTAATTATTCACACAACAGCCTTTATTAATTATTCATTGTAATGTCAAATCCAAACTTAACAGTGTCTGAGAGCTCCTATATT
Organism: Serinus canaria; assembly: GCF_022539315.1. Taxonomy (NCBI): domain Eukaryota; kingdom Metazoa; phylum Chordata; class Aves; order Passeriformes; family Fringillidae; genus Serinus; species Serinus canaria. Next base: position 105,637,954 of record NC_066313.1, read on the forward strand.
ATCCTGTATTATCTTTACTACTACCCAAAATTGTTTTAGGAGGAATTAAAGTTAAGAAACACTCAGGAGGTAAGAAAGTAACACAATTTTATGGGAAAAAGATTTAAAAATCATTATTTGTTACTAATTCCAATAACTCAAACAACCAAAATAGATCTTTGTTCCTTATGGCAACAAAAAGAAACAGTAAAAATATAGTAAAGAAGTACCTAGGACTTTTAGCTGTGTATAGATGGGTCGAATAAAAAATTACACCTCTAGTTACTGATTATGGATATCCAGTTTGACTCCAAAAACACAGCCCACCTTTAGTACTGTTTTCTATGTGACTTAAGTAGACATGACTAAAATTTACAGTTTAGACAGACTGGAAATCATGCAATTATTTAGTTATTTATTCTTCAACTTGACAGGTAAAAAATGGACCAAGTAGTACTAATGTAAGGGTATTTTGTTTTCTGTCTATCTGTTGTCTAACATGATTCTACCTGCAGGAAGCAAGCAGAAAAGTGGAAAAGAAATCCAAAAGAAAACAACAGATTTCCAAAGGTTCTGGATTTATCTCTAACCTACAACATCTGCCCCAAAGGATTTTGTGAGCCTAAATAATTCATTGGATCATGCGCACTGTAGATAGGCTATTTTTTTTTTCTTCTTTTTTTTTTTTTTTTTTTTTTTTTTTTTTTTTTTTTTTGTGGGGAAAGGGGAGAATTTAGACCACCTAGAACCGTACTTCAGCTCCAATTTTCACTGCAGAACACCAACCCCCCTCAAAAAAGGCTTCTCCAATTACTGCAACCAGGATTTCTGTAATCACCTTTAAACAGATAGTTGTCAAGAATTTATTACAAAAAGTGTTTAATAATATGTTTCATTTTTTAGTCTGCATAGTGGATATTGAGTTTTTTTAATGTATAAACTCTTTTCTATGCCAGTAGCAGAACTTCTCCCCTGTATTTGTCATAAGCAACTATAAGACTTTGTGTACATGGAAAAAAATACTTCTTTCTGCAGATTAGTTTCATTTTTCACATGATAATTCATTCAGTGCTAGTATCCACCACTGCGTGTTTTATAAGGTAATTAATTTATTAATATCCTCCAGTCTTCCACAATTCATGTGGTTTGAGAACTTATATTGCATTTTAGCATGTCCAGTGGTGCAAGGAGTGTTCCTATCATGCTCAGTCTTGACCCCATCCACAGCTTCTAAGCAGTCAGACTTCTCATCAAGTATTTGCTAAATTACTGTGATACTAAGGGACTTGAATTATGAAAACTCAATAAAATGTTACCACAGCAGTGGATTAGACATAATCCCAAAGGAGACTACTTGAGTCTAGATGACACAATTACAATTGTTGTCCCACTCCAAACACATATCAGATTCAAGTTACAATGTAATTTTCCCTCTTTTTTTTTTTTTTTTTTTTTTTTTTTTTTTTTTCTTTATATTACTTTTCAAACATAAATTCAGGAACATCAAATCACAAGGGAACTGCCTAACTGGGAAACTGGAATAGCATTGCTGCCAGCAATTGGTCTGAGGCAAGGCACCATCAGGGCATAAGGGAAATGAAAACCCAGAGTGAGGCTATCACCCTCTGAAGGCACTACTAGAATTCTTCACGAGGAAAAGCCTTGTTTATTTGGCAATATTACTATTACAAATTTATTCACAAGTAATAACTGATTATTTAATGCATTACCTTGGGAGAACTTTTAGTTTCTAGATGTTTAAATCTTAGGAAAATATGTATGTATAGGTTGGAATGATGCCTAAGAGGGGAGCTACATCTTATTAGAAAAACTTGTGGCTTTTCCAGTGATTGCAAGGAAAAGAGAAGTCTCCTTCATTTATTCTTAAGGTTTATTGGGTTGGAGAAAAAATCCATTTCTTAAAAAAATGCATAATGAAGTTTACTAATACATATGCCTTTTAGATAGAATATGAAAGCTTTTTAAATCAAGGATATATTTCAGAAGTAAAGTAAATTGTTAGTACTTTTCTTAACTTAAGTCAAGTTTTCTTAAAGGAGGGACATCATAACAGCATGGGGTGACAAAGTAGCTTCAGAATGAATATGTAAAATATGTGTCTGAGGGGGAATTGGGATCAGTAACTGCCATATTACAAATGTGCGAAAAAAAATATAACTTCGCACTATTACCTGAAACATAAAAACAATTCAGTCCTACAAATCAAGGACAACTAAATTTAATTGCAGCACCAGATGATTTTGTTTCTCACCTCTACTCTGGATAGCCCCAACAACGCAGCTGCAGCTCGAACGCTGCTGCTCTGCAGAGTCCCGGTCATCAATCTCCTTTCATACTCAACAGCTGACATCTGCTGCTGTGCAGCCAGAGCCAGGGCCCTCTCTCTTGACTCATTGATCAATGGAATCTTCAGTTTCTCCTCCAGAGTCTGACCAAGTCCACATTTCAAATATAAAACTGGCTGAGCTGTGCTTTCATCTGTTAAAAAACCCAAAGAAATGAAAGAGCAAAACAAAACCACACACCACATTTATCAGCTGCTGAAACTGCAGAGAGTATTTAAAATTTCTAATCTCCAAAGAAAATAAGAATACAAAATTCCTTCAAAGTTTAGTTCCATGCTATTAACCTAGTACATGCCATTTGTTACCTATAATACTTTATTTTTCAACATAACAGGGAAGTAAAAATTAGCAGACTGAAATGCAACCCAAAATTTAGCTAATAGGGCTAAGAAATAGCTAATAATTTAGCTAATAAAAAAATCCCAGACTTTAGTGTTATTAGCATTATGACAGTATTAAAAGTTTACCCAAAGTCTTTCTGCTACCTATACAACACAGCCACGCTTTCACCCCTCTAGATGATATTTCATCTTCTCTAAAAGAAACCACCAGAAATTATTTCAAGTAGCAGTTGCCAATTATTTCCAGTCCTACACTGTTTCTGAAACAGGAGTTTATCCCACACTGTTTAAAGACAAAAGCATTGGAATATCACATCACTGCACACAAAACTTGTGTTTTAAAGCTAGAAAAGTTCTAGATAAAGATGACTTGTCCTGGTTCAAAATGGCAAGCAACTTATATTTAGAAGAAGAAAATAAGAAAAATTATAAAAAAAAATTTATGTAGATTATGTTAATACAAGATAAAGATCACCAACAAACAGCTGATGCTCTGAAGAGAATGGGCTAGAAAACATTAGAAGAAATATTGCATATATTCATTATAATTTATTTTTTACACTTCATTCTAAACAAATTCTATTTTTAATACATATATTTAATATTTTAAAGAAAAATCCATTAAAAATATTTTTTAAAAATTATTTGCTGTATTTCACTCTTCTCCCTTCTATTCACTGTACCTTCTTTGGTAGCACGCAAAACATTTGGACTATCCAAGGCAGGCAGCTCTGAAGTCAGAGGTAAATCACCTGAGCCCTCAATCAGGTATACATATTCTCCAATCTGAAATACAAGCCACACATCCACACACTTCAGAGTGCAACTCATGCAGAACAGAAGGCAAAGTATTACAACTTACAGCAAAGATATCCTAGTAATATCTGAGCTCTGACCTGAGCAATAATTTACATATTCAGGACAACTGTTTTTTAAACTATGCCTAAATATAAGAAAATTATTATTTCAAGCCATGCTGTAATAATAAAGTAACTTTAATTGATAATATTAAATCTGAAAATTCAATTTCAAAAAGCAAAATCCTTTCTAACTTCTCATATAATTTAACTGAATAAGGGTACCCTGACCCATAAATACAGGAAAAAATCAAATTCTATCTACTACAGTTACATATAATTAAACATGTTCTTGAGCAACCTTCATTGTTCTTCACCATTCAGAATTTTTTTTAATAAAAATGTTTACAATAGTTTTGAGCCAGAAAATTTTCTCCAAAAAGCAAAGAAAAAAAATTGAAGTCAAGGCAGGTTAGCATCATGTACAAATTCTCTTCAAAAACATAAAGTTAGTAAAACTTAATTATTTCATTTAAAAATTGAAAATCTAGAGAAGCTTGAAAGTAAACATAAAAGATGACCTAGAACAAAGAAAGACAGTCGTTTTTCATAGAGGAAAGGATAACTTAGTTAGCAGAGAAATAACAGTTTGAATTATAGATGGACTAAAAAAATAGGGTGCAAATGAAAGAGAGAAAAATATTTTTGATGAAAACTCACCGAAAGTACTCCAAATTGAAGTCCATAATCAGAATGCCCCAAACTAAAAAGATATCTAAGCTTGGTACCACACACCCATCTGAACTAGGCAGGAGATTTAACATATATACTGCATATATTGCTTTGATAATTTCTTTATGTTTACCACAAATTTTTTTCAGACAATTTTTGCTTCTACTGATTGCAAGATAAAGAATTAAATGCCTCTGCAATAACTGATATAGTTTCACATTCAGTCTCTCTTTATTTCCATAAACCATATTCTGTAAAACTCTGCCCTAAAATCATGTATTCTGTCTTTTATTCTTCATTTCAGATATGAAGGAAATAATTTATTTCTATAATTTAGTGCATCTGCCAACCAACACAATGTTTTCCTTTTAATACTGCTCAACAGCATAAGAAAACCCTGGTTCTTCCTTTGCCTTCATTTGTAGTTTCATCAGATATTTATGTTAAGGCTGAAAACACTGCAATTATATTTCTGACCCAGCAGAAGGAAAGCTATTCAACTTTGATGGTATTTTCTCCCCTTCTTGATTCAAGAGCTCACACAAATCTTCCTTGAGAAGGATTAAAGAAACCTCCAGCAAAATTGGATTCTCACACACAAACAGCCACTCCTGGGAACCAATTTAAACAGGAATTATTCCTGTTTGACACAGTGATTTGGCTCCATAAGGGTCCTTACCAAGCTCACAGCACACAAAACTGATTTTAGGAAGGTGCTGGTGCTGGGATGCCATTCTGCTATCAGCTATTTCTCCTGTCCTTGCTGAAATCAATATGCTTATAGGAAGGAACAAAATTCCCTAATTTCCTCTTTGCTTTGAAGAATTCTGGGGTTTTGATCTCCACAGAATGCAAATCCTGTTTTCTTTCCATTGAGCTTTTTTCCTGATGTTTTGGAACAGAATGGGTATTTCACTGAACTTGGAGAGTTTAGCTTGTACGCCCATGGTTTTAACAATTTCTATTTCCATTTTCCATCAGCTGCAAACAGGACAGCATCAGCATTTTGCAGGGTTTATTGTTAATGAAAATAGTTAACAAAAGAGCTGTTGAACTTTTTATCCAATCCCATTGCTATCTGATGTTTCAAAAGAATGTAGGGAAACTAAGAGTTTGTAGTTGTCTGTGCAAGCCAGTAAGAGCAACAGATAGCAGAGTGTTCTTTCAAGAAAAAATTTACTTCTATACTAGACAATTAGCTGTAAAATTCTGGACTGACACTCTTAAACTATAATTTAATAAATTATTATAATCAAAAATTCCATGTTGTTCACATTTAAATAACCTCCTGGAAACAAAGTTATATTTTTTAAAAAGCAACAGGGTTATGTTTAACAATATTTAATATCAACTATGAAAAGATTTATGCTAAAAAACAGAAAATTCTGTTTCAATTTTTTGTAAAGAACAATGAAATACTGAAACAAATCCTTGAGAAATATGCTAAATGGCTTGTGCTGCCATTTCAAACCTTAGGAAAGTTAGCATAAAGATTATTTCAAAATAAGGAACATCCTTGAGGCCAGAAGCCTTGAATCAGTGTATCCTCTTGCTGTTATTACAGATATACAGCTGCTGCAGTGATGGATAGTATTCCCAATCAGAACAAGTATAGTGATTTAAATCTCAATACTTCATTGATTGGAATGAAGGAGCAGACCTGCTCTGATTACTGTTTTGGTCTATTTGTCAAAAAGGGTAGGAAAGGTAGGCAGGAAAAAATCACAGCAATGCTAAATTAAATTATTTATTAGATTTTATATGTAGCACAAGTCCATATTTGAATGATACAAGACTCCTCATTGTGTAAAGTCATTTGATCATCATACAGCATGCTGGCTGCGCTTCTTTTTCAGTTAGAAAATGGTATGACTGAAATATTGCAGCCATGTACAAAATATTTAAGAAAGCCAAATTCTTCCTGTGCCATTACTATACAGCCCTAAAATCATGCTAGCTGTCTTTCAGTTTCATCTTTCCTTAGGAGATTTAATACAATTCCTCACAAATGATGCAATTAAGTAGATGGAGCTAATTTTTCTAACCTGAGGTTCTGCATATAAAAAATTTTGCACTTTGAGGAGCCTTTCAATGCATCACACCTACTCAGCTAAGCTGAAAGAACCAGGTTATCCAGAAAAAGTCACCATACAGGATTTAACAGCAGCTTATCTAGGCATTAATGCTTCCTGCTGTGAAAAGGTCAACTAAACCTTTCTTAAGAACAGTGGCTAGTAGCTAGGTGTCTAAATGTACTTCTGCATCATGATTAGAGGCAACATGGGGCTGTCAGAAATGTACTTTTCCCTTTCCACCTGAAATATGACCATCCTACAGCTCGGCCCACATGTCTTAGATTAACACTCTTTCTTCAACATGTCTAAACATCCTTTCTCTTCACTATATTATTCAGCTTTCAGGTTTTATTCCTTGTGTAGCATGAGCCTACTCTTCTTAGCCAGGTTGTGAACTTCTGTACGCTTCTAATAAAGATACAACAAGTAAATTGTCAATAGCTGAGATTTAAGGGGTCTTAAATAATAACAGGTAAAAGGAGATTCCTCTCAGATTTACTCCCAGAGAGCAGTAGGCCAGGTTTTTCCTTCCCTAGAGACTGCATCTCGATATTTCATTGAATTCAACTGATGGACCTAAAATTCCTGTATGAATGTACAGCTGTTGATGTGTATTTCTTCCCTAATAATTTCTCTCTTTGAATGATGCTGAGTACTGGATTGATTTTCCACGGAACCATCCACAAAGATTGCTAACCTCTGACATGGGGACTCTTTGTAGGTGATTCCCTGCTGTCAATAAGGTGTGAACTCATTATTTCAATGTGAATTCAACAGAAATCCCTCTTGTATCTCAGATAATTTTTAGAAAATCAAGAGAACCATCACCATTTAAGACAACCAGTCATATAGTTTGTTTTCTTTAAAAAACAGCCAGTGTTTTCAAATACTGGACAGAGTCAGAAAGACAGACTTGGGCATCATTGTATCAGTTTTATTTTCCTTTATGAACAAGGAAAAAATAAAGCTGGCCATATGGCAAAGCAGAAGTCATGTTTAAGCAATAAAAATCCCATCAAACATACAAACACCAGACACTAGCAGAAGTTCCATGTTCTATAAAAGGTAAAAATATGGAAGCTGAAAATGTGCAGGAGAAAGAGTCATTTAGGTTTAGATGCATTGTTACAAATCATCAAAACGTGGCAGAGAGAAAGGCAGAGGCACATAATTGGACAGTGGGGAAGCTGAAACACAGAGGCATTGTCAGGAAAGTAAGAAGCAGAATCCAAGCCTTGAGATCAGCCACACATAAAAGAAGATTATAGAAACAACAGGGGTTTGAAAAACATTGACAGCCAGAGACAAAACACAGCAGACAGGTTAAAGGGGTGAAAAGATGGACTAAAGACAGAGATAAGATTGTGACCACTGAGGTAAAGGATTACAGGAACATCCAAAAGCTGGATTGCAAGGTTTGAAATTCTGAAATATGATCAAAACCAGATCTTGGTGGTTTGATTGAATTTCAATTAAGTATATAGGGCAAAACTAAGGCTACAGGAGTCAAGAGAGACTGAAAGGCTGTGGAGTCAGTATTCATGTACAGTCTTTTCTGAATGGAACTCTGATTGAGAGAAAAATTTAAAAAGAGACAGCAAGGAAAATTATTATTCTACTTTGACAGCATACCCTAAATTCAGGGATGAATACATTGAGAAGTACAGAACAGTAAAGTCTTTATCCATTCCCCACCTATACATTGTTCTTGCATCCACGTCAAGACAAATTATTTAAATTTCTTTTCTATTCTGAAGCTCAGATGCCTAGAAAAGCCACCAAAATAGCATTCTATGGAGTATTACTTTTTATTACTTAGTGGTTTTAAAGTGAAAAGTTGCCTGCAGCATTTCATATAATCCTAATTATGTGTAAAAGGACAGTAAACTGTTGCCCTTGATCAGGACCCCCAAGTCCCTTTTCACAACACTGCTCTCATTTACCCTATTGATGCACAATTGGCAAAAGTCCTGATTCTGACCTGACATGATAAACACAGAACACACACTTTATTCTTACCTTTTCATTAATCAGAATGACAGTGCAGTAACGCTTTTCCTGATAAAAGGGAAGGAAGTGAATATCTAAGGTTGCAGAACCTTTCCCTTTCAAGAACAGGTTTTCCATTGGACTGAAGAACTCATGCAGGAGGCCAGATTGATCAGCTGTTAAAATAAATTTGAGTGGATATTTAGATACAACAGCACAGGCTGTGAAATAAAGGAGCTTCATGAGTTTCTAAAAAAAGGCTGTACTGTATACAGCCTCCTGTAGCAATCACTATTTAAGGCACACCTGTAATCAATAATCAGTATTGACAGTAACAGTTGTATAGATGTGCTGCAATGTTGCATGCTGTATTATTTAAATACATTTTGCTAATTACCTGCGTTGTTATTCTGTGCACTGAAACAAAACTGGGGAAAATAGCCAGTTCTCACCATTAAAAATTCCTTAAGGAGGTACAGCCTCTAAGAAAAAGTCTATACACATCTGAAGGAAAAGTATAATTTACTGCTATTTGAACAAAGAATCTCAGAGCAGCAACGATGTCTGACATATTCTAGAATAGGCAAAACCTAAATACTGGCAACACTGGCTTTTTTTCACTGCTTTCACAAAAGCATTAGGCTGGGAAAGAATCTTAGGGTTGAATCTGGCAGGCTCTGACTTTCTCACTGTGTGTGTTTCATCTGCTAAGCACATTTTGACACTGACCCTCAAGCTTTGCTGGCTGGCTTTCTAGGCAGGACAGCAGACCTGAGAATATATGTGAGTGTGAAAACAGCAGAAATGAGTGAGATCACATAAGAAAATTATACCAAACTCTGGCCAAATAGAACAGGGATGGGACACCCACAGCTTCTCTGAGTAACCTGCCCCAGTGCCTCATCACCCTCACAGTAAGAATTTCTTCCCCATATCTAAGCTAAACCTGCCTTCCTTCAGTTTAAAGATATCACCTCTTGTTCTATCCCTGTATTCCCTTGTAAAAAGTCACTCTCCAGCTCTCTTGTAACTCCTCCAAGTTCTGGAAAGCCACAATAAGATCACCCTGGACCCTTCTCTTCTCCAGGCTGAATTTTTGACTTTGACACACAATTTAAGGCCAAAATTTTATGAAAACTAAAATAGTTACTGAGAATATCCATAAATAATATTTATTGAACATACTTAGATGTCAAAATCTTGCTTCAGTAGATAATCCAATTTCTACTGCAGTAAGACATGAAGTATTGCATAGGTACTTACAGTAAGACTCTTTCTTTGAATCTTCAGGCAGTGCACTATTTTTTAAACTTAATGTGCTATTTTCAGAACTAAAAGTAAAAAAAAAAAAAAACAATATTCTAAAACTGGACATTTTTATTACCAATAGATAGCATAGTTTCCCTTTTTTTGAATAAACATCAGAAAAGCAAATGTTATCAACACAAAAAAAACCCACCAAAATAGACCACTACATTTTGGAACCATTTTCCAACCAATAATATTAAAAATCACATTATCCACTTGAGGTGGCTACAGGAATGACCTATATTAACTAACATTGCAGTTAATTATTCAAAAGAAAACTAATGAAATTAAGGCTTTGTCTAAGGAGAAAGGAATGAATCTTAACCTAATCACCTGAACTCTGCTTATTACAATATTGCTTTTCAAGTGTATTTAAAAGGAACAGATATACTCAAAAAAACAGCTTCAAAAAAAAAATCTCCTTTGAACTTCCATCCTTCCAAAGCAAACTGTGCTCCTGACCATCATGTTCTCATAATGTGACTATGTAGTTTTCTTTTTGTCTTCACAAGTAATTCTCACCGTTGCTGACAGGTGTTAAGATTGTGCAGTTACACTTATGGAAGGAGAATTTTGCTTAATTTATGACATGCACAGAGCTCAAAGATGCTGAAAACAGTACTGTAATGTATCAAAAAATACTGTGAGTTTCAGCTCAAAATTCTGATTTTAAATTATCCCCACAAAAAAGTTCTTTCCCCTGGCAGTAAAATTTGTTGAACCAGCATACAGCAAACCATTACTAAATACAATGTTTGATGTTGGGTCTCTCTTAAAATAAATAGTTAATCTTTCTGGGCTAATAAAAAATCACAACCTTAAACAAATGGACATGCAAAACTCTCAGAATGTTACCCTGGAGATTTGTTTTAATACATATACTTAAAGACCATTTTTCAGAAAGGTAAATGATCTCTGAGTAAATGCATACAACATACTATTTATACTGTACTTCACAAATAAGAAACCCACATTAAAAAATACTAATTTTATATAAAACATCATTTCTTTCAATGCTTTAGCTTTGAATGAGAATGCCAAGTCATGCTTGCAAAAACAGACTACAACAGAAGAATCACTGTAAAAGTAAAAAATAGCTCAACAGCTGTATGAAAAAATAATAAGAGTAAACAAAATACATTACATTTTTTCACTGGTGAGAATTATACATTGAATAAGTCTTATTTTCAAATCTGAACAACTGAGAAACTCATTAGACTGATTTAACATGGTATTGAACTTCTCTCAATATCAATTTTTTCTTACTTCAGTGAACAAAGCACTTGCAGGTAAGTGATGGGGAAAAAAAACAAACCTGTGTTGTGGAAGACATGAACATTGTGTCTCATTCTTCCATACCAAAAAGAAATAGCATCTTGCTCAATAATAAAACTGAAAGGAATAAAGTTCAGAAGGTGTAAGAAGCTTGGTTATGTTCAAAGTCTGGTTCAATACATCCTCTTTCAATACACAGAGAAATAAGGAAAAGGATTAGGGAGAAGAGCTTAAAGCTGCCATAAAATAAGTCTACACAGCCTGTTCACTGCACCTGAGTCAGGCAAATCCCTGGGATCAGCAGAGAATGTGGAATGAATGGCTCAAAAGCAGTCCTGTGGAGGAGGATTTCAGCATATTGGTAAATGAAAGATTACAGATGAGTTGGCCATGTCCACTCACAGCCCAGAGAGCCAAATGTGTCCTGGGCTGCATCCAGAGCCCCGTGGGCCGCAGGGCAGGGAGGGGACTCTGCCCCTCTGCTCTGCTCTGCTCTGGGACACCACACCTGCAGTGCTGCCTCCACCTCTGGGGTCCCCAGCACTAAAAGACAGAAACTGCTAGAGGAGGGCCACAGAAGTGGTCAGAGGGCTGGAGCACTTCTCCCAAGAAGATATCCTGGAGGAAATAAGGCTCCAGAAAGACCTCTCTGTGGTCTTTCAATATTTAAGACCAGGGCAGAGGGAGCTGGGGACTGGGGGGGAGGGGGTGAAACAAGAGCAGCTCATAAGAGAGAGAGAGACCAAGCAACTTCTCCAGCTGCCCCTCATTTGGTTTGGGGATTTTTGCTGGCAGAGTAAGACAATTTTACTGTTCATTAAATGAAGAAAAAGTTCAAGATTATGTTACAGGTGATGATGGGTTAATGAGGGCACCTTTCAGTTGCCTGGTTGAGGTGTGAATACTTCAAATTCATTCTTGCTGTGGTTAGTCTAACCAGTTCAGATTAAAATCACAGACTGGATAGGAAGGGACCTTAAAGATGATCTAATTCCAACCTACTTCCATACTTTTGCACCAGTAAGAGTCTAGTATCTGCTACCTGAGTTGTCAGATACCAGTTCCAAGATAATACTACACTGGGCTTGCCATGTTATCAGGTGTGCCAAAAACCCAGACCAAAGGAAAATCATCTCTGCAGTCAACACAGAGAGTGTGCATACATCTTTATGGCATATGAGCTATCCATTGGTCATGGTGTGCCTTTACTCTTCATGCCAGGCTCCAAACAAGCCAATAACTGTTTTTCATCCAACAAATTCTCAGAAAAAAAAATTACTTTCCTATATGTATTTGGAGAAGAATTTACTATCTTATAGCTCCAGAGTCTATATATTACCAAGAAGGGGGGAAAAAAGTGCGAGACACCATAAGGAAATCTTAAATTCATAGAGCAGCATCATAATCAATGAACTTTAGGATGCTTAGCAAGCAAAGATCTTAGGGAAAAGAGATACAACAAACTGCTTAGAAATGCATTGAAAATACTGAAACATTTGAATACAAAATTCCCATCTAAGATACTCCCCAGTTTCCACTCTCTGTGGAACAGTTTGTGATCTCAGAACAATGGGTAGGATAGACACTAAAAAAGGTGCTGCCCAAATAGGTACTAAGGCTTAGAGTAGCTAGATTTCTTTGATATCAAATATTACCCAGAATTGTAATGACTCCTGATAATATATTTTTAAAATGTGTTTTCTGAAACAACAGGTAATAATGTTGTACCTCAAATTACAGAGACACCATTTTTAGATCCTAATTTGTTCTTTATTCTTCCAGTAAATAAATACAGGTATTCTGCATAACATAATTCTTTCCTTAGCACATGAAACAGCTTGGAACAAAAAGTGTAAGAATAAAATTCATAAAACTGAAATTGTTTTGAATTCCTGACATTATCACCAGTTTAAAAAAAAAAGAGTAATTAATTTAACAGTAAGAAGCTGTACATAATGCAGAACTTCATTTGAAATTAATTCATTAATTTTTTCCCTTTTTTTGGTTTAGAATACATTTTTTAATGTAAAAATATTTATCAAAATTCACAGCTTGTTTTGCAAATCAGTCTGTGCTTTTGCCTTATGGACACTACTGCATATGATAATCTGCTTAGTCATGGTCTTAGAATAGGACTATTAGTGAAACACTGGACTATCTTTACCACTTTCTAGTTTTACAGTAGGAAATTTATGAAGGAAAAGTTAGCTATTAAATATAACCTTGAACTTTTACAAAAGTATCATTTAATACTTTTTTTCCTAATGGACATAATTTAAAAATACCAACATGCTTGAAAGCTCTGAGTAGTTTTACATTACACAGGATTTCTGGGCCATGTGGTGTGCTTCTTTCCACCTGGTTTTCCTTCTCCCAAAGGGAGCAGACCATGCTGGCACACAGATGGAGACCAAAGATAATAATTGAAGTGTCAAGGGCTTGGAAAATCACAAAGAGGATAACTTGAGAAGTCTTGTCCCAGTATACTTAAAACTATGTCAACTGGATTAAAAAAAAAAAAAAAAAAAAAAGCACTGTGCTTCTCTCCAAACACCATCCAGTTCTGCATGAATAAAGCAAAGGAAGTCTTGCCTGCAATACTGAAGGACGTGGGCTCCTGTTAGAGTTTTGGGCTTAGACAGTGCTGTGTCCCAGCAAGGATGTGGAAGAGTAAGGGATCTTGCGTGCGGAAGACCTTGGGCTGTACGAGTAGACAGGAAGCCCCCTCCTCACCCTGCAGTCTGACCATTGCTCCGTACCAAGCCGCACCCAGATGGACATGAGCAAGGGAAGTGACACAGACTGCCCAAGCCATAAGTACCCCTGAGACCCTTCAATAAATGCCATTTTGCTGTCCACCACATTGGCGTCTGTAGCATTGGACCGAGTGACCCTGTTGGCTTTTGGGTCACCGTGCCGGGCACCCGGAACCAGGCCACCACGCCGAAACCGCAACACAAGGACATAGCAATTCCTCAGGCTCCAGCTCCAGACTGGGATTGTTCCAGTGACGCTGTGACAGACCCATGCCACAGTGACAGAAGGGTTGGTCTCCTCTCCAGCCTGAATGACACCATTTTGGGTGTCTGTGACACCGCCAAAGGGGGAAGCTGGGAGGTAAAAGGGTCACCTGCCAGGCAGAGCTTCCTACAGGGAGGTTTAAAGTGGATCTGGCATATCTGGAGGCACAGGATGAGGATGCAGAAGGAGCTCTGAGCCCAGCTGGTCGTGCTGGGATGATGAAGTTGTCATGTGCATGCCTTGGTCCTGACATCAATTGTGTCACAGACACAATTACCCAAAGGGCAGGCACTGACTTCACAGCAGTTTTACACTGACAGAGCACTTAGAGAAATTTGCCTTAATTTGTACACAGCGTTTTCTGGATTTTCCAAAGGAATAAAAAAGATTAAGGGCAAAATCTCCTTACTGATCAGTCATGAAATGTACACACACTACTTTTTTAACACAAATTTCAGAAGTTTGTTCCATTCAAGGAAAAGATCTTCTGAAAGGAGGCATTTAAGTGCTTCAGTTATCAGAGATGACAGAAACACCTAAACATAGAGAAAATCAGTACTGGAAATTTCTAAAGAACTTAGATGCTCTGAAATTAATTTCTGTAAGAATGAGATCTGGATGTGTGATGAAAATTACACTATTTAGACTGATTGTCTGGGGATAAATTAAGCTGAAATATGCAAGATGATTAAAAAATCCTTTTCTATATCAACGATTATTATACACTTTTTTATTTAGTAGAAAGTGTAGTATAAATTGCACTTTAGAAAACTATTTCCACCTAAAATATGTGTATATTTTTCTAAATAATAAAATGCTCATTATTTTTCTGCTTTTACATTTTTTCTTCTTTTTTTGTAATTTTTTTAAAAGGAATTTGAGAAAAAGTCTGCATTTCATGACATGACTGTGGAGCATTCCTGTAACTACAATTCAACCTAGAGTATTGACAAGGTAGTAGTTTATATTTCCCAATAATCCTTGAACAAGGGTTTTAGGATTTTGAATGTTTACATTAGCTTTAAAAAGTGACACCCAGCTATGGAAAATATTTTAAATTATTAAATAAAGGATTATTGAGTTACTGAAGAATTTTTTAAAAATCTGTTTGAATTTTTTTGCAGTACTGTCCTGATTTCAGCTGGGTAGAATTCATTCTTTTTTTTTAGTACCTGGCACAGTGCTCTATTTTAGAATAGGATGAGAATAATGTTGATAACATTCTGATATTTTAGATGCTGCTGAGCAGTGCTTACTGTAAGTCAAGGAACTTCCAGCTTCCCATGCTCTGCCAGGGAGCAGAGTGACAAGAACCTGTGAGGGAGCATGGACAGGATGGCTGAGCTGGAGTGGCCAAAGGGACATCACAGAACATCAGGCTCAGCGTGAAACCCAGGCAGAGGTGGACAGGGGGACCCCCACTGCTCAGGGACTGCTTGGGCATCCTCTATCATATTTCCATGTCATATTTCCATTTTCCATATTTCCTTAACTGTAATTCTTTACAACAGGTAGCACAAAGCATGCACAGACAGGTAACATTAATAGAAATGTATGCCATAGTCAGTAATTGCTGTCTGGAACTTACCTTAACTTTTGCTCTTCCTTTATTTGCCTGGCTTGATATATTTTCTCTGGGTGGAGTAAATGTGTGGATTCCAGCAAAATTACCCTGGAGTATGACAAGCACATATAATAACTGCATTTTTAACTTGCAGAATGACAATGAAACTCAATTTATTCCAACTTCTAAATGCAGGCTCAATAAAGAAGCTTATTCTTTTCAATTAAAGGTACTTTAAAAGTACTTGTTTTTGTTTAACCCCAGTTTTTCTGTAAAAGACCTTCTCCCTTGGTATCAAACTAGCATTTCCTACTGTTATTAGCAAGTAAATAATATACCCCCTGATGAAACACTAGAGTGTTCAAAACACCATAAGCCTGATATAAAGAATTTTAACTTTACATTACTGGTTCAAATGTTGCCCAATTTGATAATGACTTAATGGAATTGTCAAGTAGCTTTTGAATTATCTAAAACTAAATTACATAAAATTAAATTACTTCATCACTTCATTGATAATTTCCAAGGGAGTTATCCAAATCATAAGACTAATTCAGCCTCACTGACCACCTCAAGAACTTAAAAATAAAAGACAGAAGCTAATTAAACTAATATAATTCCTACACACAAGGCTTGAAGAAGTGGAAACAGGCCTGCTACAGGATTGTATTGTTGTTGCTCTTATTACTACTATTTGTATACACTAATCCTATTTTGCGGAGGAAAGAAAAATTTAATTTGCAGCTTCTGCAACATCTATATTCATGTTGCATAAAAAAAACAAGTTAAAAATGTTGTGAAAGATGGTTCTTCCAAATAAATGAATGAGATGAACCAATGCTTAGTTCTAAAGGCTAAAGACAAAATATGGAGTCTGATCACATAAATAGATTTCAAATGGGCACAACAATCTATTTCCTTTGTACTAAGGAAAGCAACATTTATACCTCTGCAGTTGTTGCAGCTATGATGAATACAAATTAAAAATTAGACTAACTGATAAAGATGCAAGCCCCAAGGCAAAAGCATTTTTTTCTTTTGCATGCTTAATAACTTAAACAGCAGAATAAAGCAGATTGGGGGAAAATAACCAACTATTAATTAACATGGCTTTTTTCCCTTTGTAATTCTGCTGGACCTCAGCCAAACACAAAAATACAAGCAAGGTTCATGAACTCTGCTTGATTAAAGCTCCAGCTTTACTGCTTACACTGAGACACATTTCAATTAAGGCTTATTTATCTTCTTTATTCATTATGATAGCTTCCACTTCATACTGCTTGTAACAATTTTGGGACTGCAAATCCCTATCATTTAACCTCCAGGTTTACATTTTTAAGAAGAAGAAGAAAATTATGGAAAAGATTGGATAAAACAGGATTATCATTAGAGAATTGTCTTTATATCACTTTCTACCTGAATACACCATCAGTTTTGAAGGGATTAGTGACATTTAGGTGAAATTTCTTCAGTTCATAACATGGGTATCTGCATCTTACTATACCCTAAAAGAGAACAAAAACCATAAGACCAAAAATCAAGTTAACATCGTTTTTTCCTTCTTATTTTCACATGTCCTCTATTTTTTATCTTGCCCCAACCTTCTCTTGTCCTAACACATTTAAGGGGGCTAAAAAAATGAGAGGATCACATAAAAACCATCAAAATTCAGAAGGCTTTCCAGATGTGCTTGATGAATGTGGATTACAAACACAAGCCTACCTGCCCTGACTGGGACATACCTGACAGAGTTTCTGTGGTTAAAAAGCACAAGTACAGAAACATCTAACAAAAGCTTGTGGTCCCATATGACATCAGAAAGCACTTGGCTGAAGCTCATCAACACCCCCACAAGAGAATTTCCAGTAACTGAAAAGGGCTGAAAGGGCTCCAGATTTATTTTCAGAGCAATCAGTGCAAGTTTTTACAGTTTATGCAGGATCCAAATGTGATTTATGTCCTTAGGAATCTTATATATTCTTCTGGAGTTTTTGCTGCATGTACATAGTCTAACATTGGAAATCTGAAAATTTATAGGTCAAAGACAAATGCTGAGCATTACTCACATTTTCATTCTTATCTCAGTCCTCTTTTGTTCGATATAATGTACAGAAGAACAATATGTTTTGTGACTATATTAATCATACACATATAAACTTACAAGAGGCTCAATACTCTTAACTTCAGCTTTCAGAGAAAACGTCATTGTGGCACCCTCTATTCCATCAACTTTATTGGAGATCAGTAGCAATACTGCTTCAGCAGGGTGCAGGAAACGAATTGTGAACTCCACATTTACAAAGCCTTGTTTCCTATGGAAAAAAAGCACAAAACCAGGGCTCAGAAAATACTCAGAAATTTCATTTCAGGAGCACATTTCAGAGTCTTTGTAAGGGAAGGGTCCTAGAAAAGAAAGCAACTTGTTTCCTCTGAAATACTTTGCTGTAGTATAATCTTCTGCCTAAGAATATTTTAACACATTCAATAAATGAACTATCAAGATAAAGAACAATACTGAATCCTTGTTGTTTTTTACATCAGCACATAGCTTAATTTTTCTTCACACACACACACACAGATGAAGTTCTCTTTCATTAGAGCATCACCCTAAGTTAACAGGAGATCCAATTTATGCTCCTCCATCTGAATAGGTTGTTCTGAGTTAAGCAGTTGTTCAGGCTGTTAAGCATTTTGCAGGGCAGATCTAGATAGATAATTTGGACTTAATCAAATTATCAATGAAGAGTGAGAAAGAAATTAGTTAAAAAACCCCTTCAGATTAATTAGTAAAGCTGAGTAACTAAGAGGGAGAAAAACCAAAGTTCTCTTGTACAAGCAGCAGCCTCTCTCTAATAAGAAAACTGGAGAAGACCACACAGAATGAGAGTTTAGACTAGATACACATTCAGACTTTATCTGCATCAGCCCTTCAATGAAGCAAGAATAAGAAAATTTCAGTGCCTGAAGCTCTCACTTTGAAGCTCTCAAAATGTCTCTCTGATTTTGAAATTAGTCTTAAAAAGCAGTAAATCTGCAATTGTCAATTCTGAAAATTGATGGTGAAATCCTGGAAGTTCTGTAAACATGGCTCTTACAGCTTTCAAGCTCCTACTGCAGAGCCCCCAGATAATTCCATTTATGACACTGAAGAGTTCCCCAGTCCCCCAGAGTCTGAGGCTCCTAGGTCACCTCACCATTCAAAATGTTCTGAAAAAATGATGCTGTGGTGCAGGCACCCAGAGGAATAAACTCCCAGTTTATACTTTTTTAAACTCCCAGAGACATACACTCCCAGTCTGCTCTGGTCACAAATAAGACAGACAGGCAACAGCAGTGTGCAGCACTTTCTGCCTGATCTTTGCCCTCTGACTCTTGCAACAGCTGAGAATTTGGATTGAATTGTTGCCTTCTGTGGCAAAACCACAAAGTTGCTACATTTTTATCTCTATTAATCAGTGTTGTGGTCAATGTAAAATGAGGGCAAATTCACCTCACGGAATTGTCTATAACCTTGTGGGTTTATGCTATTCCTGTTGTGAACTGCAAGTCTACACAGCACAGTGCAGTGCCCTGGAGAGTGGGAATCTCAGATCAAGAGGTAATGATGCCAGATGCAACAGAAGACACTCAACTACACTCAGAATGTTATTCATATTACTAAATTTCCAAACCCACCTACAACATGATGATCTAACATAAAGAACCTGCAAGACTCCCATAGTCCTGTCAATTCTTGGAGTTTCTTAAACACTTGCACCAGAATATTAAGAAAGCTATTAATTTCAAAGAACCTACTTTTCATTTAATGATCATGACATTATGATAAATTCTTCAGAGGTTACTGTGAATGACTGGCATTTCCACAGGTTTTTATTTCCATGCAATTTTTCAAATATTTGTTTCTATATATAACGCCAAGCAGCACAACAAGGTTTTGCACATTTTTTTCTGTGTTGATTTTGCTTTGTGGTTTGTTCTGGATGTTTAATTTTAAAGAAGTGGAAAACAGCCATGGTATTGACCTTTCATAGAAACACATGGTATTTTCAAGGATTACATTTATATGATATCTCATATTTGAAGTAATTGCAAAGGAAATGGAATCAAATCAGCCTCACAGCTTGCTGAAAACATAGCATTTTTTGTGGTTGCATTTGCATATATTTATAATAGGCATGTAATTTAATACTGACAGATTGATGGTCCTTAAAGAGCACTGTATTTATGTTGAGTCTTCTTGAACTTGACCATCTATATTTGAATTTTTTTTCTCCTCCATAGTTTATCTTCATACAAAGCCTGACCTTTATTTTTCCTTTTTACAGTCTCTAATCCATTTTATCTGTAAATGGATATCTTGCAGATAAACTTGAAAGCTGTTAACTGACAGCCAGAGTCACCATTACATCCCTCTTGTCTTCACTAGTTAAACAGGGATTTATGAAATTCCTTTATTGATTCATAAAGCTGCATAGCAGAGAAAGAGCAAAATGTACTTAGTGAAAAAAACACTCAATGAAATGAAATGGTGATACACCATAAGTATTTCTGCTAGCAGAAATTATAACCTAATGCTTTCCCAAAATTAAATCTCTCAAATCCCTAGATGTGTCTCAGACATGTAAGATGAACAAGTAACTACATCACATCCATCTTGGTGGGGAGAAAGATGGGGGCAAAAAGATGCAGTGTAATACTACTAAATCCTGTGTCATGGTCTCTTTAATTCCCAGTCATGCTTAAATTAAGAGCCAAAATCTGCAACTTCATAAGAAAAGAAATCTACCTGCTCATGCTTTTATAATGCATTGATGTACAAAATGTGAAGGAAGTTTTGATAAATAAGAAAAAAAATTTATTGGAGACAGAAGACTCTTATAATGATCTGAAGGCTTATATATTGCTCTTAAATTGTACTGAGCCCAACTGCAAGAGTCCCACTGAAATATTACTCTAGATTTGTTCCAGGTTAAGAAGAGAAACCCGACCCTTACACCGGCTAATTTTGCCCTGCTTGTAGTTAAACACATTTCTAGTGTTCCACCCACTCCTAAATTAGTAAGTTTCTATTTCTGTAATGCTACCAATAATAACACAAACATTTCATTACTTACCCAGCAGGAATGGTAACAGTGTTTCCTTTAGGTAAAGAAAAATCATGAGCATCTCTTCCCACAAGAAAAGCATTGTAGGCCAAAGTGTAATTGCTCGGGTTCTTCAGGCACACCTACCACAACAAAAGCAGCAAGATCAGCCTATTTTTACTCATTTTTAGACTATAAAAGCTGTGTTCTGCAGGTAAGTTCCAAAATACAAACTAAGGGTATCACAAAATAAAAAAGTACTTCAAATAACTGGGTAGATAATTTTCCTTCCAAAGGTGTGTAGATTTCCCATGGACTATCCAAACTTCGTTTTTGAGAGTACAGTGCATACTGCACTCCTATGCCTCTGAATCTCTTATTCCTCTCTTTGATATCAGATTTGTCAAATTTGTAGATTTTTTTATGTGCTTTCAAGCATAGGGAAAAAAACAGAAGTGAAATCCCAACACTGAAGAGAATAAAAACAGAAAATGCACACTTTCATCTTCTATATTTATTAGCCAAATGACACAAAACCTATTAATTCTTTGCTGCAGCTTATACATAACATAAACACATGCATACAAACTGTGTTCTAACCTTGCATTACTATGAAACTCAAGTCAATGGTATCAATACCTGCTTCAAAAGAGTTGCATGGAGAGCACCTGAAAATTCTATAGTGTTCTTGGGTAAGTAGTGAGGGAGAATGTCAAACATGTGGACACACAAAATCAGCATCATGACAGGATTTGGATCACAGATATCAGTGGCCTAATATTGAAAACAAAACAAAACAAAAAAACAGATGTTCAGTTAAAATTTTTCCTGTATAGTCTAAACATAGGAAGAAGAAGAAAAACAAATTTTAATTCTTATTAAAAAAATATTTTTAATCTAACCTGTAATAACTGGATTATTCTCATGGCTAATATGAATCTTGTCACTGCACAAAAAATCCTCTAATTAATGAAAACCACTGACATGCTGTGGTGATAAACCTAGGGCAAAAATTAAGTTCAACTTTTTTTCACAAAGGTTCAGCAGAAACAAATGCTAATTTTATTAAATGAAGCATAACAGAAAAAGCATGGAAACTTTATTGTCTGCAAAAAACATACATATTTGCTATCTTAAAAAAAAAATTAAGTTTATTTAAAATACCATCCCAAATACTCCTACATACACTAGGAGTTCACCAAGATCATTTCACCTTTCAAATAACAACAATATAGTTATTTCTATTGCAGATACTTTTATATTTTTGTAAATTGATTTATAAAAGAAAATATTCTTGCAGGTTAAATATTTGATTTACAGAAATGAGTTTGAGTGCAAGCTGCAAAACATGTCCAGCTTTAGTCCTCAGCAATTGGGTAAGTCACTGAGGAGAGTGGTAAAATTATTTGCCACAGAGCATGAAAAAAGAAAAAGAACATTTACTCTTCTGGACTGTCTTTAGTTTTGCAAGAGAGATGTATAGATATATTTATCATCTTAACTGAGTTAATTTTTATTTTCAAGTTAAAGTCTATTTAAAGTTTTCAAGGTTAAGTTCTCTTGCCCTGTGCCCAGCCAAGCAGCTCATGCTACTCCCAGCAGTTCTCACACAGCTCCTCCTCTAACCTTCCCAAGAGAGTGAGTACATAACTGGGCACTGGTCTGAAGTTCCCCTGCAACTCTCCATGGCTTCCTAGACAATGTTTGTCCTTGAAATTCTTAAGATTAATTTCCTATATTATTCTTGCACTGATGTAATCATGCATCTCATCTCATATTTCTATTTCATTCCATCACCACTGGTTGAAGATTCGAACTTTAGGATGCATTCCCTATGCAAAGTGAAAAAGCTTCTTCTGTGCCAAAAGCTTTAAACCTGAACTCTGAAAAGTATTCTGAATTTTCCATTCATTTATCTCAATAATGGCTATTGAATGTTAACCATTATTCCAATACAACTATGGTTTTACATCCCTACTTTTCACTCTTCCTGCATTTTTCTTTAAGAAAGAAAAGATGCCAGAGTAGATTATCTGTTGAAGACTTTCTTCTGCCACCTACTCTTTCTACCCATTTCCACTTAGATCAGAATTTATTCCCTGAGAAAATACAATTCTATCCTGTGATGAATTCATAAAACTCTATTTGTGCCATTTATCATCTACTACTCTAAGAACTAAATTTAAAAAAACACATTTCTTAAGAAATTAAAATTCATAGTAAATATTATTTGCCTTTTAAAATGTGTTAGCAAACAATAGCAATAATTATACATTAATAATGATACATATTAAAGTCTGAAAAAAATATTCCTTTATTGGCTACTCCAAATCACTGCACCTTCTAACTTAATCTCTTTGTCACACACATTCCCTCCACGTTGCTGCTATCTACCATCCAATCTTGTAATTATTTATTTTAGCCTTTCAGCTGAATCTTCTTCAAATCAAAGCATTTTAAAACCTAAAAATATCAAACACAAATTAAAAACTCATGGAAAGCCACAACTAATACTCTAGGGCTGAATTGTAAGTCATGATTAGAAAGTGGAAACCATTTCCTGCCCAAAGTACTCCATCTTAAATCTATACCTTAATCTTTAAAAGGATTTCAAAGCCTTGAACTCGATTAAAAGTGTCATTTAAACCCAAAGCTGAAGACTTGCAGACAGTTGAACTTCTTTATTATTACAGATTCTTAGATTTTTAGATTGAAAAAAACAGATATTCCAGACTTAACACATCTCAGCTTGTGCTGGTAATTAATGCAAACGTCCTGAGAGTTCAAAAGCAGTGATTGCCTGAGTGAATGTTCCAATGCTATTGGAACATTTTAGCCTGCTACATTTCAGACAAGATTATCAGAAAATTCCCAAATGAAGATATTTCAGCAAAAGGGTTCATGTATTTTGCCTTTTTTATTGCTGCAAAACAAGATAGTTCAGAAGTTTCCACAGTAGCCTTAGAAAAGCATATATGAATTTCAATAAATCTATGTAAAATGTACCCTTTGAACATGAAATTCAGATTTTGAAGACCCAAGATCTGTTTCTTTTTCTGGTACTGACTGACTGTGTATCTTTGTTTACATTGTTAGTCTGCACAGAAGTGGATTGTCCCGTTTATTGTAGAAAATTTAGTCTTAAAACAGTTACATTAGTGAGAATATCCTAGAATTCTGCTTCCACATCTGAAGTGTTCAACACCCTTTTCATACTGGCATCAAGCCTCTGCCTTCATGTGCTGAACTGCCTGGTTTTCTCAATAAAAGCTGAGGGAAAATATACCTTTGTTTTGAGGGTTATATCACCATTAGTTTTTTGCTTCCTGTCAGTCACAAGTATGGGAAGCAGTAGATTTTCTTTGTTTAGCCTGTTATAGCAAAGTCATTTCTAACAGAGTGATCTGTATCAGTAAACAGTAAGACAGCAGCTGATACAAATGGCAATAGCAGGGTTAACTTTTCCCTGTAATCATAACACAACCAAATGGAAAGGGGAAAAAAAGTTGTAATTGAGCATCACTTCATTATACTACTTTGTTCACTACCTCTGATTCCTAATGTCATTAATTCCTTTGGGAAGTTTCCTCCTACACTTTCAATTACTTTGTCTATTCTACTGCACCTTCTGCTCTTCCAGCCAGCCCAATATGCTCCCAGAGATGTAAATAACTCACAAAGGGACAGTTAAAGAAATGCAGACTGGGAGCAGGAGAAAACTGGCTTTGGGAACAACAAAAAGAACAAAGAAATGATATCTAACCTATGTAAGGTCACCATATATAGAAAATTTGGAGCCAGAGGTCAATAAAACCATGGAGATGCAAAGCATGTTTACAAAACTTATAAAAGAGATCCCAAGCAGATCCTTGATTGAAGAAATTATCAACAATTATCAACTTTGTATTCCTCCCCCAAAACAGGTCACCAGAAGCTGCTGGTTTCAAGTGAGTGCTACTCTCACCAGCATCCAAAGCTGGGGATAAACAAATTCTGCATGCACCAAACCTGGGACAGAACTCTCATGAGCCTTCATGGTTAGATGCATCTAACGGTCACTAGACATTCATATAATTTTTTTCACCATTTATTTTTATGGTTAAGTGCATGATGTTTGTTCTTAAACATATTTTTCTAAATTGCCTTCCAGTAGTAATAATGAATTCCATTTGAGTTTTCACTGTGATTTAGCATGCTAAAATCTGAACTGAATTAATTTATGTTCAGCTAGTTGTGCATGCCTGATTCTACAAAGCAAGGAATTATGGAAATTACTTCTAATTAAGTCTATTAATATGAAGAAGTATTTTGGTTTCCATCATATAATAACACATCCTGAAACAAAAATGGTTCACTACAATCTCACCTTAATTGGATGTCCAACACTATTACACAAAAATAAAATAAAATATTAATATATATATATATATATATATATATATATATATATATATATAATATATATATATATATATAGAGGTGCTACTATGAAATCACCTACCTTTATGTCCAGATCCATATTGATAGTATGCAGAGCCTTCACAAGTATCAAGGCGTTGTTCAGGAACTCTTCATGAGTTCTTGGATTAGTATACATCTTTATGAAGTGAGTGGGAATCTAGACAAGACAGAGAAATCAAACTCAGCCTCCCACTAGGTAAAATTACTGATTTTGTATTCTTGCTCCTTCAGCAATCAATAAGATCTAAATTTTGAACTGAAATTCCATGTTAAGAATAAACCCAGTAAAAAAAAAAACAACAACTAATACCAAAATACTCCCCCATGACTTGCTAAATGTTGGGGTATTTTTTTTTCCTTTTAAAGATCCCATAGGCCAAGAGTTGCTGTTGGGGAAAGTTCCCTGTCCAAGCACCCAGGAGCCACTGGCAGCCACCTGAGCCGGGACTGAAAGGCCCTTGCAGTGGGAGGCTGCAGGGAGTGATGGATGCCCTGCTTGACTCCCCACACCCCACCCTGACCCTCTCAGAAAGGGTTTCCTTACTGTCTCGACCCCAGGTTTCCCACAGCAGAATCTCAGACATCTGGATCCTTAAATTTAATCTTGGTGCAAAAACAGAAGAACACCTTGAGCTGGTGCCTCTGAGGAGGGATCCTGAGCCAAGGAAACCCTGGGCTTTTCCACACCTCAGCCTGAGTGTGTCCAAGTCTGGTGTGTTCCTTCTGGATCCCTAGCTCCTGCCATGTCCCTCTGGTCACCTGGCTGTGCCCCAGGTCCCCAGACCTTTGTTGTGCAAAGGGTCAGTGCCAGGTCTCTCTGCTCCAGCTGCAGCCCCCAGCACAGCCACACCCCAGTGCCAGCCCTCAATGCATTCCTCAGCATTGCAAAAACAAACACCCTGACATTCAGGAACTGCAGAAAACTTGCACAATATTAAAAAACCTTCTTACCAAATATGGACAGTAAACTGCCATCTGTGCTGCTAATACCAGACCATCCAGAAGATCTTGGTCAAAATTCACTATCCATCTCATGGGTGGTATTCCACCTGATTAAAAGACAAAGCAAGATTCATAAGACTTTCTTCTCCCCAGGATGTCTATTTTGTTGTGGATAGACATGGTAACTATTTGAAATCACTGAATATAGGAAATAACATAAGAAGGAAGCATCCATTCACATGCAGAATTTCACTTGCATATTTCTATTCCAGAGCTGTTGCTTGAAAACTTGAAAAATCTCACCTAGAATATTGGAACTGTTATTCACTCTGCTGCAGCATGTAAGAGTATTCATCACAGCAGAATGGAGAACAAATAATCTAAACTTAACCTCACAGATTAGGAGCCTAAATATGTAAACTTTTTATTACTATAGGCCTAACAATAATAGTTCTACTGAGCCTCATGAAAATATGCAGAAATCCTTGAAAGCTGAAATGCTTAAGACAAAAAAAGGAAAGGTTATTGATTTTATTTAAGGTCATATTGAATTGTTTGGCATAAATGCAATATAAATGAGAGCTAACAGCTCAATTGTTGCAACATAAATCACCACTTCTACAACTGTTGTAAACCCCAATGTCTAAGAAGGCTAGCTAATTTTCTTGTATTCCTAATGTTTCTTATGAAAATAAAACAAATTATTTAGACATTAAATGTAGTTTATTTATAATTGCTATTTGAAGCATCCATATCTTAAAATATTTAACACAGCATGTACACACCTTCACTGTCTCAGGACCAAGCTCCCAAATTTAGGAAACATTTTGGATTTCAGCCAATGGCAAGGTTTTCAGATAGACTGGGATCAAGCTTTCTTATATGGGACAAATTACATAGGTTTCATTTCACTATTACATTTAAATTAGTTCAACCCACAATAAACCCCTGTACCAGATCCTAAGCAAAATCTGTCATTATGCAGAAATTGGGCAAACATTTGTAGACTACAGCTAAGGTATCATCAAAAAACTTAAATGTCTGTCACTTCACATCAACTTGCAGATGCTTCAGCATACTCATACAGCTTTAGTAAGAAAAAACATGAGCAGATGCTGCACAAACTTAAAAACAAAGTCTTAAAATCCATCTGAGCTTAACTCTGTGACATCAGTAATGATTTTAGTTTGCCACTGCTTCGGTGTGGTGATGTTTAGGCTTGGCCCAAAATCCCTTCTTTTTTTTTCTATTCATGCGGTGAATCAATTTTGGTACTATTATTCTAAATATTCATTAAATATATTTTCATTAAATATATTTTTAAAAACAACCAACAGTATTCAAAAGAGTATCTGCATGAATATCTCATTGAAGTTTTCAAAACAAAATAAAACTTGCAGTAATCTCACTGTGTCAAAACTATTTTTTCCTTATTGCTTAACTAAAAGAACTTTTCAAGCAGAAAACTCAACTTTCAAGTCTTGAAAACTCCCTATTGGAAGGTACCAAAGATGGAGGATATATAACTGACCGGATATATAACATCCACCTGTTACTTATGACAGGAAGGGATCATAGTAATATGAGGCTCAATATCTAAATTGTAACAGTATTAATTTTAACTCAATTCAGACATCAATTTTACAAATATTTACAGTAAGAGACATTTGTTTCATCCCATCTTCTTGGGAACCTGCTTGCAGTTATTTAAAAAATATTTAATGTAGTCACTGCAAAAACAAATACTTTAAAAATAGCAAGACACATTTTTGAAAGCATACTTTCTTCCTAAAAAGTTAGTGTTTCTAGCATAAATTCATCACTTTATTGATCATAGTGGGGACCTATAAAAATCAATAAACTGTCTTCTTTTTTTATTAATAGAGTTCAGACTCACTCCCAGCACATAACATCAGCATTTTTAAAAAATCGATATTTTCAAATTTTTATTTTTACCTTTTTAAGATTAACTATTTCTGCTTTACTAAGTTCAATATTGAATTATTCTTCTGGTTAGTAATCTAGATTGATTTGCTGAGCGTGGTTATGGAAACCCATTAAACTTACGCCTTGATCAAGAAA
This sequence comes from Serinus canaria, assembly GCF_022539315.1. Taxonomy (NCBI): domain Eukaryota; kingdom Metazoa; phylum Chordata; class Aves; order Passeriformes; family Fringillidae; genus Serinus; species Serinus canaria. Next base: position 105,665,970 of record NC_066313.1, read on the forward strand.
AGCATCTTTTTTTTTTTTATCCAACTTTATATTTTACTTTAAATATACTATTTGCTGGTTTTAGTCTTCTAGTGGGAATATTACTTGACACACTTCAGGAGAATCACAGAATGGTTTGGATTGGAAGGGACATTAAAGATTGTCAAGCTCCAAACCCCTGCCATGGCCAGGCACACCAAAACCAGCACTTTTGTATTTTGTTGTGCCCTCACTAATCCTTGCTTTTATGCTGGTAGAATTGTCTCTGTGCCAACAAAGTAGCTGGGGAACAAAGCTGGCTTAAAAAGAAAGAGCAAAAAATTCATTTACAGTTTAATCTGGATCACTCAATCCAGTTTTGCCATGTAGCCACATAAATGTGCCAGTGGAAATGAAACATGGTGGGACTATTTTCTAAAACATCATTTATTGAACTATAGCTTTATAGTTGTGTAAATGGGTACATAGAAGAAAAAAAAATTAAGTGGAATATTTTCCCATCTTAGCTAATTAAATACTTCTATAAGCATTTTTGGTTTTTTTCAGTTAATCCTTCTACTATCAATCAACCTACTTAACTCAAAGGCTTGTGAATAAATTAGTCAGAAAACATAATGTATTTTTCCTAATTACATCAAATCTAGCAGAACATCTGCCAGCTAACCACTCTACAGTAATTAAGTTTTTAAATAGAATTAGTCAATTTTAGTAGAAATAAACAATAGAAATCAGAATTATTACTCAGGATACCTCTAAGCATGTAAATATATTGAATTCTATTTGTACTGGCATTTCTTGCAAAAAAAAAATCAAGTGGAGCTTTAAGATAATGATTTTCATCCATTGTAATGATAAAAACCAGGCCAAAAATAGTTTCAAACATAAATGGTAAGAGGTAGTAAACAACTCTGTGTGACTGGGGCAGGGTGAGAGAAAATTGTCCAAACTTTCACTTCTGAATTGAGACGGATTCCTGCTACTTGCTAGCTGCATCCCAAAAGGGCTGGTTGCAAATTTTGATAACACCAAGACTGAAATGGCACATTCTAAATCTCCCATTAATGAACAGGAGTGAGACAGAAGCCCCAGTTATGCAGATAATGAACTGTGCTCTGCATATAGACTAATAAGATTGGGAAAACTGGAGACTTGGAGTTATGAAAAGAAGAGGCAAAACAGAAGCATTTCCAAAAAGAATCCATGGTCTTGATGAGACAACAGGGGACTGGAAAGAAGGTGAAAAAAATCATAACTGGAGGAAAGATTTTGGAAGTGGGAGAAGGTTCTGAAGATCAGAGAGGTGCATAGAGACAAATGCCACTGGATGGATGTTAGAGATTTTGGACGGACAAGGAATTGGTGTCTCTGAGCAGCAGCACAGCAGGAATTGACTTCTCCCTGATGCTCCAGTGGCCTCCCTGGCACAGAGGGAATGTGAGCAGAGTGCTGTGGGAAGCAACTGGATGTGTGAAATTACCAAACAGGGCAAGAGCTGATTCTACAACAAATCCAGGATCCTAACCCACCACAGGGTGTTTTGTACTCTGTCTCACTCACAATAAGAGGTGAAAATTCTTGGTAAAAGAAAATAACTAAGCAGGGTTAGCTTGGAGTGGATGTGCAGCCAAAACTTGTTATGGTTACAGAAACTTAAAACTATACTGCAAAAGGCCTCTGCAAGGGACCTGAAATGAGAGTGGCTCTGTTTCACTTGTGGATTCCACTCAGCACTCATGGAGGTAGCATGAAGTCAATTCAGTGATTTGGGACCAACTTAACTCTTGAATGCATTTACTTTTAATAGGTTTCTTGGGGCTTTTTTTTTTTTAACATGTACTGGTATCATGTTGCATGCATGTAGCAACCAAGCATAACAGCATTGTCTCCATCTTTGTTGTGATAGGTAAAGCCTATCAGAAGAGATAGGCAGACTGCTTGCTTCATTCATGAAGCATTTCTACTTAGAAGCAGCAGAGTTTTGCCATGGCACTCTAATTATTCACCACTTTTTAAATATTTCTTTCCAATTAAGTCCAGACTCATTGAGTTTTTTAAAACTTGATGTTGATGTTCTTACCCTGATGAATCAATAGAAAGTTTACAAGGTTTTCCAATGGTTTTTTGGCCCATATTCTATTTATCACAAAAAAAAAAAAAAAAAAAAAAAAAAAAAACCTAAAACCAAATCAAAACAAACCCCCTCCAAACATAGCAAAATTAAATATCTGTTTCTACTTATTATTATATTTTAAACCTCACCATTTTTTGTGGGATTTGAAAACTATTTTCCATACTGAGATAATCAAGGGAATACCTACAGCAATTTTACACAAAAATAACAAACCACTTATTTGTTGTCAAAATACCAAGCAGCTGTTACCATAAACTCCTCTGGGTCCATTTTTTAAATTTCTTTGATATGGAAATGATTAAACAGTCCAAGGAAAAATACTACACATTTTAACTTTAGTAAAATTTTGATTACATTTTTTGTCATAGAAAAGCGATGAAAATTAACTCTAGGAAAAGGGTTCTATAAAGTAAAGTACAAACTTCACTGAAAAACAGTAACCCTAACTGCTATCAGCTGTCCACAACAAAAATCCTAGATCATGTACTTTCCAATAGTTTCATATGCAATATTTAAAAACTGCACTAAATTATCTTACTCCCATCTGGAGATAATATAAAACAGATTAAAGAACTGGCTTTTGGAAAAAAAATTGTTTGCAAGCATTCATGAGGAAAGGACTATAATTTAAGTTCTTGAACAACTGGAGTAATGATCTGAAAAAAAATGTGATGAAATCTAATAATGATGCTTGCAGTATACTACAATTAATTAAGAATAATTCATTATGCAAGTGCTAGATGGAAAATTGGATAGAGAGAACTTCTGCAGGAAAGAATCTGGAGAAAACAGTAAATCCAATACTGTGGCAGGAAAAGTAAATACTGTGTTAGAATGCATTTACAGGAGAGTTGCATCTTAGCCACACTGATCTTTTCACTTCATCTTCGGTAAAGTCTCACCTGGTACAGAAACCAGCAATGGCACCAAACGTCAGGAGAAGGAGCAACTAAAAGGGTTTACAACAAAAAACTCTGAATACACTGAAAGTCTGAAAGAATGGAAATGTTTCGCCAAGAAGGGGGAGAGAGAGAAGCTGGAAGAGAAGGTAACAATCTGCAACTGTATGAAGTTAATAGAAAAGCAAATCTTCATTACACATCATATTTTAAAAGAGGAAGAATGGACTTCAACCCAAAATTTCCCATGCTAGAGTTCATGTTAGACAGTAGGAAGCTCTTTCAAATGAAAATGAGTGGGAAATTCTGGCAGATGTTGCCTTAAGTGGATTGTGAAATCTTCTTTTTCAGAGATTTTTATAACAGCAAATACCTATTTAGTACACTAAAGGTATATTCAGATTAGTCTTTGGACATGAGAATAAAGCAGATTTTTTCTGGTTCCATTCTCCATTTCTGGGATTTACTACGGGTTCTTTTTAAGTTTCACTTTTTTTAACTGGTCCATTATCTGGATAGGCAGAAATGTGATATATTGGAATTATCTGGATAAGAATAACCTGTGTCACCACTGTGACAATGCAGAGTGTAAAAACTGGCTTTATACCAAGGATTAAAATCCTTAAAGGATCAAATTTTTGTTGAATCTACTAAGTTTCAAAAGTATTTTATATAAAAAGTAAGAAAGACAATAAATCTTTAAATAAAGTACTGTATTTCTTGTGAAGTTTGTTCTGCTGTTTTCAAAAATAATAAAAAATTTAAATTCTTGCCATCACTTGAAAAATCTTTATGTCTAAAGAGGCGCAAGAAATACCAATGATAAATTTTCTGCTACATAGCCACAAGCAAAATTTTCAATTTCTGAGTTACTGAAAACCAGGAAAAAATACATATAGCTAGGCCACTATTATATGAGAATTTTCAAATAAACTAAATACATTCTCATAAAAATCTTGAAACTGATGGCCCTTTGTGATTAAAGGCATGAAACAGGGCTTTATAACAGGGCTTTATAGGAAAGGAATAAATTAGACAATGTTACTAAGAGTACCAGTAGAATGGTGCTATGACAGCAGTCTGTATAAGGAGACAGGACACCAAGAGTAGGAACTAGATGTTGTTAAACAGCTAATTGGAATACACAAATTTGTCAGCAAAAGAAGAATCAAGTCACAGTATTAAGCAGCCAACTCAAAACCAAGTATTTTACACAGAATAGAGATTTTACATTTACTTACTGCTTCAGAACACTATGATACTACAAGTCTGCATAGGCTGAAAACACAATTAAATTCACAGAATGGAAATCTAGTTCAGCATCACAGGAGTGCCATCTCCACCTGAAGGAGTCCTGAATTTCAAAGCAGGAAGTCTCAGAGTATGCATAAAGCAAGTCTTTACATTTGCAGTGTTACTCATCTCTAAGCAACTTCTTTTGAAGGTAGAATACTGAGCTACACTGACATTTAAGATATCACAGTATGTCCTTCCAGTGTAAACTGTGCAATAATAATGGTTCACATTATTATACAGCAAATTCATACTCTGGCATCTGAAAAATCTCTGGAGGGGGAACTAATCTATAGCTATAATAATACCTATAGTCCTGTTTCAGTAGCTTAAACCTGGCACTGAATAATATAAACATTTACAGAAGAAATATATAGCAATAACCTTTCCTGCACATGCTAACATTAGAACCAGAACAAGCTTTGAAATTATAGTACTGAAGTATTCAATCCCAGAGCATAAGAAAGATGAGATGAAATATGCCTTTGAATAATTTTTGAATAGTCTATTATTTATTAGTTAAAACTAAAGATTTAGAGATTGATAACTTATCAGCCTTCAGAACATATAGTATGTGTAGCTACATTTATCTTAACATGGCAAACAAATCAATTTTATTTTATTAGAGATGAAAGAAAAATTACAGTTCCTACTTCAGGCAGGACACAGGATACAACTCTTGCTCATGAAAACTGATAATTATTCATCTAAGAATGCTTGAAATATCACTGACAGATAAAATTAATACCCCTGTCAATTTACAATTCTAAGCAGAAAAGTTCAAGAAGCACATGGGGCAGTAACAGAAAAACAGAGATGTTGGGGATATGTCTCATTTATTCCCATCTGTTGCAGAACACTTTTACCCTGAGGCATGCACATTCATCTTTCTGCTCCTAAAAATAATTTCCCGTAGTCTTTCTATGCAGTTTTGTTTTATTTTCACTGATTCTTATCCTAAACAAAATCTTCAGTTGACAAATTTCTGAGGGTTTATGTAGCACATAAAAGCAGCATTACTTTATATCAGTCTCCATTTCTTTGGCCTTCAACAGAAAACTCCCCCCACCAGGACGAGGAAGCCCCACCAAGCCCATGTGCCCCCCCCAGGACCCTGAACATCCCAACAGCTGGACTACTGCTGGAGCCAGGGCTGGTGACTTCTTGCTTTCCCTCATTCATTTCTTTTTTTCTATTTCTTTTCATCTCACCTCTTTATCCAAAACCCATTGCCACACCCTTACAAAGTAGGTCAGGGACTAACATATCAACTTCCATGCTAAGTGTGTGATTTACTACTAAAACTGTGAGGTTTTGTAGCTCATTACTTTTTTCATTCTTTTCAATCATGAGCATTTCTGAATCTTGGGTGCTACTTTCACCTTAAGGGTGGGACCTCACACCACGGCATTTCACTTAGACATCATTCAGATTTAAAATGCTACAAATCACAGCAATTCCTTATAGCTGGCTTCTAGACTGGCTTCACAATGATTACTATCCTTTTTTTTTTACTTTAGTAAAACAAAAGTTAAATACTGCTCTCAATGAAACTTATTGTTTGATACTTAAAATAAATTAACAGAATCTTTCTGAAACTTCACAGGCTGAAATATGTTTTCTCCTCAAAAAATATCTGATATTGTATTACTAAATCCTCAGCTATACCACATTCAATATATATATTTCCCATGCATTGCAGAAGTAGCATTAATTATACAAATAATCAGAATGCATATTTATTCCCATTAACATACAAGACTGACAAGTTCCCTGTTTGGCTAAAAGCAGAATTGCTGTTTAGACATTTCACAGTGTATTGCAAGTAAGTAAAATTTCTTTCTAAGCATTTGTCTGATTATTTCTCATTAGAAAATTATGGTTTTGAGGACCAGCATATATTTCTATACATAAATGCATTTTTTCATATAAGCATATATGTCTACAAACGCACATAGGTATGTATATACATGCATATAGGTACACACAAACATGTACAAAATATACATAAGCCTAAGAGTTTAGGCTTTACTTTCTTTTTTTAAGTTGTTTTTGACAGGTTTTGAAACATGAACACTTTGAATGTTTTCAATATACAATTCCATCGGTTACTCTTTGCAATTTTATTTCCCTGAAGCTGCATAATGCCAGACATTATAAATCGTACAAAATAATTTTTATACTACACAAATATCTAAAAAGTTAAATGAAACATGAAGTTCTGCTTACCTCTCAACGGCATGTGGACTTCAAACTCAGAAAATTGTTATTTTTCTCTTTTTTGTTAAATAAAAATCTGATATGATCTTGTGAGTTTTTCAGGTATAGGAAACAAACATGGAGTGCTCAAATCAACAAAGAAAGGCAAGCAGGACTGAAAAGTCAGTTTATTGGACTCCGTATTTACATCTTATGTTTCATTCTTATGTTGTGCTGTGCATATCAAGAAATATAACACAGAAAAATGGTTTAAAACTTTTCAATTTATATTTCAGGAAATATTTTCCAGGATTTATCACTCAATAACAATGTTCTCTTTTTCCCTTTGTTTCAAGTCAGACTTTTTATAATCATGATAGCAGTTCATTAGACAGGCTTTTCTTCTTCAATTCAGCCTTTTATTAAGTGTGTAAAAAGTCAGATTCATTATTTTGGAAAATACTGTTTTGCAGTGATTCTAAATAAAAAAAAATTACATTAAATTAAATGTAATTAAATGGATTCTTCCCTTCCACCCTGGAAAGGCTGACAGTATTCTTTAACTCTAGTTTTTCAGTTTTCTCTGAGAACTATTAAATTGAGAAGCAAAAATCAATGGACTCCCTAAATATCCTTCCTAAAACTGGGGAAAGAAAGGAGAGAGGACAGAAGAGAGAACAAAGGGCAAAGAAAAATCCATGAAAAATTAAGAAAGAAAAAAATATAATACTGAATTCCTGTATCAGAAACAAACTTAAATAAGAGTTCTACAAAATCAGTTTTAAAACAAGAATTCCATTTAACTCTCATACAATTTTTTGAAGATCTGTAATCGCACACTAAAATATCTCCTCCCCTAACATTTAAACTCAGATGTCATACTGAATTGATATCAAAATTAGAAAATAGAAAAATAAAACCACAAAACCCCCAAGCTCACTAACAGTGAAGTGAATAAAATGCATAAAACCGAAAACTTTTCTAACAGGAAGTAAGAATCTTGAAAGATGCCACTATGCCGAAGATTGTCAGACATACCTATGTTGGCAATGGATTAGAGTTTCTCTTCTCTCTTTAGCAGATTTTCCCAGTTAAGTGAAGATATATCTGCTCTGGGGACAGCTCTTGAATCTCAGACATAGATTGACTCTTCAGGTATTGCTGATATTTACTGGCAGTCATCTTCTCTAACAATTTTATATTAAATATAGAATTATCTATTCTATTCAAAATCTTCCTGGAAGACACTGAAAAAAATTCCCTATTTCCAAAAACATAATTTATCTTTTTTACCTCAGTAAGAGTCATAATTAATAAGGAAGAGACATACAGCTCCTCAGGAGACAATTTAATTCACCAATCTGCCAGGTTTTCTACCATTTAGGGACTACAGGATTTGAATTACAATATCCCAACACTCTAGCAACTCTTCAAGGGTTTACTGACCGTAACATTTTCATGTTATTAGCAGTTAGTCTTTCAGAGAGAAATGTTGGAAAGAAACATGAAGATAAGGAACACTAGAAGGTAAACTGAAAATTTATTAAACTCAAATAATTAAAGGAATTAATTATTCCTCTTTATCATTACTATGGTTCATATAACGCCTTAAGTGGGTACTGAATATTACACTTCATGCTTATTATAGTCTCAGCATAACATAGCTGCATTTCACAGTTTTATGGCATTTGGACTCAAGTTTCAACCTTGCTTTCCAGTTTGTGGTCAATAAGACATGGTACAAAGCCTGCCCTTCCAAAACACGTGCCAAGATGCTTTTAAAACATTTATTTTTCAGCAGCAGTAAGGAGAGAAGATGTGGAGACACTTATCTCCTCACTAATGTTCTCTATAAGCTATTAAGATCTTACTTCTTACAAGAGGAGAGTTCTGATGAATGGCATGGTTATTTCCAGCTTCAGAAGAGTGTAATAAAGATGAATATTGGAAACCTCTCTGCAGTAGCTTAGGCTTTTCTCACTGTCACATTTCACTTTAAGGAGCTTAGATATCAAAGGAAAGACTGAGAAATGTGGCCTGAATAGATCTTCATTTTTTCATGGGAATTGATCACCCAACAGACTGCTTTGAGCTGAAAACAGCAGGTCAATACATTTTGCTAGTCAGGGCTAAGTATTCAAAGCAGAGTGTTTGGATGGTAATATTCAGGAAGATAAATGTTAAGCAAAAAGTGGTAATTGCTCTCTGATCTGCAATGAAGTAAGAACTGGGAAAAAAACCCAAAAAACTAGTTCTTGTCTTAAAATTAGCAAATAATAACAACCAAAATTCAAAAGTGAAGTTATTTGAGACTTTCTGCTGATATGCATGAACATTTAATATACTCTGACATTTTTCCTTATGACACTTAATTTCCTCTGGAAAAGCCTGCTTAAATGCTTAGTTTAAAGCTAACATAAATTAAAATGTCAAATTATCTGAGTATAAATTTAAAGCTTGATCTTAACATCATAAAACTTAAAGGACCAAAAGTATATCAGATTATTAAATCTGCCAAGGTATATAAGCCCTTCTCCAGTGCATGATCTTAAGAAACAAGTTCAGACTAATGATCCCTGGGGGATATTAGACTCCAGGCAGACTTTGTGCACTGACCACAACCCTGTGAGCCTGGCAGTTCAGCCTAATTTCAGTCCACCTCACTGGGCTCTTAGCTGGCCTGTACTTCACCAGTTTGACTTTGAGGATGTTACAGGAGGCTGTTGAAAGCCTTGCCCAAGCTGAGATTAAGAACATCCATGCTCTCCTCCATCCACTGAACTGGCCATGTCATCTTGGAAGGCAAGCAGGTTCATCCAGCATGAGTTTCCCTTTGGAAATTCATGGCAACTACTCACAAAAATATTCCTGTACTCTGCATGCTTGGTAATATTTGCACAGATTATTGACTCCATCAGCATCCCAAGAGACAAAAGGAGGGTGACTGCCTTTGAAGCTTCCTGGATTCTCTTTCCAGATGGGAATAACATCTCTCCCAAACTTTCCCCCTCAGATTGCCCTGACCTTTTCAAGGCTGTTGAATGTGACCTTGTAATGACATTGGCCCCTCAGCACTTGGTGAACCCCATTGGGTCCCCTGGGCTTGTGCTTGTCCAGGGGCTCCCCAGTCTGATCCTCCTCTGATCCTCCGAGGCTAAATCTTCCTTGTTCCAGATTTTCTCATCCATCTCAAGGGCCTGGGATTGCTCAGTGCTCAATCTTAAACAGCAGAGGCCAAGGTAAAAAAGAAGGCATTGAGTCCCTCAAGTCTTTTCTGTGCTCTTTGCCTTCAGATTCTTTGTCTCATTTGGAAGAAAGAACAGCACAGTAGCAGAAACCAATTCATTCTGAGACAGCAAAATCAAAACAAGCTAAAGGAAAGTGAAGGTTAAACAGAGGAGTCAAAGAGATATTGAGGCAGATCTTCTCTGAAACAAAACTTGTGTCAGATTGCACAACCAGATGCTTTCATAATGCAAAGGCATAACAGTAAGACTATGAATTTCACAATTTTTCAGAATCTTCTGTCTTTATTTTGGATTATTAGATCTTTCCCAGTGCTCATTTATGCAGTTTGGGGAGAGAAATGGAAGCAGAAGCAAAAGAAAAGGGCATGCTTATGTGCATACATCAAGTTATTTTTCTGGGCTCTACAGAAAAGAGAATACAGAACTCATGAATCAAAAAACCTATAAAGAAATTGATATAGCAAGGCAGTATCTGTAACTTCCCTTATGCAGGAAGTATATATAAACTCTGCCTTTTCATTCCAATCTTGCACCTCTCTGAAAGCAGAAAAGTGAAATTGTAGGTGGGAACTGTAATACAGATAAATGTCCTATGGCATTAATCACAGAATTCATCTTCACCTGTGACCCAGAGTCAAAGCTACAGTCAGATTTGCACTAATTAATATATCAACCTAATGAGTTAGCTGTACTAACAGCATGATTTAGCAGAAGTTATTATTTTCTGAGAACACCAATATTGTAATTAAATTGTTCTTCTTTGGTGCCAATTTTGGGGAGCCTTTAGAACTAAATAATTGTAAAAAAAAACCCTACTTTACAATTGTTGATAACTATATGATGACTAATTAAAAACAGGTCCCTCATTCTTATATTATAATTCATTAGCTACTTTTAGGCAACTAAAATAACACTTTCCATAACTGGCTCCTTCAATGCATCCTTAGTACATATTCAACTTGGACATCTGCAGCTTTTTTTGTCTGCTAATATCCACTAGATCTGCACTTTAGAATTCAGATTCACTTCTTAAAGACTATAACTCAATTAAAAATTCAGTGTTTCGTAAGATATATTTTGGCACTCAGATTCTCCCCACTGAGCTCCCACAGACCAGAAGAAGGCCAGCCACACCTCAACATCCATGTATTATTGGAGCCTGCAATCCAGAGAACATTTGGGGAGGAGGATTTATTCATGCAGCATTTACAGTGAGCCACAACCCTGGCCAGGCAGAGCCATTCTCTCTGCAAGTTTTCATCTACACACAGCAGCTCAGAAAAGCCCAGCAGAGCAACGCTGGCAGCTGTAAGAAAGCTCCACTAAAGCAGACACATATAATAAAAAACAATATATTGCAAATACACCCAGGGCATGTTATTTAGCTAGGGAGCTCCCTTAGTGAATCATAGGACCAGACCCAGACTATGTAAAGAGAGCTAGTTTCTGTTGGATGCAGGAGGCAGAGACTAACACTTCAATCTTACCAGCAGAATTATTCAACATATTTGAGAAGAGCCATTACAATTTGCTTCTACACGGTATAACGAGAAAAGCAAACGGAGTCAAAGCATATGCAAAACACAGATTCTGCCCAAATTGGACTAATGGAAGATGACATCCAAATAGATTATCCATAATTGAGAGAGGTCAGAAATTGCTTGAGGCATAAAATGACACTAGAAAATTTTTTCCACATGTGGCTTAGTAGCCATTCTGGAAGCCATCCCTGCTTATCACCAGACTGGCCTTTCTTCGTGTTCACCATGCACCCAAAACTACTGCTGAAAAAGGAAATTAGGTTAGGGTCAAAAAGTAAAAGGAAAAAGTCATGAAAGAAAATAGAAACAATAATTACTAGTGGTTGAACAGTCTATCAGATTTGAACACCAGAACTGCCTAGATCAGTCTTAAATGGAAAGGGTAATTTTATCTAGCCTTAGTCAAGAAATCATGAGAGACAACCTGCTCTTGCAAGCAGGACAGGATTTGTAATCAGAAACCTTGGTCTCTACTGCCTTCCCAAATGTCATTGAATAAAGGACATACAAAAATATTCTAAAAACTCTGAAAGGCTAGCTCTCAAACATGTCACATAAGCACACATAGTAACAACTGTGTCTGACTATAAACAGGAATATAAAGACAAAGCAATTACTGGTAGCACTTCCTGACATTAATGGAAAGAAAAAAGTGAGAAGGTTCACATCACCCTTTATGCCTAGTTAAAAACTGTAACACAGAGATTATCATGAATAATGCTAATCAAAAGATGCTGATCTTGGAACATAGAAACACAAGGAAAGGAAATACATATGGGTAGGCAATAACTTATACCAAAAAATACTTTCAGTGGCAAGTTTTCACACTATCTCTATGAGAAACAATTGCAAAAGTCTACAAAAGAAAAATTAGAAGAAAAAGCATAGTGAAAGAGTTATCTCACCTCTTTGACTACCATTCCACACAATTTTTCTATTTTTCTCATAATTTTTATTCAACCAGATGAGGATGGTTCGTTCATATCGAGAATATACGTTACTGGATAAGGGTTCTGATTTTATTCCTGGCATGTTCTGCAGGCTTTCCAAGCTCGATGGGTCAGGAATCATACGGCAAGAAACGCGTGGAAGAACAAACACCTGGAAAGATAAAAAATGTTATAAAGCATGAACTGTAAAAAGAAGTTCAAGCTGACAGATAAAGAAAAAAACAAACACTTCAAACTCAAAAGTTTTTATAATTTAGGGAAGGCTTAGGAGATTGTACATTAGCACCCACATAACCACTACACAGGATGGTGAATGGTCTTGAGGTCAAGACAAACAAGAAGCCACTGAGATCACTTGGTTTGTTCAGCTTGGAGAAGGCTGAAGACTGACCTCACCACAGTCTAAAAATTCCTCAAGGAGGGCAGAGGAGAGGAAGGTGCTTATCTTCTCTCTCTGATGATCAGCAATATGGACACAAGGAAATGGAATGAAGCTGCAACAGGGCCAAGATTAGATCTTAGGAGAAGGTTCTGCCCTCAGTGGGTGGTTGGTCACTGGACCTGGGAAGTGGTCATGGCACCAACTCAGTCAGATTTCAGGGAGCATCTGGAGAATGCTCTTAGTCATATGGTTAAGCTTAGGTAGTCTTGTGAGGAGCTGGGAGTTGGAATCAATGCTCCTTATGGGTCCATTCCAATTTAAGATATTCTCTGAGTCAAAATATTTTTTGTTTTCAACTTTTCTCCAAGTTTTGATGAACCCTATGAAACCATTAGGTCATCTGTATTCCAAGGATTACTCTGCATATTCTACCCAAAGCTCTAATTGCTGAATTACTTGCACTGATGTCCAGCACAATCTATAGAACCATTCAAATTGCATCTTTCATGACCCAGTTGCTTATTTACGTCCAAATTACACTGATTGTTTCTCCTGAAAAGATTCACATTAAAGGTCTAAAATAAAATTCAGGGAAGAATTGATTTCCTGGGCTGCAAGTGCTCATGGGGGGCTCATGTCCAGCCTCTCATCCACAAGCATCTCCAAGTCCTTCTCGGCCGAGCTGCTCATGATCTGTTCATCCCCCATCCTGGATTGATACTGGAGATTTCCTCAACCTGACTGATAAAAAACCTGATTGAATCAAGGCATTTCAAGCTACCTATTTTTTAGGATTTCATCTCATCAGGAAAGAGAAATTAAAACCCAAACAACAAAACACACACATACTATTAATTTTGGTAGGGTTTTGCTCTGTGCTAGTCTGTCAAGTACCTATGAATACTACAGCAAATGGAAAGAACAGCAAAGCGACTTGCTATCTGCTAACTATGATTGCATTTTTCTAAACCCATGTTCCCATGTGTCCTTAAGTCATCTGTCTCAGCCCATGTACACATACTGTTTTATCTCTATGTTTTATTGTGCTTTCCCAATCAATAATCACATAGTAAGAGAACAGTTGAGGTTGGAAGGTGGCTCTGGAGATTGCCTGGTCCAAACCTCCTTTTCCAGGATTGCATTCCATTGGGCTTTGGATATTTCCAAGGACAGTAACTCCACAACTCCCTCAAGCCATTCTAATCCATTCTAATGTGTGACCACTCTGAAAGGAAAAAAGTTTCTTAACTTGAAAGGCATTTCCTGCATCTCAGTTTGTGCCTGGTACCTCCTACCATGTCATTAGGCACAACTGAGGAGTTTGGCACTGTACTCCTTATAACCAACCTCCCCTCAGGTACTGAAACACATTTATTACATACACCCCTCCACCCGAGCCCTCTCTTCAGGCTGAACAGTCTCAGCTCTTTCAGTCTCTCCCTAAATGACAGATGCTCCAGTCTCTTAAATCTTCTGTGGGATCCTTCACTGAAATCACACCCCAGTACATCCATGTCTGACTTGTACTGGGAAGCCCAAATATTAACTATATTTTTAATCTCTTTTCCATCCCTTGGAACAGAAATGAATAAATTTTTCTCTTAGGCACATAAATGTACTGATCATTGATGAGCACATAAGCTTTACTTTGGACAACATGGCACCCAAGATTTTTCTTTACCATCAGTAAAAATAAAATTGAACAAAATTTGAAAAGTTTATACTGACCAAGATGATCATGTTTTAAAAGGAATAGTATTATAAAAAATGCTTAGGTGTTTAAAAATTCCATTCAAATGTAAGGTAATGATTGCTACAGTTAGACATTTAAGCAATTATGTCTAGTATAAAGGCTTCTAAGCAAGGTAATGCAAAAGCATGAAAGAGTTTTCTTTACTTGCACTAATATTTATATAGTGCAATTCTATATTTATATATTTAATTATAATTTATAATTTATATAGTTAATTCAAATTGATATTTGTATATTTAATTCTACGAAATGCAGACTGTTCTAATATAGCATTTCCTAGTTAGAACATACTAACACACTTAGAAGTTTTTAAAGAAAATTAAAATATTTTCACTCACTTTTTTTTCCTTCTCTAATAGAGAGAAATAAAATACTTACAAGATGTGTTTGGAAAAAAATAAACCTCCAGTATACCACAGATCTTTTTCAAAATAAAGCTTTTAGCCATCAGTTCCCCAGAATATGGTAGTAAATATATCTGCAATTTACCTTGTACATCTGCAGCAGCACATCTGTCCAAGCTCGTTTGCTCATGGCCTCAAACGCTTTCTTCTCCAGAACAAAAATACGCCTGGAACTTAACTTGCCTGAGCTTCTCATGCTTCCCCTCCTCACTTCAGGTACAAAACCCTTCAGATAAAAGGATGGGAATTTTTTTCAATATTCACTTCACCAGTTTGGATAGGAAATTCACAAGAGGACAATAATGAATCAATGACATAAATGGGTGATAACATCTACTATAGTACAATAGTGACCAACATTAGAAACATCTGCAGTTTGCTGCTATCTCAGGAATAAGAACCATAATAAAGAATTGACAGGAGTTGAAAGCAGCAATCAGAAGACAGGGAAAACACACAAAATACTTAAAGATGGTAAAATCTGTATGATAATCAGATCTCTGCTTTAAAACATATCTGTTGGACATAAATATCAGGTATTAACAGTATCAGAAGAAATTGGAAAAAACCAGGGAGACCAATGTAAATGCTGGAGTCAGCTTAAATTCCTACTTACTCTCACACATGTGCTTAGAGTTATGCAATTCTAAACAGTCACCACAGTAAGAACACTCATGGCCCACCAAGAACTTCCACTAGTATCCAAAGGACTGAAACTAAGCATGTGGCTTTGTTAAAAGGAGAAAAAACACCAAACCTACCTACCCTCAGTCCAGTATTCACTTCAGTCCATAGCTTGTAATCTTCTGGTGCAAGCAGAAATTCTGGCATAACATGAGGAAGATATGCTCCTTTCCTTCTGAAATTACAAAGCAGGAAAAGTTAACAGGAAACGTAATTAAGAGAAATCAATATTTTTTCAAGTTGTTTTATCTTTGTATAATCTCCTCTATCTCAATAGCCTCTGGAGGAGTGATCCAGCTCCATTAATTGCTTAGATGATCTTCATGGATAGAAACTCACGTTCAATTCCTAAGGCTACAACTACACACCTAAAGAACATACAGCTCTGGACAGATTGGCTTCTTTTTGAGCATTGCTCCTCCAGGAAGGATTTATTATAACACAAAACATCAAAACAAATACTATCCATTACTATGTGAAAGCCAAATGAGTCATCAGTTTCCACCAAGAGCATCAGTGGAATGGCAAGATCATGAATGAAAAACTTGATCTGACTGTCCACTGAGCCTGTCTAAGAAGAGAGGCTACAAGTCGTCTTTTGCAATTAAGGAAGCAGAGTTCCTGTAGAATTCCTGTGTTGGGTATAGCCCTACCAAAGGACACTCTGATTAGTGCAAACTGCAGATAACCTTGGCAAAAATAAATTAAAGGTTATAATACATACATCTTATCTCAGAAAAATGATAAAGCAAACCCTAAACTCACTGCATACCATCCAGTTAGAAGTAGGCTTAAAGAAGGCTAATTTTAAAAATTGGAAAGAAAAGGTGAAAGGGGCACACATGGATATCTCATCATACTTGTACTTACTTAAGGAAGGAAAGCAATTCAGAATGCTGCCAGTGGATTTGGAACATTCTTTCTACTGGATCAGGGGACAATGACTGGCTTGCTGCAATGCCTGGAATTGATTGTCCATTCAGATGCAATAACATTTCATAAAAACCCTTATCTTTGTCAACCCTTCGTTTAAAATTCTTTTCTTGTGCAACAGTTAGCTGGACTATACACACATCACTAGGAGAGAAAAATTTTTGATATTATATTGATATAATTTGATATGATTCTTCTAAATGCACAAAATGAACTACAATTACATGCATCACAAGGCTAATTTAAGAAACCATGAATTAAAAACAACAGCAAGGAGGGTTGAAAAGCACAGCACTTTTCATCTTTACAGAACTTTCATAATTAAGTAAGGATTTTGAACTGCATGGAATATTTATACCTTCATAAATAAAAGCTTTCTGCCAAACATAATTTGGATTTTTATCATGTTTATAAATGTCTATGTGAGTGTTTCCCAGCAGAGTGGCTTCTTCACTATTTAGAACAAAGTTAGATAGAATCAAATAAGTGAGGCCACCACAACTGATATATTTCCAGGGTGCTTGCAGGACTTTTGATTATAAAATATTATTTCTCATTTGTTTCTTGATCTTTAGATTATGTGGGGGGAAAAGACATTGTTAAAGAACCTACTTATGCCACCAAAAAAGGGACATATGTAAGAACTCTTTTCAGTCTCAGAGGAGAATCAACTTCAGTTAAGAAGGTTACATGTACTTTGAACTGCATATTTAACACACACTGCATTATGATACTCAGTATCATAGTTGAAAATGTATTTTACAAAGTAAAATCTAACACCTGGATGACACTTTCATACAAGCACCACATAGGAGCTACAATTTTGATAGAAAACTGTGCATTAGAGTGTGTTTCTATTCCTTAGATCATACCCAAACCCCTTGAGTAGATCTGTTAGGCTGTTATGAGACAGACAGGAGTTAGCTCTAAGCAGGTATCAATTACCTTCTCAGTGAATAAGGTATGGAAATGGGATTCTGTCCCTTAGGCCAGCCAAAGAGTGTGAACCAACTCTTGACAGCATTTAGGGTCTTTTGAAAGAAGATGTACTCCTTCTTATCTTCATCAGGAAAAAATGATAATTCACACTTATATCCTTTTCCATCACTTTTACTGTTAGTTTTACTCTCTTCATGTGCTTTTTCATTCTCTTCACTTTCATATTCATCACTCTCACTTTCATCAGTGACACTCTCTGAACAATACACACAAAATAAAACATCCAGAAAGATTTATTATTTCCCCATTTTTGTCTAGTACAAAAAAATTCAACACAGAATTGTTTACAAAGAACAAAAAACTGCCAGACAACACATGACCAACTTACTTTAGGAAAAAAACAATTTAAATTACATTTACACATCTTGGGAATAAAACAAATGATATATTGAAATTTAATTTCACTTTCAAAAAAAGCATTACCCAACCAGCAAAAAATAAATTCAGGCATGGCTTACAAAACTATAGCCAGAATCTTCAAAGGGTCAGTCTCAAAGAGTTCCAGCAGACCCAGCTTTGCCTGTCAGTCACAGCAAGTTCACTTTAACAGTTATTGTACAGGCATAACTCCCACTACATCTATAAGACTTTGGACTTTTCTCCCCTCTGTTAGGATTTCTCACTCCTAAATTCTGATCTGTTCATGACTAATATATTTTAAAAACTATTAGTTATTAACATCAACAACAATATCATTGCAGAAAAAGATAACTAAGAAAACAAACAATAGTCTTCCTTGTAGAACAACTAACTTAGGTGACTCCATCCTTGAAGGTGTATTTTAATACCACTGTTGCAGTTTCACTAAATGATGCAAAAATAAAATTAATTTATACCCTTGTGAATTAAAAAAAATATTACTGGGATTTAAGAATAAAAAACAATACAATGTGGAGAAAAGAGGCTAATTCTCTATAACATCATTGATTTTATGTGCTGTACTATACCTGATTGAGAATCTTCACTGCTTGAGACACTATTTTCACTGAAAGAACTTGTGGAATAGGAGGTATGTGAAGGTGATGATGGTATAAAACATGATTCTAGAACTATTTCTCCAGGGCTGAAGTCTTTGTTGTCTGTAAAAAAATATTCAAGTTGCAGCTGAGAAAACATATTTTACTCCCTGTGCTCTCACACAATATAAATATCTACTCCTATATTTTCTAATTCATGCTTCAATTAATCAAGTAACAGTTCTTATTTGACTCATAAAAATCTTACTTTGGTCATTATTCTGGGGTCCAGAAAAAATGTCATGCATTTTTGGGGTTTTTCCCCATTAACTGTAACTTTTACAGGATGCATCTTCCTGCTTGATGAAAAGCCCCTATGAGAACAATGCTAGTTCAAGAATTCTGTGTCATGAACAAAATACACTTAAAGACTTCTTGTTCACAGCTGTGAAATGAGTCTCTCATCATTATCAAGCTCTTTCAGACTTGACAACACATATTTTACAAACAAAACTCAGAAGTAAACTTTATCAATCCATCAGCTCTGAAATAACAGATGTTCTGACATTCTCATATTGGCCTAAGATAGGATTAAAGGACCTTCTGTCATCAGTTCAAAACAAAAGAGGCACCAAGCGTAGTTTCCAGAGAAGCAAACACACCACTAAGAGAAGCAAGAACTCTCTATGATTATCTTTTAACTTTTGATTGCTAGCACTGTAATTTTTACCATCTGTAGGAAGCAAAACAAAAGCACAGTGTCAGAGAGGAGGCAAAGCCTTCCTGGATACCTTTCAAAGGCACTGTGTTGTATGGATAAGCTTTGGTCACCCATTAAACAGCATTCAACACCAACACAGTCTATACAAATCACAAAAAATACTCAAGGAATGTAGCAGTAATTACTTGTTTCAAAACTGACACAAACTGATGTGTAAACAAACCAATAAACAATCAATGCAGGACAGAAATATCTCAATATTAATGGGAGATTATTTATTTTAAAACCATCACTCCATTTTTGGCTTAATCCTCAGTGGAAATCTACAAAGCATCTTTACAAACAAGCTTGCAAAAATGGTATATTGGTCACAAAAAACAAAGAAAAGAAACAAAAAATTACACACTTAGAAGAAATAATTTTTCCCCTTCCTATCTTCATTTAATTGTGCTGTGATCCCTGAATGATATGGTACTTACACCTATCTTCTTCCATTTGGATTAAAAAGACCAAATCATGACCTGCCTTCTTGCTAATCCCTTTCTCAATTTCCCAAGTATCAATTCTCTTTTCTCTTGAATAATCTCAGTGACACACTTATTTTAAGTTGCAGTCTCAGAATTCATTCTTTGATGCTAAATCTGTCTCAGATCTAAGAACTTACTTGCTTGCCTAAAAAACTTCCATATTTCATAAAACACATCAGATCACATATACAGCTATTAAAAAAAAAAATCATCATTTAGCCCACACTCAAGCTGCTTTAAGCAGGCTGGCTAGATGTCCCCCAGAGATCCCTTCCAACCTGAGTTATACAATGATCCCAACCTTGCCATGAGCACAGCCACACACAGAGATCACAGATCACTGAGGCAGCAGAGATGGGTTCAGCAGGGGGGACACAGGCAGAGATTTAGAGACAGGCAGAGGGAGGCAGCCAGGGACACATAATGCAGACAAAAATATTTCTGCTCCCTGACCACAAGTTTTAACAGGCCTTAAAAGATAGCTGTGCCCTTCTCCTTTCAAGGACAGGAGTAAAAAAACCCTGAAAACTATTCCCAGTAGGCAAATAATGACCACATTTAAAGTAACATCATGTGGCTTCTCTTTTGCTTTCTTCAAAACATCAATATTGATCACTGTCTATCAATACAACTCAAATTAACTTATTCTCTAATGTTTTGGCTGGTTTCCCTATTCATATTTAAAACACTTCACAAAACATTCTGTAAGATTTCAGTTTGTTCAATATTTTTCAATAAATATGACCTAATCATTTATAGGACCATCAACTTGTCCTCATTTTCAACAAGGAAACTGAAGCTATTAAATGATTTAAAAAGTTTAATTGCAGTATTATCCTGCAAAAAATGAGGTAAAATGCTATTTTGACAATCACATTCCTGTTATCACCCTGAAAACACTGGTAATACTAATGCACATAATATAATTTCAGAGGGAGAGTTTTGACTGCTTACTGCTTCTCCAGACAAATTTTTGATCAGAGCTGTGCAATGCCAAGTAGGGGTATAAGGTGAGAAGACAATTGTCTGCTGTTCCAGCAACCTGAAATGAGAACCTGTTGAAAACAAAGCAGAAGTTACCATTTTCTATTTGCCAGTAGTAATCAAGATATTATTCAGCACAAATAGACAAAAGACAGAATGAAGTTATCAGAACTTCATTCTTCTCTAGTGGTTGAACAGATTTCACAGGTGGGACTGAACCCTTCAAAATGCTGAATTTTGGTATGGTATTTCCACTTCTTAGTTTTACTATGAGCATGGGTGCATCATCAGTCTTAAAGAGTCAGCCGAGATTTAATGAAATAAATTAACTCTGTTTTTCTAAAAAGAAAAATAAAAACTACTAAAATTACAACTGACATTAATAAGTCTCCTAAAGATGCCTAGTAACTTGCCAAATAATATGTCCTACAACTTCTGACATGGGAAGTTTTCTTGAAATGCAACTTCTATTTTGATTCAGCATTTATTCTATAAGACTTTACAGAAATGTCAAAACAAATATTTAAAAATAAATAGATTCAATTTAAAAACAATAAGATATTGACTGCAGTTGCTGGAATATAATAGGAATTGATGTCCATGCTCTGATGTTCAGTGGAGTGTCTGTTTTACCTGCAGCAACTTTATTGATGTGCAGCAATCACCTTTTAACCCTGTTTTTGTACTTCACCCCCATCTCTCAGTGTGAAGTCAACAAGCAAATTATTGACATCAATGCAATGCTGGGAGCCATCTGTATTTATGTTCTTAGCTCATTGCAACTGACAGGTAATTAAACTGAGCTTAGTCCTATGTTATTAAATAGCTGGGTTTGCAGTCCTTATTTACTTATTAACAAACATTAATTTTAATTAATTGTTTTGACTAAACTGTCAAAAGTAAAAAGAAAAATGTGTTTTAATTATTCAAGCAGCATGCTGATATCCATCTTGCTTTAATACATTGAGAATTATGCATATTGAAAATATACCTTGCACAGAAGAAATGAATATATTTTCTAGTTCCTTGAAACAACCAAAAAGAAATTTGTATTTATTGCAAATTTAGATTAATATTAGAAGATATTACAAGACATCTCAGATTAATTTATTTATAACATAATTAGAATTCACAGCTTTTTTTTTTTTTTTGTGGAATAACATAATCAAGAAAAACATAAATGTTTTAAAAGTACCAGAAAGTAGTTTTATTTCCTCCTTCATACTTCAGTGTCCAAACACAACATTCTTGGACATCACTTTCAGGGCAAATTTTAAAAATAGAGAAAGGTTCCAGCAAAATCCATAGCCAACTTTCTTACAGGTCAATATTCACATTGGGATTCCAATTTGATATCTTAGTCATTTAAGTAAATAATCCAGCTCAGCAGTGCTTTGGTTTGCTCTTAGGAAATGTTAATCCTTGGAACTTGGCTGGGGTCAAGGCAAAGGCTCTGGCCACTTGCAGCATAATATTTCTTGCAGCAAACATAATTCTTTCAGCTTTTATTCAGCAAAAAATCTCAGCAGCAGAGCATCAGCAGGACAGATGGCTGTGAGAGGTACATCCACACCTACCTGTGTGCACAGAATGTACAACTGCACATGCTCAAAACAAGTGTCAGGGCTTGTTTGTTCTACCTTTACCAAACCATTGAAAGACACACAGGATCAATAAGTACAACACAGAAAGGTTTTCAGCTTCCAACTCATGACTTTACTGTGATAAATGGCAACTGTCAATACTCTACAGGCACTCAGGCAAACTTCAGACAACTGAGTGAGGGGCAGGAGGGGAAGAAAGCTCTACAGAGGTTAATGAGAGACAGCAGCTCTTAGGCTCTCAAGTCACATGAAAGTAACTCAGATGTCTGCCTTATCAGACTCAGTCAACTTCCTGATTTTCTCAGTTTGAGGTGAGCACCTCAGCCATTTCCATCCTAATGCCAGGCTGAGATTCAGGGAAATCTTCATTCATGCTCTGATTTGCACAGTAATGTAACACAGAAAAGTGTGCTTGAGAACAACTGCAGTACATCTGAACCACTCACACAAATTCCATGAGTGAAACTATTCAGAGCAAAGGAAGTAATTGCACAATGTAGAATATAAAGAACAGCCCCAAAACACAACACCTGTGAACAAATAAACCCCTCAAAGCTTGTGGTGCTGCCACAAGCAAAGCCCCTCCCTGTTCATGGATGTGCCTTGTTGGCTGCTGTGGTAACACAGTAAGAGACATGAACACACCCAGCCAACAACAAACACATTTTGAGGAGGGGGGGGATGGATCCTGCAAGTCAACAACTGATTCTGCAGCTGATACTGATCATAAGGATCAAACGTCCATGGCTGTGGCTGCAGTGTGCAGGAGATGGTGGAGGTCAGGACTGAAGGATGTAGAAGGGACTGAAGAAACTGTTGTGTGGGTGTTCAGCTGTGAGAAAAGAAGGCTCAAGGGGATCTTGTCTATGTGCACAAATATCTGATGGGAGGGAGTAAGGAAGAAGAAGACTCTTCTCAGTGATGCTTATTGAGACCACAAAATGCAGAAAGTACAAATTTAAATAAAGGAAATTCTATCTCATCATAAGAGAAAAAAAAAAAAAAAAACAAACCAAAAACCAAAATAATGAGAATGGCTAAACACTGGAAAAGTCTGCCCAGGAAAGTTATGGAGTCTCATCTTTGAAGATACTAAAAAACTGACTGGGCAATAGAGTTGATTCCTTGAAGAGGGGCTGAGATGATCTCTGGAAGGTCTTTCCAACCTTAGGCCTTATGTGATAATAAACATCAACTCACTTATTGGCCACCTGTCCACTTATCAGTAAGTACTTTATAACCCAGTAAGTACTTTATAACCCAGTAAATACTTTATTACAGCATTTTCCCAAAGTGCTGTTTGAAACAAAATTCAAGAATGAGTCTGTACCTAAAAATTTTATTTGAGATTTAAATAATGCTACTCCATACACAAGGACACATGGCAGAAAAGTGAAGGTGTTAGGAG
This sequence comes from Serinus canaria, assembly GCF_022539315.1. Lineage (NCBI taxonomy): Eukaryota > Metazoa > Chordata > Aves > Passeriformes > Fringillidae > Serinus > Serinus canaria. The sequence goes on from NC_066313.1 coordinate 105,689,565, forward strand.
GTAACTATTTATCATATGCTTTGAAGAACTGAGTCAGAGGGCACCAGACAGAAAAGCATGCACGCTAGCATACAAATACAGAAGAGAGATTACAAAAACATTTGCATTCTGTACATGTAAAAGCATCTTGTACAACTGACCTTTACTTACAACATCATTAATGAAATGATGTTACAAAACTAGAAGTCTTGTACAACATATTTATTTTGTATTTGTAGCAGAGTTTAATCAAATGTTAGAAAAGTCTGTATTATTCCATTGGAATGAAAGGTACTTGTACTGTTAGCAAATGTGAAGTCACTAAATACATTAAATTATTCAGTATATTTGGTTTTCTAATGCTTACTAATGCAAGTAAAAATTTGTTATCTACATGAACCATCATTGATACTGCTACTCCAGTGTTTATTCCCTAATGCATATTTCCAAACAACACAGAACAGGAGAATGGCCATTAAATATATTGTGTTTATCAGCATCTGAAACCTGCTGAGCACCAGAAGTAAAGCTCCAACTGTGATGACAAAAAAATACCATTCAACACTGTAAAACAAAGCTTATATAGAAGTTCTTTCACTTCTCTTAATGTAACTCTGGGGATTATTTTCATTAATTTGTTTAATGTAGAAAGACTAAAGAACCCAAATCAAAATATATTTATCTTTTTTAATCTGTTCTATGGAATTTCAGGTGTTTCCTAACTACAAACAAGTGATTTTTTTTTGTATCAGTGTACCCCAAATGTTCTAAATATGTAGGCATATTTAAATAACACTTCTTCAATAGTATTCATTAAGAGATGCAGAATATCACTAAATTTCTAATGAGAAAAAGAATCCAAATCTAATAGCATCTAACTAACAAATTCCTGTAGCAACATCATTTGTGTAAACTAAAAAAAAAAAATATTTAAGAAAAACTCACACTGCCAGTTTAGGAAATAAAACAAAATGCTTGTAGAAGTGATTAATGACAAAACAAAACCTTACCTAAGAGTGTGGCATTTTACAGATCTTGAAGAAAAAAGAAAAAGTTAGATGCTGGGAAGCTGCAATTTAAATATCAATAAAGACCTGCCCTCCTCCCTCCCCTCAAAAATCCTAGAAGAGATCCAGAGATGATGGGACTGGAAGAGGAAAAGATGACCCATGCCAGCTCTGCCATTATTCACAAATATGCAGTTCCCCCACACCGAAGGATCCTTATCCTTTGTAGCAGGAGCTCAGGCTTCCCCAGCAGCCAACATAATACAACAATTAATAGTGGCTGACACATAATTTCATGCTATATGTAAGACTTATAGCTGGGAAAGCATCCAATATTTTTTCCTAGTAGCAGCAGTGACGTTACCACTTAATTCCTGAATAAGAGATGCTTCAGCTGTCAGGGACCATCACAATGGCAGAAAGCCACAAACACAGAAGAGAACAGAGTGATTAATGGGTTTGGACCATCCTTATTTTCAAAAGCTCTCCCAACTATCTGAGGTAAAATGCCAACATATTCTTAGGTCAGATGAATGCTGCAAAGCAGCATGCAAATATCAAGCACTCCAATGTTTCCCAGCTCCCTGCTTTCTCATGAAATGTGAATGATATTGAAAGAAATTGACAGCTCCTGCTCTCCCAGGCATGCCAGCAGAATACATGGATTTGACATTTGCCAGCAGTGCCTATTAAAGAGCTGGATGCTTTAGGCATGCTTCCCAAAAGCAAAGGGAATGTTTTCCCCTGTGAGACACTGAGATCTGATGGACTACCAAAACAACTGGAACCAATCCATAATTGGGTTAGTGACTGTGTCTCAGTGCTATCATCTTGTTATTACAGGCTACATTCCCTGACATTCTCTCTTCCTGAAGTTCCAGCCATGAATAATGTGAATAAATTCAGAAATTTCAGAAGTTTCCATGGCTTCCCAATGGTAGAGGAAGAGGGAAGGGAGAACTGTAGAACATGGGAGGAAAAGACCTCAGCACACTTGCGTCACCAATGACACAGCAACCTATCTATGCCACATGTAGGGATTTTAGTATATTTTTCTGCCCAGAGCACCATTTTCTTTGATTGCCTGTTTACTACTTATTTTCAGAAATAGTAAGTTAAATGTTATTTCAATTCAAGATGGCAGAAAAATTTCTTTTCTGCTAAACTCTTTGTATAATCATCAAATTAAAATATATAATAAAAATAATCAGTGAACAAATATATAAACATGCCATTTTTGCAGAGGGTTTTTTTTTGCAAAATATGTGTCATAGCTAAATATTTCTCCCATTTATTAAATACTTGCTCAAGACAGTGTTAGTTTTTATGATAACTTTTACTTCTGAACTCCTATCAGTCCTATGTAAGGAAGAGTCATTCTTCTGCTTTAGATTCTAAGAAGCAAAAAGAAAGCATAAAGATTTAAAGTAATATTAGAATTACCCAGTTATGCATTTATTAGAAATTAATGCACTTTCGTATGTACCATTTTATGGAATCTGTGCACACACTAAATTATTGCATAAATGACAACCATATATCTCTTCAGTTTTCTTTTACAGTTAGATTTAATATTGCTTTATTATAAAAAATTATTGCCTGTCATCTTTCAAATGTTTTCTGTAAAGCAGCCAAATCCAACATTATCTATTCTCTAGTCAATGTTCACTCTGCTTTAAAGCAAAAAAAGTCATTATTATTTAGGACTAAGTACAGGCTATGTGAATCAATCCTACTGACAGTTTAGACCTGAATTTAGAAAAGCAAAATACTACAGAGCCTAAGTAAAGTGCATTGGGTTTGTATGGCCAGGTTTTGGTAGTGAGGGGGGCTACAGGGGAGGCTTTGAGAAGCTGCTGGAGGCTTCCTCCACCTCCATCAGAGCCAACAGCAGCCAGCCCCAAGACTGATTTGCCATTGGCCAAGGCTGGGCCAAGCAGAAATGGTGGCAAGACCTCTGTGATAATATCCTTAAGAATTTCAAAAAAGTTATGGCACAGATGTAATGCAGGCAGAGAGTGAGAATCAGTGAGAGGAGCAGCCCTGCAGACACCAAGGTCAGTGCAGAAGGAGGAGCAGGAGGTGCTCGAGGTAGCAGAGCTGGGAATCCCCTGCAGCCCACGGTGAGACCATGGTGAGGCAGCCCAGGGAGGGCACAGGGATGCAGAGATCCACCTACAGCCTATGGAGGAGACCCAGAATGAGGTCGAGGGATGCTGAGAGGAGGCTGTGAACCCATGGGATACCTGTGCTGGAGCAGGCTCCTGGCTGGGTCCTGCCGACCTGTGAAGAGAGGAGCCCATCCTGGATCAGGTTTCCTGGTAAGACTTGTGACCCTGGGGGGACCCAGGCTCTCCTTGAAGGACTACACCCAATGGCAGAGGGTGCAGCAGTCTGGGAAGGACTGCTGCCCATGGGATGGACTCACATTGGAGAAGTTCATGGAGAACTGTCTCCCATAGAAGGGAGCCCATGGTGGAACAGGGGAAGGACTCCTCTCCCTGAGCAGAAGTAGAAAAAATGTGAGATGAATTGACCACAACCCCCATTCCCTGTTTCCCTTCATTGTTGGGAAAGAGGTAGATCTAGGAAGGAGGAAAGGGTGAAGGGAAGGTGTTTTTAAAGTTGCATTTTAGTTCTCATTATCTTGCTTTGATTTTTTTAGTAATAAATTTAATTAATATCTCTAATTTCAGTCTGGTTTGCCCATGAGGGTATTTGGAGAGTGATCTCTCTTCTATTCTTATCTCAACTCATGAACCTTTTATTATATTTTCCCTCCTCTTTCCAGCTGCAGAGGGGAGTGATAGAGAGGCTTTGGCAGATACCTGACAGGGTCAACGCTGTGGAGTGTTTTTCTCCTCAATACTCCTGCTTTGAAATATGCCTAGAACTAGTTCTGCTTAGAAGTTAAGGCTTTTTTTCTAAGTAGCTGTAGAATAGAATATTTTACCAGCCTCTGAAAAATCTTGATTTGCTTATTTTAATAAGAATATCCCAGAAAACAGAATAGAAGTTGAAGTTCAAAAGTTTAGTTCAAATAATTTTAAAGTACATCTTATCACTTTGAAAATGGAAATATAGAGAGAGGACACCTGAAAAATTAATACATCTTCAGCAACTGATACTGTGAGATTTCATGGCCTATTAAACAGTCCAGGAACTTTTTCAAGACCAGTTAGCTTTTATAGGTGTAATAAAAGGTTATAGGTTTCATTGTTTTATTATTAAAGATCAAGAAGACTCTCAAATCTTGACTTTCTAAAATACTCAAATTAACAAAGCAGTACAAATTCATTAGATGCATAGTTTGAACCAAATTGTTCAAATGCTTGGATAACTGGTTGATCAGGTTTGAAGTCTGAACACATTGCACAGGGCTCCCATGGGGGCTGGCAGGAAGGAGGGGAAGATAGGCAGAGAACAAGGAATTCCAGCTACATATTATCACACAGTGCAATCTCAAAGCACGTAATTATACTAGCAGTGTTATCCAGACTTGGATTTATCATGGAATTATCATGGAGTTCATCAGAAGAAGAAGGAAACGGTCAGGACTACAGAACTGGATGCTTACTCAGACTTTTCTAAGTGAAGGAAAGAATTATTTCTGGTTACAATAAAAATAATTTCATCTGAAAGCCAATACAAAGAATATTCCCACACTGACCAAAGACACACACATAATTATTTTATTTCTGATGCTGTGTTATTTCACACAGTTTTTCTTAGGTTTTATATCACCTGCTCTTAAAGCCACTCACAACTCAGCTGCCTGTAAGAAAATCCCAAATACATTAGTAAACTGCTGTTATGAGTTCTGTCCTTTAACAGATACTTTAGTTCTACATTTTAAAACCTAGCAACAATTCTGAGATGATTTGACATTCCGGAGCATGAATTTTTTCACCCTCACGAGCAGGAATGGCTGTTAAGGTTACTTAGATGACTTTTATTTGCTATCTTTTTTAAAAAAACACATTCAGTTTGCCTTTAAATTGAGGGTCATAATCTTTATTTCCTTTTAATGGCAGATATAGAAAAAATTTTATTACTCAGGAGGAATTTTTATTTCTCTATAACACGGTTTGAGAAGCTGCTAGTGTATCATATAAAAAGTTATTAAAACTAAATATTGTGCCTGCACAGAAGCTACATTTCAGACTGTGTCATAAGCTTAAATTATCCTTTTCTTGTAATTACAGCAAGATTTACCACAGATTTATGAATCACACCCCACACAATAGAATCTTTGCTGACAATCTATACAGAAAAATATGAAATATTAACACAAAGAGCAGCAATAACCTAAAGATCCATAACCCCTGCATCAAAATAATATAAAATTTAGTTTTATATTTATTTAAAAGCCCATTTTAAGCTGCAGGGTGGAATTATTTTCCTCTCAAAATAGTTGCTTTAGTGAAAATACTAAATACAGGACTTTAATAGAAACAGTGCCCATCTTTCTTTCTCTTGCATTCACCCTCTCATCCCATCCCTGGCAGAGCTGAACAAGAGATGACTTACCAGTAGATACGAATGAGATCTTGAAACAAGACCTTAAGTTGGACACTTAGATGGATTTTACCTAAGAGACCTAAGCTGAATTTTTCAGTCTTGAATGTAATTCAGTTGAAAAAAATAAATAAATGTCTATCTTTCATTTTCATTTTTTTCAGAGGATTCTTGTGGAAAACAGAAAGATAGAAACTTCCACAGACACTGAAGGGTTTGATCTGCAGCCTTGGAAGAAGCTTGGATTGATGTAAAAATAAAGTGCACAGACATTAAGTAGAAAAATCTTAAACTTATGTTTCTATAGTTATAAGTAAGAGTAAAAGAGCCTTAGTAAGAAAAAAACTGTATTAGTAAGATGGTGAAGGGTTTATAATGTAGGGGTGTAATTGTATAGAGTAAGCTAAGAGTTTAGAATCTATAATAGAAGCGTATTTGTGAATGTGTAATAGCAGCCCATTGGATAAAAGTATCCACAGTGCAGCAGAATTAAGCAAAGCTGATAGGTTGGAAAAGCAAAATAGACTTTGTGGCAACTGTCCATTGGATTAGAAAGTTCTATATTGTCTTGTAATGAAGCACTTGTGACTACTTTGAGCTATGGCTGACTGCTTGCTCCTTTGAAATCTCTGAGACCGATGTTTATGTGAGCAATAATCATTCTTAGCCTGACTGTGGTCCCATTCCTCAATTGAAAGCACGATAATAATTGATTCTTGTGTTCCTTTACCCAGCTCTTGTGAGTTCTGTGTCTTGTATCCAACTTGGTCAGTCTGGAACCTTCCCCCAGGTGAATTTGAATTGCACACATTACCTGTTTTCTTCTTGATCGATGAATACCATTTCCCCTAAAAATGACATTGGCTTTGACGAGCTGAAGCTGATCCGGCAGGTCAGTTCCTTACTTGTGCCATCTGATGAAAGAACAATATTTTTTCCCTCTGGGAACTTCACAGAAAAAGGGCAAGTCTTGGTACCATCTGCAAGTTCAAGCTCAGGAAGTCTAACTTTAATATGTGATTCCCTGTGTTAAATAGAAATAGTAGGTTTTTTGGTCACAGGATTGCAGTAATCAACTTAATTCATAGATTCTCACATTCACAAAACTCTTTCACAGTTGAATACAGAATAACAACTTTAGTTCTCAAGTGCAAATCAAACTAATTCAACAAATAAAATTCTTTCATCATTTAGATGCTAGTTTGTTTTCTTTGTATGTATCTGAACATTTTATGCTGGCCCACAATATCTGAACATCCAAATGAAATTTCTACTTAACTGTGCTACACAAGACAAAGATTTTTCTGAAACTTAAAGCTTTCACTAGTGTTCATTAAACTGCACTGTAGCACAATTAAGTTATAAAGTTATAAAATAGAAATATTAAGGATAAGTTTGTGAAGATGCTGAAGATACTTCAGTATCTAGTTATGTAGTTCCAGGTTTCAGCTCTGAAATAAGAACATCTGTCAGTCCAGACCCATGTGGAATCCCTTCAGTTCCAACCACCAAACTACTGACAACAGACAAATCACTTGATAAATCAGCACAACTCAAACAAGACAAGACAACAATAATTTGAATGTAATTTAAATAATTTACAACAAAAGGAAATTTTTGCTGTAATTCTCGTATTGAAATGATACCCTCACAAGGATAGCAAACAAATATTACTAATCTTTACTAATTACAAACAGCAAAGCTAAATCATAAAAACTTGAATAGTTACAATGCTAAGTTATACTATATTATATGAAAATTACAAAAAGTCTCTCTTTTAAATTCAAGTATTAGGATGAAGTGAGTGATCCACAGACAAATAAAAAACATATAAATTTCGTATTGAAACAAGTGGCAGGATTAAAACATTTCTGCTCTCCTTTTCAATAAAACCTCACATGGAATGAAGGAAAAAAAAACCACCAAGAACTACAACTTCACCAACTTTTCAATTAGCTAAACCTCAAACCAGTTGAGTAGAAAAAATAAAATGACAAGATTTCATGTTACCACAATGTGAAAAATTAGAAATAAGACTTATAACCTTAGTATCTGGCTAAACACAACAAAAAATCCTGGTAAGTCTCTTCTTTGAATTTTTTGCTATCCATAGTAATTTTCTATTTTGATATAAATTCCTAGAGTGAAGATATCAGAAGATAGACACTTCATGAAGCAGGTATGTTTGAGGAAAAAACATGGGCTTGTTGAATATTCAAAAAATTAATTTTCTCTTAAATATACACATTCTTCTGCAGAGCATAAATTTAATACTAACATTCACAAACAAATATTAATCCACTTTTTCAGAAATGAATGAAACAAATAATTATTCAGGATTTTTTAATACATATACTTTGAGACTTTTACCTTATAAAATCCTGTGGAATTATTCTGACGACTGCTTCAGATTCCACACCCAGAGGAACTGGCATCAGCATTAAAAAGGGGGGATGAAAATTTATTACTGGAGACCTCAGTGTGCCAGACAATGTTACTACGTATCGTGCTGGATCATCATTTATATGCAAGCTTATTTCAGATGTATATGTCCCAGGACAAGCTGTTGAAAAGGTTTAAAAAAATATATATATTACCACAAATACAGGAATGTAAAGGAGTTATAGTAAGAGGTTTGGTGATGGAATTTTTGTTTGCTATTAACATAAAAAATGAAATTTTTAAAAATTTATTACAGCTTTCTTTCTCAAAATGTAGTTTAACATAACATAAATATTGTATGAGAAGAGTATTTATTAAGAAAGCTCAGAACACCTGACTAGCAAACCACAAATTCACATTTTTTTTAACTTGTCAGAATTTTTCTAACTTCAATAAATTAGTTTATTGCATTAATATCCCATTATATATAATACCAATACAATTGCAGAATTTTAAGAATTGCAGTCATACTTTGAATTACAGTCATTGACACAGTGAATGCTTATTTTATAAAGGAATAACTACTGGAAGCATCTGACTGCCAAGACAAGGAAAAGTTGGTACCTTTTAAGAGTGCAATTACACCACTTCAAAGAGGCCTCCAAAACCTCCCGAGTAGCCAAGCAGCCTCACACAAGCCAGCAGGAGGTTCCACCCTCCACTCAGAGCATCTCCCATTTCACAGAATCATTTAGCTTGGAGAAAATCTTAAGGACCATCAAGTCCAACTGCAACCCTAATATTGCCAAGTCCACCAAAAAAAGGGAAGGGATGACCAAATATTCTTCTCCACGTGCTCTCTACAGCACAGCTGGGCATGAGAACAGCAGGGATAAAGATTTCCTTGTGTTCTGCCCCTCCTCAGGGACCTTGCTGCAAGGCTGTTCTCTTTAGGATGGAAAACCACTTTTTTTTTCACTGATACAGGGAAAAAACTATTTCCTTCCACAGCTGTTAAACTATGAAAGTGACATTCCAAACCATGCAGTGCTATTTACCCAACCCTCAGTTATTCTAACCTGCTGAAGAGCTAGCAAAATCAGCAACTTTGAGGGCAAACTAATGAAAAATTCCTGGACTTAGAAATAAATCTGTGATAATGTATTGTAAAACAACCTAAAATGTTTCATTGAATATTTGAGAATAAACACCTTTTCCTTTGATTCCCCTCAATTAGATCAGTATGGAAACACCCTCACCTAATAATTAAGATAACAAAAAAAAAATTTGCAATTTATGCGTCTGCATGAACATATACATGTCACAGAACAAAATACACAACAGGGTCTTCTTATATTATTTCAGATAATTACTGACACAGTCTGAGAAAGAGCTGTCACTGCTTACATACAAAAATAAGAAAATCTGGTGTTTTCAAAGTACTTTGTCTTTTTCCCTTCCTGTAAGAGCTAATTTCCTAATGGAGGTGACAATAAAAGAGCATCATGGATTCTGTTATGTCAACAGAACAAGACCTGTGGATCCCTTCATTTCAAACCAGCAAACATGAAAATACAAACTGAAAACCAGCTCTAAGGGGAATCTGCTGCACTGTTTGCAACATCAGACTAATTCTATGTTAAATGATAATCAGCTTTAGGAGACAATACTGCTGAGAAGGCTAAAAAGATCCTGCCTCTAGGTTTTGATACAACAGGAGCACATCTTCCTCTGGCACTTTGCCCTTTCATGAAGGAAAGGTGAGAAAGCATCAGAGAAAAAGTCATGGAGATGGATGACTTTTTGGAGTAGAGCCAAACAGGGTATTTCTTACAAGTTTGAAAGAAACGATGTTCTGTACAAGCTCCTCCCATGTACCACAACCAGGTTACAGCTGGGCTGCAACTAAACCATATTTCTGGGGTCCTCTCTTCATCCATATGTATGACAAGATGAAGTGAAAGGACATAACCAGTAAATACCATAGGGATGGAACACAATGAAGGAAGAAAAATACAGGAGCATATGGCAGTACCAAAGAATGTGCATTTTTCACTAACTCACATTTTGAAATATTTGTATTACCCATATGTCACAGACATATTTTATGAAAAATCCTATTGCTAGGATTTTTCTCCTGAGAAGCTGAGAGGCATCAGAAACTAAATGTAAACAATAATTATCTGCTGCTGTGGAATGCACCAGGTGCATCTTTGATTGGTCTCATGTGGTTGTTTTTAATTTCTGGCCAATCACATTCGAGCTGTCTCAGACTGTCTGATCGGTCACAAGATTTTATTATCATTCCATTTCTTTCTATTCCTTGCTAGCCTTCTGATGAAATCCTTTCTTCTACTCTTTAGTAGAGTTTTAATATATAATTTTCTTTTAATATAATATATATATAAAATAATAAATCAGCCTTCTGAAACATGGAGTCAAGATTCTTATCTCTTCCCTCATCCTGGGACCCTGCGAACCCCACCACACCCACAGCTTCAAAGTCAGACAATAGTAGTGTTAAGCTTTTCTCATACAAACTTTCCATCTATACTTTCCATGCCAGAGAAACCCTGGCTCACCCAAAGAGCAGAACAGACAGTGCCTATCCTGCATCACTGACCATTCTGTGTGTAGATCCACACATTTACTAACACCAAAATTCAGCATTGTATGTAAACCAATAAATTATTGCTGATGTCAGAAACACCAGGACAATGCAATACCATGATCATTCTAAACAAAGACAAAAAACCCCTATGAATTCTGTCATTTATTAAGATTAGTTCATTAGTTTGAAATGCCTAGGACCAGTGATTTCAGGATATTTCACATTAAATAAATTACTTGGAATTTAATGAGAATTATGTCCTGAACTGACAGCTGAAGTCAAGAATTTATTCTACTCCTCCCACCTTTCATGACTGCTGTCAATGCCTGGGCTGCTGTTACCATTTTGATATACCACCATTACTTTCTAGTCCACCAGATGTGAATATTTTCCTTAGGGATATTTGATGGTACTTAAAAAGTTGTCAATCTAAATCTGCCAAGGGCTAACAAAATCTGTAGAATTAAATGGAAAACATTTCCTCTTCTCCATATATATTAACTCTATAATATATTTTCAGAGTTTATGAGAAGAAAGGAGAAACACCCTCAGCTCTACTCACCCTCTTAAGTTTGCATTATATGGTTATGCAGTTCCTACATTTGTATTACATGGTTATGCAGTTCCTACATTTGTCCCCCAAAAGCATATTTTTAGTTTAATTGCCCTGGACCTTATGATAATTCAAGTTTTATTTAATTTATATCCCTTCAGCATTAATAGGTACCACTGAACAATTTGCTTATAGTGAAATACAGACTTCAAAGCAGAAAAGCCACAGACAGCTAGAACTTACAGGTAGCCTACAAAAAAATAGAAAAAGAAAAAAATCAAAAGTAAAATAACAGTTTCTTCACAGAATTTGTCAAAGATAACAGCTATTTAATATCTTGCTGTTGCAGGAAAAAAATTAAAAAACAAAAGACCACACAATCAAAGTATCAAAGTTGTCATTTGTGCCCAGTACACAATCATCACATCTTCCAGCACCTCTGAACTCCCAGTAAGGGAACCCAAGAGCACAACTTCCATGTAACTTCCTTTGCTGGAGTTTTGTCATATCAAAGTTATGTCATATCAAAATTAGATAAAGTGAAAAATTTTTGTCATATTGAAATTAGATAAAGTGATTTTTTTTTAGATTGTTAATGCATTATACTATAAAACAGCAGAAGAGGATCATATTAATATGTCCTCAATTCTTGAAAATCTCTGGTTTTAGAATGCTTTTTTAACAGGTAGCATGATTTTACTACCAACAAAACCTCTTTCATTTAATTAAACATTGCAGTTTATTATAGCATTTTGTACTCTATCATAACTGCTGCAGCACATTTAAATAAATTACCCTATGAACAAAGTTCATTTTACAGTTTGTTCACCCCCCCACATACTACAACTTTACAGCACCAGCCTATGAAAGTGATTAGCAGCCCATGTTCATTAACTAGGTCTCCTGTGTGGGTTTTGATGTATCTAATGCTCTCTTAGAAGAGAGAGTAATTATATGCACTGAAGGTACAGCATAAATAGGATATAAATCATGGGAAAATACTTGGAGCATAGAATTAAGGGTAATTGATCTTTACAGTTATTTATGATTTTCTGTAAACAAAAGATATGGGAACACAGCAAAAAATACAGATAACTTCAAATTACAGTAATTTATCAGTCATATTTATGTATATATACACATCTGCATTTACACATACAATTTATCCAATAATTCAAAGTATTGGCTTTTATTTTTATGCTGTTCTCTGCTTCACAGCCTTCAACAAGAAACTCCAAGCAACATGTGCAATTAAACACTGCTCTTGCATATTCACATTTACAGATCCATACTTAATGCAGTTCTCTCAATTTATCATAAAGTCATGGCAAGAGCTATTTTTCTTTATTTATATTAAATTGCTTCCAGTGCTTAATTGAGGTTAGAGATTTCAGTGCTATGATGAAGAATAACAGCAACATCTTTCTTTAGGACAGGGATGCTCACTTGCTGACTCAGCGTCAGAACCAACTGACACAACAACTTTTCTTCCCCTTGACAATGCAGCAGCCCCAAAAGTAATGCACTGAAACTGTCAACAGGATGGGGTTCTGTGGGCATCAGCTGCATTTGCTGGTGGGATTTAATAGCTCAAGTACAGTGTTACACCCTGTGAATCTTGTATATCACTGTCTACTCTAAACACTTGGTTGGGAAAAGTAGAATCTTAATTTTCCTATTCTTATATTTCTTTTCTGGAGTTATGTGGTTGATTATCATCTTCCCTTATTCTTACAAGTTTTGTTAGAAATCTATTTTTCATATTTTTACTTATGGACTGGTTGCCTGACCAGTCTACTCCAAAAATTACCACAGAAAGAATTTAAATCTTACTGAAGCAGGAAATTTCTATTCTTATCTAAATTATGGCTATTTAAAGTTTAACAGTATTCCAAGTACCTTAGAAAGCTTTACTACCTAAGTCAGCCAACCTAAATGCACCTGAAGTAGCAGCATTGAAAATGATACACCTATCCCAGATCTTGATGCTTTATGTGTGAAAAACCTGATGCTTTCTATGTGCAAAGCAGACTTTTCAAATAATGCAATTTCAAAGACAGTGATTCTACACTTTCTGTTAGGTCTGCAGCTGTCTGATTTTCTCAGAACCAAAAAAAAAAAATTAGTTGATCAGAAGAAGCATTAGTATTGATTCATCATAAAATCTTATTTAAACATCCCTATGCAAATGGCCAATCTAGAGAAGAATTCATAGAATTACTTACGAGGCCAGAAGGACACAGCAATACTGACTTCATCTCTGTGATGAAGATGTCCATGCTTCAAACTAAATCTGAAAATATCATCTTTTATATTTTTGTCTGCATCATCAAAATTAAATTTCCATAATAAATCCTCAGTTGAGACACACTTCAGGACAAGGTTCTGTAAATATTGTCAGAAAAGGAGTGATGTGGAAAGAGGGAAAGAAGCAAACACTGTGATACTTTTCACATTGCTTTTTCCTAAGCATTCTTTGTGCAAACACACCAGAGGGAAAGCAGGAAGAACTCAGTTTATTATATCTGTGGGGTGCAAAGGTGAGCATGCCTATCAGCACAGACTAGATGCTTTCCAGTCACTCACCACATCCACAAAGAGAATACTTTCTTTCCAGAATGGAAAAAACTCATTTAAGTGAGGTAAATAGATCAAAGCATCACAGTGGGACTGCTCAGACAAACAGCACCAGGGCTTATTCCTGATAAAAATAAAGCACAGTAAGCACTAAACACATGGCTCATGTCTAGACTTACAAGTAGAGATGCTGAAAATGGAAGAAGTTCAGAATAGATTTTCAAAACCCATTATTTCAATTCAGTAAGATGACAGTGGAAACAAAAAAATAAAATTAAATTTCTTTATCTCAGAGTTACTCTCTCCGCTTTTGAAACATGCCTAGCTAGGAAAACGCCTTGACTTTGTACTGTCATTGATTCCTGAATGCATTTGAAAAAGAATTTCAAGTGTTTTCACTTGAAAACACTTGAAATCACTGCCAAAATTATTTTTTTCTAATTTCTAACCAAATACCTCAGGTATTAAAGACAATAAATTATGTTATGATATTATTTGCATTCATACCTGTTATCTGTGTTGCAAATCTTAAATTTAGTGTCCATTTCCCCCTATTAAGCCATAAGTCATGACAAGGAATGTTTTGGAAGAGTGTCAGTTGGCACAGTCACTACCATACACGGCACTGGGACAGCCGTGTATGTATTTTTTTTTTTTAATTAAAAAAATTATAGTGATTAAAAGACAAACATGAAACCAAAAACTGAACAAAATGTCAGTGAGAATGTCATTACCTGAGAATTCATACTCCTATCAGCAGTAGTGGAACGCATGTTACTCAAATGTTCTTCAAATTTAAATTCCATTGAGGAGAACTCCAAGAGTGGTTCAAGTGCTATTAGAAAAAAACAATTTAAAACGTTTACACAGCATCATTTGACAAATATTTTCCAAAGTGCCTTCATAAAATCATTGTTTCTGTACATGTTTAGGGAAAATGTTTCTGCCCTTCTTGATGCTCCCATACTACATACATGATTACTGTAATTTAAATTAATATGACTCTTTAGTCACATTAAATTATTTAAATTTTATATCTACCAGAGTTAGAGCACCTCTCTCTCCTTCATAGCACAAGAGCCACATGATCTTCCTTCTGCAAATGAATGCACATACATTTCTGATAGTAATCATCAGACAAGACTTGGAAGATTTCATATAAAACAGCATTTCTCCTAATTTCATAGAGCTTTAACAAAAAATCATCACAACACATGAATTTTAAAATGGGAGTTTAGAAAAACAGAGGTATGTGTTCCCACAGCCTCATCTTACTTCTTGGAAACAGCACTGGAAATTAACCTAGCCAGCACAAAGGATCCTTTTATTAAAACCTGCACATCTGCTCCATTCCCAGTGTTGATCAATTCTCTTTTCCCCCCAAAAAACCCAAAGAATTCCCTAATCCCATATATCACATTATGAAAACAACAATATTATCTGCATTTCTCTAAATCACAGGCACACAAACTCTACAAAGTAATACTGTTTCAAAATAGGAAGGGGATCTGCTGGAACCCTTCCACCAACACACAACTGTGTCACTTACAAAGTCCTCAGCTCTCTCACAAACTGCCTGTACCAGGAGAACACAGCACAGCTGAAACTCTGTCCGGGAAAGGAGATTATCTACCCAACCAAAAAATCTCTGACTTGGATTATTAAAATATATTTCAGCTCCCACGAGGCCATAACACTGATAGTACAAACTTCTCCTCTGTACCAGGCTTAGATAGACTTGTGTCTTTTCCAGCTGAGTCTTCTGTCCCAGTTTGTTTGAGATTTTTCTCTTTCAGTTCTTTCTTACATATACATAAACACTTTAGGAGGGAAAATTCCTATAGGTATTCAAGCAATAGACCTGCTTTCCTTCCCAAGTGCTGAAACAGTTTACAAACTTTGTTTATAAAAAAAAATATCAAAAAACAGGTTCCTGGTTGGATTGAAAACACATGGACTACACTGAAGTGAAAAGACAAGGCTGACTATCCCAAGATCAGGGTGATTCTTTTCTGGGGGTGAACAACCCCGAGTATAAACAGAAAATATAAGATATTTCTTTAAGTGCCTACCACACTGTTCCATGCAGTCTGAATCCCAGTCAACCACAACTATCCCAGGAAAATAAAAATTATAAAAGCAGAAAACTAATGTGCCATAAAGCATCTAGCAGTGAGAATTAGGCATATTTGCCAAATCAAGGCTTAGAACTTTCAAGATGCATCTTACTTAGTTTTTAGCTTTTACATGATAATCTGAAATTATTTATTAACAGACTTAATTTTTAAGATGTCAGAATGTAATCAAATCATCAATTTCTCCTTTTAACAGTAAAAATAAACTGGCTGTTTGCTGCACCCATATGATTATCTGAAATACTGAGTGGTCAAGAAACTTATTTAGACTTCTCTGCCTCCTCCCAGACCATTAAGATTCCCAGTAAGAATTTAATTTTAATACTCAAATTTTAATAGAATCCACACTCCATTTTTTTCAACTATTACTTAGACTTGAAAGTTATATTATGCTTTTACAAAAGTTATATTATACTTTTATATTATGCTACTTGTTGTAGGCAAATATATGTACTTTGAAGAAATTCTACATAGCAGAAATATAAATCTGTAATAAAATTTGGAAAAGACTGCCAACTATCCATGAAATTTAGTGATTACATCTATTCCACAAAGAAAGGGAAAAAAGAATAAATATTTTCATTTCTCTTCACATCACTTAAATCACTGCTGCAGTATTAATTTGTGACTTGGATTTATATTTTCACTTAGTGATGTGTTTCCTAATAATCTCATAGACATATGTACATTCACCTTTATTCTATATGTTCTCCAATTGCATGTATTTTAGAAACATTGAATATGAATTTACTTTCATGACAATATATAAAGAAGGTCTCTCAGATTTCTTTGATATTTTAAAAGATCTCAAAAGACTTAAGAGAAAAAACAAAGGAAAAAAATCAAATACAGACAAATCCTACTAAATTTGAGTTGCCTTTACCCCACTTTACATATTTAATTAGCCTTCTTAAGTTCTCCCAAGAGGTTTAAACATTACACAAACATCATTCTAGGAAGACACTCTGTACATCACTCCCATCTCAAATAAAAATTGGTTATAAATTAAAAACTGAGATTAGGAAAGCCAGTGTATTCAAATATTCACAACTTATAGATCTACATGACAGTAAGAATAAGACAGGAGACTAAAGAGAATCACAAATTATTTCTAAAATAAGCAGACAAGAATAACATAAGATATCAATTTCTTTGCTGCAGGCAAATGGCCTGTAACTTTGGCTATTAACAACCTCTGACAAGCCAGATGGCATGAGAGCTATTCAGAGGCAATTTAAAGGAGTTTAGAATACAGATAGGGATCCTAGTTTTGACAGGAGAATTCTACAAAAGAGTATGACTGACATTCTACTTTTCTACACTTTTCAGAGGAACTGCTGTAATCACTGGGATTTGCATGATGTAGTCTAGAAATACTAATAAATGGATAGACACAAAAAAGAGTTTTGGTAAACTGTTTTCATATAAGGCAAATGGCTAAACAAAAAATATTTTCTCCACATCATGATTAGGTATAGAAAGTTTAGCTTCAAGCATATTTAAAAACACAAATCAAAACTTGAAAATTTTGCAAGTTTCCAAGAAACGAACAAATAATACAAATTCCAATTAAGTATCCATTCTCTACAAAGCAAAAATATCGCTCCAAATCTATGTATCCAGCAAGTGTTTAAAGGCCTGGTTCACCCACCATTAGCTCTGATTATGCAGCTGGGCAGAGCTGGGATCTCCGGGGGTGGCAGAGTCGCGGGGGCACCGCGCTTCAGAGGCGCGGCAGGAGCTGGAGGTGGGGAAGTGGCCCGAGGAACAGCAATTGGGAGAATTAATTCATATATTCCCACCTAAAGGGAAAGAAAATATTGTGGTCATTTTCCCAAAATAATCACAGGTACCTCCTGAAGCTTCTGAGTGGTTTGCTGTTTTGGCAGAATCATTGCAATTTTGGATAACAGGATTTTCATTTATTGGAACTCATAATCAGTTCTCTAAGTAAGCGGTGCCCAGGTATTTTTTCCTCATTAAGGAAAAGCTCTAAGACCAAAAGTATCAGGTTTATCAGCAGAGCTACAGACAAGGCTTCTGGTAAGTCACAGTGTCGTGTTCCACTCCTGCCACCCTCATGAGGGAAAAAAGATTGGAGCCATAGCCCAAATGAAGAAGCTCATGTGAGCAAAGAGGAGGGAAAACTAAGCTACATCAGTTATGGAAGCCTTTCTGAAGGCTGAAGAGCAAAGGTCAACCATTACAGTACACCCAGCATATACAAAATGGTCTCTGATATCAAAGGTGAAACGTGAGCTAAAATTGAGAAACCTTGGGAAAATAAATAAGTCTTAAAACCTTTGTCATGAAATGCCACTGAATTCTAGGAGTCTAAATTCCAGTGATTTTGACCCTCATTTTATCTGTGCTATCACATTCCCAAGTGGAGTTTCAAACTTAAGAAATGGTGGTTTTGTACAGAATCCTCTTTTTTTACAGACTGTGCATCAGAAAGGCCAAATTTATTTCAAAAAGACCTTGCCTCTTGCTCTGTCTTTCCAAGGACCAACACACTAAGGTAGTATGTTCTGCAGACAAAAGGTATGGATAACCTTAATAAAGGTAATGAAAAAAACCCCAAAACTTCTGCACTAAAACTACTGTTAGAGTTCTTCAAATCCTGTTTTCACCTTGAAGGCCACAGAAATCTTAGAAAGGAATTAAACCTATAAAATCTTCATGCTGCTTAGAAAAAGCAGTAAAAGCAGCTATATAAAGATGTTATCAATCGTTTAAAAGCTTTCAAAACCTGCAGAAAATAGTGCATCATTCTTCACTTTTGCACCTGTGGTAGCAAGAAAAATATATAAATTATAGGAAAGAAAACCCAAAGTGTCCTAAGTCAGGGCATGAGGCACAAATCCATCTGTAACACTGAGAAGCAGGCACACAGCACTGGGAGTTCCAGCAGGGTCTGTGACACACAGTTCCACACTTCTGGAGAGTGAGGTGTGTGCTGAGCCTTGTGGAATGTTTTGTCTTTTTGCGCTCAGCTCACAAGGAAGGCATTGAATGAGGACAAGTTTTGCAGCAAGATTACCACAGTCCCTTGTTTTATATTGACACTTCAAATCTAATCATGATTAGATTTTATAATATATAAAATCTAAATGTCTATCAAAATTGACATTTAATATTTTTAGTAACTAAAACTCAAAATATGTCAAAAAGATTGACTAAAAATCTCCTGCTTTGAATTATATACTCTTCTATTTTTAGTATCTCAAGTCACCCACATAAAACACTTCATCAAGTTACATCTTCAAAATATGTTCTTGTAACAAAGCTAATTTTGTTTAAGGTTGGTGAGATTAAAATGTTTAGTCTATTATAGATTTCATGACAGCACAGGCTGTGCAAAGGAGTGCAGTCTAGCACAGCAATTGCTCTTCATTAATGCTGGTATGTTTAGGCCAGACAGCAAAAAATGAAATCCCTTTTTCCCTCTCCCAAAGCAGCAGATCAAAACCTGCTTTTTATCCCAACTAACAGGAAAATTTGGTTTTTTCTTACTATACAACAAAGGGGTTATTTTCTAAGAACTGGCAAACATAAGCAAATATGTGAAAGACTCAATTCACTACATGAAGGTCATGATGTTCACTGAAAACCTACTTTTGCTAATGAAGTACAAATTCAAGACCAACATAACTCATAGAAATGTATTTATATAATTGAGAAAAAATCACAGATCTTTTATTTTATTCGTACATTAACTGCACATTATGTAAACTACATTACAAATGAAAAATCCTTTAAAAATTCTATGTAAGTAGAAATCAGATTATAATACATACATGTATTGCTGAAACAGAATTAAAAATTCATTTCAGTTATTAGGACTTCCCTTTGCAAGTTGAATCATTAGGTTTCTTTCTATAAATATTAAAAAAACTCTTTATGATTAATTTTTCATTTTTCAAACTCCATAATAGAAAATTCCCTCTTTTGCAAGATTACATACTTTACGAAATAATTACATTACTTAAAAAATAAATCCTCAGGCTATTACAGGAATTATCATTGCTTTTTAGATAATTTATGAATACTTTATAGTTACTTATCTATCGAGATATTTTCTGGAAGCTGCATTTAATTTCACACACTAGAGAACATGGGAAGGGCAGGAAGGAAGCAGCCTAGAGAGAATTCTTTCACAAACACTCCTGATTGTTAATATCATTATAAAAAACATTTTTCCTGGCCTGATGTACACTGATTATGCATGTTGGTTGGAAAGAAGGAATCATCAGTGTTAGAATCAAAATGCTTCAAAAGCTTTAAGAAGGAAGGTGAGACAAAGGAGCTTTTTGTTATGTGATCACAAGGAACACCTCCATAGGATGCCAGAAAAAGGATGCTAGTCAGGTTGTCATCAGAAGTTAGCTCTTCAAATAAAAAAAAACATTCTTGGAAATTTTTATTCAGATGGCTTCTTAAAATACTTTCTTTTTTTTTTTTTTACTAGAATAAATAAACAAATAGAAGCTGTTGGTCATAAGAAATCTTTGAGATTAAGAAATCTCTGCTACCAAAACTCATTTCAATTTATGAAATAGTTTTGATATGAACAGTTTGGTAGCTCTGAGCTCAGCACTGGGGATCCAACACAGCTGAATGGCTTCCTGCCTTGGCCCTAAATACCTGGTAAAAGACAAGAAACAAAAGAGGGGAAAGCCACCTCATCAAACATTACAAGTAAAATAGTATTTTATATAAAATTCATGGATCAGAAATAAACTGCAGCACAGCTGTCAGGTGGCAATCTGAGAGTAGAAAAAAAAGTATTGTTATTTTCAAAAAACACTTTCAAAGCAGTTACTTCATCTCCATCTTTACTAAGTATTCCAAGGCAATAGTATATCTTAGAAAGAATAAAGTCTATTTCTATAATTATTATTTTAATAGAGCATGTATTCTCAAGGTTGAATAAAAATTTTGCTAATTTAGAAATCATATAGCTTGGTTAGCACAAAGAATATGTACGAGACATCTCTCTAAAATTATTGTTTTATTTCAGAGTACAACTTCCCAGGGAATTGCACATAAATCAATAAGCTAATTTATTACTTCAAATTACATTAAAACATCTGTAAAAGATAATAATACTCTTGTATTTATCACATATTACCATGCAGATTGTTCAAGTATCTTGAAGCATTTGTGCAAAGGTTGACCTTTAAATTTTCTTTATTTATACTTCTAATACACAAATTCAGAAGGGATATAAAAAGACAAAATGCAGTGTACATTATTAAAAAAAAAGTTTGATTCAAATTTAAACTTAACTGCAAAGCCAAGGGTTTAACTCCTGCAATTGAATCCAATACACACTCCCAGCCTTCCCACAAATTTAAATGAGCTTTTCCTTAAGATATACTGAAATCTTTCATTCTCTTTTTTTATATCACAGAAAAGCAGCTTCCGCAATGAATAATGTAACTGCTGTTCAAAGCCATCATTCAAAGAACTGCAATAAAATTAAATCTTTCCTTTGTTTATGGTCAGAGATGATGCAGCAACAATACCCTGTAATTCCACAGCTGCAGATTTTCCATAGAATTCACTTCTTAGATGACAAATCTGTTCTTTCATTAGAAAAAGAGGGGGGAAAAGTCATTTAACAGGACAAAAAACCCCACCAAAACACCTGTCACCTCCCTACAACAAGCTTAAGCAATAAGCCCTGACAGGTGTGACTTGTTCTATTTATCTCAATCAAAGGCAGACCAAGGCTTCATCATTACCCAGCTGTGTATTTTGTCCTTTTTCCAAGATGCTGGAATTTATTATTTTCCAGCAGAGAAAAAAAAAAAAACAAAAAAACAACCAACAAACCCATTTTGAACCACTACATTCCTGCACTTTGGTTTGCATGCTTTCCCCAGCAGACCCTGCAGGACCTCTGTGAGCAGGGGACAAACACAGACAGACAGATAGATATAGATACAGATATAGATTATAAAGATATAGATGATGTCAATACTGCTTTCATTGACAGCTCTGACTTCCACAGCCACCAAATACTAAGGTTAAACTCTGCAGTGAGGTGCAGACCCCTGTCATCCCTAACACCTTCAAAGACACTGGAATAACAGCAAGGCAAAGCCACACTGTGTCTGAGCAACATCCCAGCCTTATCTATAATGCATGGACTCCATTTTCTCACTTAGAACACTGAAGGAACTGCCTCAACGTTTTTTAAGGTCTATTTTTTAAGCATGCCAAGACACTTAATCTCTAAGAGCATCTTTTGATGTCCCATGTATTAATACATATTGTATTTTAGTGAGAGCTGTAGCACCTCTTCAGAGTTCCTATATATGTACTACATTTGTTGATCTGAAGGGGTTTTAGCAGAATTCAAGACTGCTTCCAAGACTAAATTACTTGCAACCTTACATAAATAATTCAGGTAGCTTTAATAAATTTTTAAGTACATTAAAACAATTTCATGGGGTTTTTTTATGTTTTTAGCAGTGCTCCTGAATTATTTTTACTTTTCCTTAGCCCTATTATCCACTTTGTTAAAGAAAACATCAGTATAGTGGGGGTTTATTGGTTTATAGGGTAGTGTTGTCAGTAATGACTACAACAGCAGGAAGTTCTAGTAAAACCAGAAGGCAGACAGAAAAGAATGTGACCTGATGGGATACAGAAGGTTTGTAGCAGCTGAGAGGTAAGCTGGGGAAGAGAGTTATCAAAAAAACAGAGATGAGATCAGGAACAGCTGTTGCAATGCACAGAAGCAGGAAATTGCACTTGGAACTGTGAAACCTGAATAGGGGAAACTCAACACACAGAGATAAGAGATTTGGGTTTTTTTTCAAAACTGGAAAATCAGGAAAGAAATCTGGTGATAAAATGGGGACTAATGTTTTAAGAAACAGTAACTACTGAGAGTTTCTGATCATAGTAAGAGATTCTGGTACCTCAACCACTTTTTAAACAGAACTATGTTTTAAATTAGTATTGTATATTGCAGGAGTTAAATGAAAGAAAAGCTACAGCATCCTGGAGGCTACATAAACTTCCATATGCTGCCTGTAGTCATGCCACCCTGAGTAACTTCATTTAACTTTGGTCAGTGCTCAGGGGCTAGCTGTGATGGTGCTGCAGCAGCTCAGAGGTGCCCACCTCTGAGTACCAGTGAGCTGGAAGATGTCAGGGTCCTTGGGCAGGTCTTGCCCAGGAGTGAGCTGCTCCTGAGAGGCAGGAACACACTGCACTGGCTGAACCCAGCACCAAGGGCAAAGGGAGAAAAAGGACTCTGAGCACATAAGGAGTAGGGAAACTGAAGTAAAAACATGTAATTAATGCAACACTTATTAGCTGGCTATGAGGGGCCCTGAGAAAATTTAGGTTTTGTAGTTTTTATTTCCTTTCTGAAGGAGGCTATTTCTGTTTGCCAAAAAAGTATTCTTAAGACTTGAAAAACACTTAGACCCAGAGTGTGAAAAAAGAAAAATAAAATATATAATCAATAGGGGTGATAATCTACAGCCTTTTTTGGTTTGTTCTGTTTTTTAGAGGTTGTTTGGGGTTGGTTTTTTTGGCAAGAACAGTCAGAAAACTGATCCCATCAAACATAAAAATAGTTTTTCCAAATTTATACCACAATTAAAGCAGACTTCCAACTGGCATAACCTTATCTTTATTTAAGCCAATGTACATCAGTTCCAAATGACAGTTGGACATGGCTCATCAATAATGAACAGCAATCCTGAACATCATGTTCAGGGGACAAGCTAAATTAAACATAGAGTGCAACCTACTCTTTCAGCATTCTTCAGAAATATTATGTGACAGCAGTGTCAGTAGCAACACTTCTACTTTTATTCTATCCTGCAACTTGACAAGGAAAGGAAATAGTAATAGAGCTCAAATGTCACAATGGGAAACAGAGTTCTTCTTTTTTCCATTGCTTTCTTTTGGACCTTCTTTCCAAGTGGAATTGTCCCACTTCTTTCTTTAAACATGGCATCTCACATGGGAAAAGTGTGCAGCTGAAATGTTCTCAGCCCTGATTAGAATAACTATTTTACTTGCTTTATTAATAAAAATATTCCTATTGGTATGTTAAATCTCTGCTCTTAATTCTTGTTCAGCTTGTGGCCTGCAATTCCATATACATGGATTATCCCAAGAGCATTATCTACTCCTGTATTCCTATTGTCCTTCTTACTCAAAGGAAAATACCAGCATTTTTCTTTGCTGATTTTCTCCACTTTGATTATAGGTCACACATGATATTCTGTAGGTACCATTTTTCAAACAATTACATACTTTCCTGACCCTGAAAAACATATGGCAAGTATTCATTTTCCCTTAATTCAAGGCCTGCCATACTACAGAAGGAATTTTTTTATAAATCTATTGACTCTTATTCTGTCAGGAAAAATTATTTCAGGGTAGTGTATGGGCCATAAACTCAATCCAACTAGCTTCCATGTACACAGAAGAAAATCACAACGTTATCAGACACAGCCTGTAACATACAAATATTATTTGAATGATGCTTTGAACAAAGGAATTCCATTTTATACTGCTGGGAAGGCAGGGGTGGGAGGTGGGTGGTGGTGGAAAGAGAATACTCCTGACCTTTTCAAGATGCATAATATCTGTTATTCATTTTTAAGGTAAAAGTGCAGATAATGCAATGGATTTACATGTTGTAGAAGTGATCCCTAGCTGCTTGTTCTGAAGCTGGTTTATGATATCCTACACTTGCAGTTCATTGTTCTCCAAATATGTGGAAACCCCAAATCTTCAATTTCCAAAGCATTTTTCTATGGGGTTGGATTTAAAATTCACTTGGGTACTCTCTATTGACAGTTACTGCCAATAAAATGCTAATTTTCAGATGTAAAAGTAACTTAAAGTCTCATATCTTCAATTTTTTCCACTCAAATAGCTCAACCAGAAAGCAACTTTTCCAATCTTTATGACATATAAAACTCATGTACATTTGCAGTTTGGTTCATCTGGGAATACAGGCAAGAACAGCTGTAAAAAGAAGGTGGCTGCTGGTTTGTTGAATGATTTCATGAATGTGTGGTATGACATTTCAGTGCTAGTTTACACCATTTTTAATCCATTGAGGAAGTGTTTCCTTTGTGTATGCAAACACTTAAAGGTTTTAAAAGGTTATTTAAGAACTTGTTTTCTTAAGAATTGCATTAATAATTATAAAACTACTGCACAGACTAAAATGTTCACCTAAAGTCTCTATTCTCTCACCACAAAAATTTCACAGAGCATGATTTTAATTAACTTAATCACCCCTGTTCCATAAACCTACCTTTTTTGGTGTCAAGGTCAGGAAGCATTTCAAAGAAGACTCTTCCTTTATGTAAACTGAATAGAGATAAGGCTTTGAACAAGAACGGTCAATGGCTGCCAAACAAAATTCAGATGTTACTGCATGAAATATCAACTTTATAATAGCTGCAGGATTTCAAAGTGATTTCCAGTATCAAATATCTATGTATTTGCATGTTAAGTATTTCTCACAAAGTTATAATGGAATATAGTATCTCTCATAAGGATTCTGAAGGTAATTTTGGGCAGTATGAATCACCAGCAATTTTCATGGCAGTTATTTATTGGGAAAACACAATATTTCAGACCAAAAAAAAAAAAAAACCAACAACATCGTCCTTTACCTTTGAATAAAAGTGTTAAGCTAAAATACTTAATTACATAATAAACTAACACCACAGGGATAAAAATAGTTGGCTAAAATGGGTTTGGGTTTTTTTCTAATTACTTTTAGGCATAATCTACATTTCCAATAAGGCTTGCTTCCTTTTTCAGACTTTCATGTTCAATTTTAAGGCACTGGCAGAAGCACAGGTTTCCAACAAAGGTAACATTCCTCCAAGATCAGTATCCATCATGGAACACCAGGAGTATCCATCCAGTATTCACCATATGAGTACTGAATCTGACTGGATGTCATGTGACTGGTTTCAAGCACAAAATGATCCAGAGATCACGTGCAATGAGTCTGATCCCATGCTGGCTGCCTGCCTGTTGCAAAGAGCCTTACAGCTCCTTTGGAAGTTAAGATGACTGACTAGGAGCCCTCACGTTCTCTTCCCTTTTAAGTGTACCACATGTTAACAAAACCCCTCTAATTTTGGAAGATCTTTATTTGAATCATCCATATATATATCATTTAACATAAAGATACAAGTAAATTTTATAATACTGTCTTGCAAAAGAAAGAGTCTTAATTTCCTGAGTTTGTAGCTTTGCTTGTAACGCTCTTGTCCCTGTAAAATTCTCTTGTGAATAATGGTGGTGGAAAAATCCAAAGAGATGCCATGACTGAAGTAGGAAAGCCATGAGCAACAATGTGCAGGATAAGAATCTACACTAGTTCTACCAAGCCAAAAAGAATTCAATTCTATTCCTGCCCAAATAACTTCCTGAGCTGAGCATTCATGCAGAACAGAGACCCTGTCATTAACCTGCAGACACCCTGTCTCTTTGGGAAAAAGAAAAAATCCTTATACTAGTTATGAAATGATCAAAGGGCAAATATTGTCCAAAAATTGGGTGTGATTCCACGAATAGGAAATTAATACAATTATTTGGCTTTGTTTGTTTGGGTTTCTTAATACTTTACTTTAACTGGTGAGAGGGTATTCATTTCTTTTATTATACCTTCCCAACTCTGGGGAGGAAAAATTGCAGAAAATAATCTACAGGCAATCTGACATTTTGCAAGTTTTTTTGTTTTTTTTTTTTTTTTGTCAAATGTCATATCTTAATTTATATTAAGCAAAACTTCTAAAATAATGGCTTTGGGTTTTCTTATATCAGAAAATTTGGCTACCAGAAATGGTCTGACATATTTTCTCTCAGCATTATTCATACTTACATGTAATCAAAATTCTGCTATAGGAAAAGCAAATACCTGAATTGTCTTCAGCATTCAATTCAAAATCCCTATTTTTACTAAAATCAAACTGCACTCTAGTACAAGATTGTCCTTTGTTCTGCAGTAAAAATGGAATTGATTTTGTAGAGCCAACATGAACACCTTGATATTCAAATATTCCCTGTAAATTTAAAGAAAAAAAAATGGGTCAAAGCACTGTAAAGTCATGTTTATTACTGAATATAATGTAAAAAAATATAATTGTGCAAGATTCACAATTTATAACACAATAACAGTGTTGGTTAATCAATAGTCTCACATAACTCTTATCTTTAAAATCTTTCCAGGACACAAACTAGAAGACTTTAGAATTTAATATCAAGTCTAGTTACACCATCAGAAAAGTTTTAATCATTAGGTAAACAGATCAGTGACTTACTCTTCCCTTTATTGCATTTTTTGCTATAACCACTTAAGAAATACTCTCCCTTTTAACATACTTATTCCAGATTGCCAAGTTCAAAAACTAAAGCTGTCAGCTATCATTTAGTGTAATTGTTATATGTAAATTTGGGGTTTAAAATCTCTTCCTAAGTCCATCTCTTTCATCATTTTCTTGGGATGTTAGTTTAGGAAGAAATGAAAAATATGAAGTAGAGAGGAGCCACTTTGACATCTAGATAAAGCAAAATACTTAACCAATCTTACCAATTGCTACAATTTCTTCACACTTACCACATCAATGCCTATTTCAGTGATCTCTGAAAATCCACTGATCCTAAGTGTGAGTCCTGCTGCATTCTTCACTGCTACCTAAGGGAAGGGACAACACCGGGACTCTGAAAAAGGTCATCTTAACATAATTATCTCACCAAATCTCTCATACTTACATGAAAAAAAATTTTAACCAAAAAAAAACCAACCCAACCCTACCCCACAGATCAGAGCAGATAAATTGCACCAAAAATATGAGAATAACTCTGCCCTTATAATAAAAAGCATTTTTGCTGTAAATAGATTAAGAGATAAAGTAAATGCCTTCATTTTCTAGAACATATTTATATATACAGATTCTAGTGACATGTGGCTTCAAATCATGCCTTTGTGGCATACCACATCTGGGACAGATATAGCTAGATAGATACATTTGTTAATGAAAAATCCAGAACAAAAAAAAAGAAAATAAGAAACATAAAAAACACAACCCAAAGTTTTAAGAAAGACCAGTGACCAGTCTTCACCAAACATGCAGACAAAAATAATATCACAGGAGGTTGTGTTACTAGAATGAGTATTTTTTTTAACAAGAAAAATCTGTCTTCAGCAGCTGTGAGGACTGGAATGTGTATCACAACACACATTGCTTGACAGAGGTGCTGGTACAAGGTACACACTATTGTTCTGGGGAATATTATGTAGTAAAAATGGAAAAAATAAATGAATACTAGACTTAACAAGCATAATATATGCAGCCCCAGAAGATGGTGAAGCTAGGATCAGTCAGAAATGGTAGCAAAATTCAGACCCTTGATAGCACCTTTATTTCCCAATTTCACTTATCTCAGGAAGCAGGAAAACAAAACACAAAATATGTTACATGTTTCTTGCACACCTACTATCAAGGTAAGTCTACTAGTAGAGCCATCTCTGAGAAAACCACAAAAGGAAGTCAAGAAATTAAAAACATTTGAGTATTCCAATCTTGCCTCTCTATAGATTACAGAAACTGCAGGTATGTCTACATTTTCTCATAAAGAACGATCACCCATTGCTCCCAACAGCTTGTCAGTGGCATATTATGAATCAGCTCAAACTAAGAGGCTGCTTTGATACTGCTGAGCTGGACTGAGAAAAAACCAAAAACAAAAAAAAACCAAAAAAAAAAAAAAAAAACCAAAAAAAAAAAAACCCAGAAAAGGTTACAGCAGTAATGATCTGCTGCAAGAAAACCTTAGCATTAGAACACTAGAAATAAAATCCAAAAAATGCATGAACATACACACATAAATACACAGGATAACACTCAAAAGCATAAGCTCTTCCCATTTTGAAATACCTCCACTTTTTTATCAAAACTCATGTGTGCCTTTGGAGTGAAAGAGATTTTTAAATCAACAAGGCTTCCCACTGGTATCACTCCTTCAGTGGGTGTGATTTCCATTCCAGGCAGTTGGTTGGAGTCACGAACCTTCACAAACACAAACAAGAAACATACTGAAAAATGTTTGCATTCCTTTGTTTTGGTTGCTGTTGTTTTATTTACACCAATGTATTTATCATAAAGCTTTTATATTCTCACAAGAAGAACCTTCATAGCATATAATGCTAACTTGGACATAGAAGTTTGGGCAAAAATGCAAGTAAACAAAGTAGCAGATTTCTTAACATAAATGTCAGTTTCTACTATGAAATAATTTTTTCCACAAATTGGAAACTTGGAGTTCTGAGTTTTTGGTTGTTTTCACTAAGTTATCAAAATTAAGATTTGCTACTTAGCAAGTCTTCCAAATATTCTACAAAACATTTTTTTCAGTGACAAATAAATTCACTACTTCTTTTTTGACATTTACAATAAGACAAGACACAGAATCCCAATTCTGTACAGCTCAGTGATAATATTAGAAGTAAATACTCAGTTTACCCACAGTTAGAAAAGACAAAAAGGAATTTCTTCTCTTCTAATGCACTCCTAACAGATTGCTTTTTAAAGTATAGCTACACAAGCAATAGTGACCAAGACCAACCAGCTATGTCTTGGCTTCAGAGTAATTCTGGAAGCTAAAAAGCCTGGGTATGTTTGTTTGTGTTACTGGCTATGCTGATTTTATTCTTTCAGGCCCAGCCTCCAACACTATGGTACTACTTGTTAGTCAATGTTCAGCTGATAAATAGAAATCTGGTACAAATCAAAATAAATTAAACATGTTTCTCAGGACTGTAATAATGCAATAACAAAAACTCTGAGGAGTTTAAAGAAAATTATTTTCCTTCACTAAATGCAGCAATTATTCTGTAATCAGCAAAACTAATGAGGTTAGGTTTCCTACTAATTTGTGTATTATGTCTTTACCCACTCTGGCATCCATCTTATCCCTTCTTCAATTCTTTGCAGAGCCCCTCTTGCCCCTGGATGCTGGGTTAGCAAAGTCACCCCATGTGCTGTGACTGCTCTGGGTCCCTGCATGCACTGACTGGGCAGCAAGGCTAGGATGACCAGGCAGTTTGCTCTGTCCCTCAGTGTAGGAAATCATCTAATAAATGCTTTTCCATAGAGTACCCCAGTATGGGGCTCTACCCTCACCCCTGGCTCTCAGGAAACTGCCAGAATCATTTAGGCCATCACCACTTTGCTTGTCTTTTGTCCCATCTACCCATCAGCGCAAATTTGACAAAGGGACAGAATTCCTACTTACATCAATCTTGTTTCTCCAGAAAACATTACAAAAACCATAATAGGTGCATATATAATAACTGAAAACACAAAACCATAAGATGATCTGGTAAAATGAACTCACTTCTGCTCCTCAACCCAAGGAATTAAGTGTGCTAGAAATAATTTTCTCTTACTTGGAAGTATGCATGGTTGTATCCTGTGTTTAGAATAGTGGCTGTCTTACAAGTAGTGAAACCAATTGGACTGTGAGCAAAGGAGATACTTTGAGCCACAAACTGAACTCTAGTAGTACCAAACTATTAAAAAAAAAAAAAGACAGATAAAACAAGAAAACCATTTAACATATTCCTAAGTACAAATAAATAATTCAGCCTAATTTTTATCACATAATGAGCTATAATAGTTGTGCAAATACATAAATTGGAAGTATTCAAATAGGAAAACACAGCTTAAGTGTGAGAGAAGATTTACTTAATGTACTAAACTTATCTAAATTCAAATTGAACAGACTCAACCCTTCAGATATTTCTGGACTAATTTAAAGACCAATAAAAATATTTTATTTTAACAGCACAAACTTCATTAACTCCAAATGCATGATCAGGACAAGATATTTCAGAGATATTAATAGCAGTAGAATTGCAAATATTCTAATTTACACACATCCTGGTTTACACATGGCAAACTTCAAAAGAAGAGGAAGAAAAGAAAAATAGCTACTGGGGAAACAAACCCAAAAATAAAAAAGGGCTCATCAAAAGAAAGGGAAAATTCTTCTTGGCTCCCAATAAAAGTTCTGGAACATGTAGCCAGTAGAATAGAGTGGGGGAAAAAAAAAGAAAAAAAAAAGAAAAAAAAAAAGATAAACTTTTTCTTCTTCATACTCCCTGGTATGCAATGTAAGACAACAAATATCTAACCAAAGCTGAATGGCACTGTTTAGAAGACTAACCAGAATATTGCTTCCCAAATACCATGTTGAAATAACAACACAAAATTAAGTTAAGATCTGTTGTTACCTTGAAACTCTGAAACATACCTTCCCACACACACCTAGATTTTTATTCCTTTAATAAATAATATATATTTTAAAAAACTGTTGTATCATCTCTTGACATTTGTTTAGTCATACTAGGCAAGCAAAATAACTAGACCATAATATATAAGGACCACTAAGCTGGGACCCCAAAGGAAGTATGTCATCAAAAGCAAGGAAAAGGTAAATTGTCTTTGCCTTGCCTTCTCCATCATGTCTATGAGCCTACTCTTTAATTAAACACGTAAGTAAAAGCTGTATGAAATTAAAATATTCTAATAAAAAACAGATTTTAAGCTATTACTTGTTTAAAGAAATCCACACATTTTTCTTCTCTAAAGCTGTCCCATCAATTGTTACCTTTGCCAAACATTTCAAATTAATTGGATTTCCTTTGCGCACACTCAAGGTGAATTCTCCTGTATCTGGAGCACTGTACGCTGGATTCCAAACAACTTCACACTCCACCTCACTACAGGCCTCCACAAACCCTAAATATATGTACATAATTTAGATGTTATACCATACACATGGACAACTGTCAAATTACATTGTAGAATTAGAAGTAACATAGGCACATAAAAGTGAAATGACCTTCTATTACTGAATGAAAGCCTACATTTCTTAGGTGTTGAACAGTGGGATGAATTAAGTAAAATTAGGTCTTGGATTCTCATAAGCATTGCATAATCTATTTATTAGTATCCTGCAGTAAAACACTCAAAATTTACTGGTATTTTTAGCCATGAATTACTCTAGTAGTCAACACTGAAAAGAAAATAAAAAAGAACAGACTATCTTTCTTGCAGAATAGCAACTTGGGGAAAGACCATATGCACTTCTTTGCTTGCAACTGAGTCTGAATTTGTATTAGCAAAAATATCTTTTCTCAAGAATCAGAGCACACTAATTCCAACACAGTTAGCAGTATGTTCTTTAATAATGGAGCTCCAAGAAATCCCTGCAGAATATTATTTTTCAAAGAGAAGGTAAAAGCTATACACACATCTAACAAATACTGATCCATGATGCAAATGCAGACTAATTCCAGATTGAATGCCATTTATGTTACTCAAGCTTCATCAACTTTTTAGCAGCTTCATTTAGGGCTTTTGGACAATCTCCTATCCTGATGAGCTGTATGATGTTGCTGCCCCACTCTTGAAATCTCAGCAATCTGTGCTGAGAAAAATGTTTACACAAGCACTGCTGGCTGGGCATGGAAGCAGGGAGCTGGACTGAGCGTGCATTCAGGGCAGGGTTTACACAGAGAATGCTGCTGTGGTGCTAAGCTGTGACCTGATACTGCTTTTGGGACACACTGATATTGACAGAAATCTAAAAATATAGTTTATACCATCAGCTAAATGTTAGTCTTATTTAATACTGTTGACATATAAGATACATACACACACTGTATTTGCATAGCATACCTCTGGTTGGCTTTATAGTAAATGCAGATTTTGTATCTTCAGTTAGAGGTTTCCAAGTAAAGCCAGCAGGATGATTTCTGGGATTGCATACCCTGACAGTTCTTCTAAACTCTGTCCCTGCTAGGCAGCCGGAAATAGGACTCACAATCAGTTCCCTTCTAGACAGCTGAAGTTCAATAGGCTTTGCATGTGCAACTACCAGCACATGTCCAATGTGTTTGTTGTTTATTTTGTAACTGAAAGAGCTGTAACACAAAAATATGTATCTCTCAATATTTTTATTCATTTTCTCTGTTATAATCAGAGTAAAATTTACCTGAAATATAACCACTAGCAAGAAAATACTTAACAATTGAGTGTGAACACAAGACTGACAAGTGAAAAATTTGCAATTGTTTCGCATACTATTTAAATCATGTCAGAAGTGAAGATCATCCTAAATGATGATCAGCCTCACACAGTCATTTTAACATCAGAAAACACAGAGTTCATACCAGCAGGCTAGAGAACAGGTTTTTTATATATTTTCCCATGATCTGCATCAAACAACATGAGCATTTATGAAAGTGATGGAATTCTAGGCTGGAAAGAGAACAGTATTTTCTCTTATCAAATACATCATAATAATAAACTTTTTTCCCTGATCCACCTCTAGCTATATAAAGCTTTTCACAGGACAGATTTTTGTTTGTGGTGTAAAATCAAAAACAATAAACAGTATTGTACTAGGAAAAATTTGCAACATAAAACTGCATTGATTACTGCAACATCACCATAGATGAGTCTACACCATTAAGAATTATCATGATAACACTTTAAATCAGCCAGGTGATTTTTTTAAAAAAATGTGCACATCAAGACAAATATAAAAAGCCTTACTTTTTAAACATTCCAGCACGGATTGTCTCAAACACAACTGGAATATGAGTTTTTGTAAGAGGAGGCACCACCTGAGACAATGGAGAGGTCTCCTGCAATTCTGCAACTTCAATCTCAATTTCTATCCAAATATGAACTGACAAGTTATTGATGATGTGCAGCTCTTTGGTTGTTGTAGAATACACACAAACATCACCAAAATCTATAGTAGAAGGACCTGAATTATATAGAAAATAAGATCCTCATCATTAAGAGGTAAAAGCTAACGTAAGGAAACGCAACTATTAAAATACTATGACCAAACATTATAGTTCTTCAAATTACAAACTTAGTCAGCTACAAAAATCCTGTGGTGGAACAAATTATAAAATGTGGAAGTATATATCACCCATGTTCTGTGAGTGTTTTCAGCAGTACAAGCCAAAAGCCAGCAACATTTATTTTTTAATTGTGCTTGTTTTAGTCAACTGGTAAAATAGGAAATCAATGAGCTCACTAATAACAGGAATATTAATAACCATAGATACTTCTTTATTTTAAGCAGATATTTAAAAGGACAAAATGTCACCAATTCACTGAAAGTTTATGTATGCAACCTGTTGGTTTGCTGCCTGATGTGCAACCACTTGGTTTGATAATTCATGTCATGTGATGGTCACAGAATTACCTCACCTAGTTTACTGCTATCACCAGTTTTTAGGCTGGTCTATTAACTTGAGTGCTCATCGTACCAAGCAAACCTCTTACAAAACTCTCAGAACTTTTTGTATTATGATGTTTTATCTTGTTCTTTCTTTCCCCAAGTATATCAGTTTACACAGCTACACTGTTCAAGTTCTGGCTTGACTGAAAATTAAAAAAAGCCCAGGAAGTACTGAAAGTTCTCTTTTTGCTGAAAAAAAAAAAAATTACTGAATAAAAGCTGACTTAAATATAGACCTGTAGCAGTAACAAGTGTTGTTAATAATTCACTAAGAAGTTTTAGAAGGTGTTACTCCCCATCACAGAACATTGTCCTGAAATATTTTGATGGAGAATCCTGAAGTTTTAGTTTTGGGGTGCACCAATCTTCACTGTTAATTCCCAGAAATATTCTGAGCACTTCCATGGATGTTGCTGTTATTAATGCTGGTGCAGGTACTACCCACTAACATGGCCTAAGGGGATAACCACTCCCACACTATGCTGTGGTGATTTCTCTGTAAGAGGTTGTGATATGAGCAGCCTTCAAAGGAAACTCTTCTTTTACATGTTGATACCTAATCATATCTTAGTATTTGCTGAGAATTACAAAGCTTTAGTGAAATACTACTGTAGGTCTCAAGCTGCCTACCAAATTAAACTGTTTTCTGTTTAGGGTGAACTACTATACCCATAAAATGTGTTGCTATACATATCTGCTTTTGTAACAACTATATGCATTTAGCAACCAAATTAAAAATCTTACCAATGAATATCTGATGAAGCTGTTTGTGTGTCAAAGTTAGACTACAATCTTCCTTCTCCTGGGCAGAAGATGGCATAGGACTAAGCCAACTCCAAACCTGTGATAAGCACAAGACACTTCCTCAGATCTTATGATATCTTACATGGGAAGCACATTATGCTCACTTACTACTCAAGCATTTCACTTACTCCTTTGTTTGTAGATTTAGAAACAATTGCTGACAATTTTCGACTAGTTAACATGCAATTGTCATCTAAAGGAAGCATTTTGGGCTGTGGCTTCTCCTTGGGAAAATCTTTGATTGAGATGTTTGGTGACTTAAGACCTTCAGCTGGTTTAATGCCTAAGCTCACAGAATTGTTATAAATATAAAACCGCCTATAGGGAAGGAAAAAAAAATATTGTGGTAATCTAAAAGTTTGAGCATTCCATGATCTACACATTAAATTATTTAGTATTTTTAAACAAAACAATTAATATTTTAAGGAGGAATAGTTCATTATTTAAAAAACCCTCAAGCACAGAAAATACCTTGAAAATACTTCTATTATTTTGGTTTTTACTGTAAGATAAGTCTAGAGGACCAGTCAGATTAAAGGATTGCATCTGCTTCAGTGCACACACAATATATAATAATTCATATATTGAATCTGTCACTTGGGGTGAGCTAGAAATCCTAGTTGGAAATACAGATTTATTATACAAAGAGAACCCAAAAGAGTCAATGTTATGTTTTTTCCTATTAAACATAACCAAATATTCTCAAAACTTGACATTTTAATTTACATTTACTTTAAGCTAATTTCAAATGCCTTGCCTCTATCCCTACATTTCACCCAGGAAGTGATCTCTATGTGTCTGAATACTTGAAAAAAACAGGTTTTGAATGCATTATAAATGAAAGTCCCAAGATCATAAGCATATTGGCATGGGACAAATTTAGGCATATGAACAGTGCCATGAAGTTAATTCTGCACAATAATTCACATATTTTGTGTATCAGCCTAAAGGATTTGTTTACCCTTTAAACCAAGTCTTACCTAGAAACCTCTCTTTCTAAACGATGGTGCCTCAAATGGGAAATGAAGCGTAAATAGTGTTTCTTATTTTCTTCTCTTAACAGTCGTTCAGAGTCAGTATAAGCAAATTCTGGGTCTACATAATTATATCTCACAGTCTTTGTGAAAATAGTCCTAAATATTTAAAGAGAATTTTAGTTTCATTACAGATGTAATACTGGGTCTTGTTAGAATGAAAACATAATTGATTTTGATATATATGTATTTCATTCCAAACATTCTTTTTATCCCAGCTGATTATTAATATTTGACTTTGTAAAGGCAACCATAAAAATGAAATATTGCAAGTGTAATAGCTACATTTGCAGTTTCACATAAGAAAACTCAATAAATTTATGTGCAAGAGACTCAATAATGCAATGAATTTTAAAGTACTTTCAGCCTGAAAAAAACCCAGCGAACTGTCATATGAGTAACCAATCTTGACCTACTATATGATATATATAAATGTGTGGGTTTAAATATTAGAGTCACATAATTTTTACCTGTACTTTTTATTCCATTCACTAGGCCTAAGGCTGGCTGCACGATCGTTAGGAAAGGCTATAAGTGCGTCATCCTCGCAATTCCTGTTTTTCCGGTGAGTATGAATTTGTGTTTGGGTTGATTTAAGGATTGCCACAGGTGCTGTTTCACTGAGATGTCCTGTGCTACGAACTACAAACTGTCCAGTTTCATTGGAAATCAAGGGCGTTAGACCTTAAAATTCAAACAAAACAATCTTGAACTATTACTTTCTAAAAAAAAAAATTCAAAGTCTTGGAAAATATATCTAATTTACAATGGTCTACCCAGCAGCACAACAGTCAGTGACCCATCCCATAGTGTTTTCCTCAGACAAGAGGGAAGAAGCCATTCACATCAGGCCAAGAGCCTGATCATCATTGCTTCCCTTGGCCTGGATCACAGAAACAAACAGCAGAGCTCAAACCAGCTGTGTCCAGCTGTGATGCTATGTCTTGCACAGACACATCATCAGACACTCAGAGCTGCCTGTCACAACACCAGTCACAGTGCCCTAAAACTTTTCTTAAGGGCTGCAAACAGAGGCATGAATTTTGACAAAACTCCCAAGCTAGAACTACTAAAAAGACAGCTCAGATCTTTTTCACTCTAGTTTTAGAAAAGTACAAATACATGAACATTAAAGAGAAAACTATGGCAGAAATAAGGTCAAACTTCAATTGTCATTTCCTCCTTCACCTGAAAAAAAAAAATTATCATGAAACATATTTTTTTACCTACTTTAGCCTTACTTTAATCCAACAACACAAAAAGCAAAAATTACTTTCCATCTTTTTAAGCCATAAGAGTAATTACAACTTTCACTGGCCCAAAAGGCACAGTTTACAAGAAGCTTCATTCCAGTCTCTCCCCTAGCTTCACCTGAGCACAGGGACACAACTACACATACTCATCCACAGACACTGGGAGAAGGTAACAAGAAGATATAGAACCATCTAGAAAAGGATCTAAAAAACAAAATCATTTTTCCTCCACACTTCAGTGAAGCTTAAAAGCAAAACGTAGATATCCTTCGTAAAGTTTTTATAAACCTGCCAATAGGGCCAGAACAGGACATTAATAGAGTAAGTGGTAGACAAGAGCATGTAGAAAGCCTGAAAAACTTGAATACCACATTAAATCTTTGATCCAAAAAACCCACTTCTTCTAATCCGGTTTCTGAAGCAGAAAAACTAAAGGAGCTCTGGATTTCAAAAATAAAACAAAGAAATTGCCAAACTTCAGTTTCTCATCAAACCATGGTTGATAGCCATGGATTGCAAATACCTTCCTGAAAGCAGCAGGAATGCCCACTAGTTTATCAAACATTCCAGTACCTGTAGGCTGAACAGCATTTTGCTATGACTTTAGAGTAACGTTCACTTTTTACTTCCCCACAATGGAAAAAAATGTTTCTCATTAGGGAATGCATCTCAAGCTGGCAGCAGCTAAAGAGAATTCAAGTTCCCCTCCTGATCTACACACAGCCACCACATGCACTAGTGCACAGGTTAGGAGATTGCACTGGTGCTGCAGAGGCTGCAGCACATTTGATGTTAGAAAAAAATAATGTTTGCCATGACAGGTTTATAATCCAGTGACAGCTTAGTCACATCTACTGCAAAGTGGCTGTTTGTGGAAAACATTTGGAACACAAAGAACAAATCATGGACTAATTATTGGATATCCTGAAAGGCCCTTCATGCTGGCACAGGCTTCACAGGATGGGAAGAGCCAGTGGACACAGGAGGTGTAGCAGGCTGTATGAACTGGCAGTAACTTTGAATCAATGAAGAATATTCTCTTATCTTTCCTAGCTCTTCCTGTGCTTTACATATCTCTCAATTTACTCCTGAAGCATCTTAGCACTGTGCAGTGGCATCGCTTGCAAAAACTGAACCTTATAAATATCAGAAAACCATATGATGAAACTTATGCTTTAATAGTTCAAGTTTTGATACCATTTTTACCATTATTTTAGTTTTTCTTTTGCAGTCTTATGGAACATATGTCATACAACTGAGAATTCCCTCCAGTCCCAATGAAATACTACTTTTCACAAGCAAACTAAAAACAGTAAAAAAATCACTTTTAAAAGACAAAAAATGTGCTTTTAGAACATTTTATCACTTGTCACTTAAGTTCTTAGTATCTTACCAGGATTAATTGTGAATACAATGCTTGTTCGTTTAGATTTGCACACACCATGTAAGGTCAAAGATATTTGATGAAAGGGTTTTGTCTTCAAAACACCTACATTATTTTTATCTACTCCTGTACCAATGATATCAATAATTTGCTTCATCTCAAATTTTCCTATTTGATGTGGAGAAAATGAAATCATCACTTCCTGGAAAAGAAAACTCAGTATGAGACATATGAGACAATAAAGAGTCAAGTTTTGTGTAATTCTGTATATGATTGAGTCTCTGAGTCACTTCTCTCCACACTTACCTCTAAGACAGGTATTCAAAACAGGGCTTGCAGAAAATGCTGAGAGGTACATTAAAATTAGCAATATAAGGAAACATAAAAATGTGACACATCAAAACACAAAAACCATTTTTTTCACTGCTGAGAGAAATCTTGTGCCCTGAATTGCTGGTTTGGGAAACTGTAAATGTTTACATATTTGACTTACTGTTTGCCAAATTTCTTCCATTAAAAAAAAACAACTTTATCTTACTTGAGTATTTGTGATTTACTGAAACAATTTAAAAGTATTCTTCAAAAATATTTGCATATAAATCAATTGTCTCAAATCAGTAAAATAAAGAAAAAAAAACAGATAGGAAAAACCCTTGTAAAGTTGCGTTAGTACTCCAATCTTTTTTCCTAATTTAAAACAATATTTGTTGCTTCCTGGAGTAGGGAAAGAACATTAGAAGACTATTAAAAAAATCTATTTGGCTGATATTAAAAGCCATTGCTACTGAAATGAAA
This sequence comes from Serinus canaria, assembly GCF_022539315.1. NCBI lineage: Eukaryota > Metazoa > Chordata > Aves > Passeriformes > Fringillidae > Serinus > Serinus canaria. The sequence continues at coordinate 105,728,933 of NC_066313.1, forward strand.
TACCTCTGATTTACTTTCAAGAAATTCCACTGCTAACCACTGTAAAATATTCTGCACAGTTACATAACCTCAGAGAAAGAGGGAGTTACCTTTTCCGATTTTTTTTTAAGTTGTCCTCTTGCAGGAGAAATATTGAAGTGAGCAGTCTTGCGGAATCTGAACGTTACTGGAAGGAACTCAGATTCATTTTTCATTGTGCAAGCAACTTGTGCTTGCTCACCCAAGTAACAGTCCTCAAAATTAAATACTGTTCCTGGCTTAAAAGTTAAGATCACAGGAAAGCCAGAACCCTTCAAAGCTAAGTCCACGTAACGAGAATGGCTACCTGCATTAGACAAACACAAAAACAAGCAAACAAAATCTCTCTCACACCCATTACCTCACTAACAGGAAAGTCACACTGTAGTTGTACAGTCACAAAAACAAAATAATACTGCAAAGGAGTATGTTTTATAATTCAGAGATCTTTACTTCTAATAGCTGTTAGATAATGCATTCCCTCAGAAAGAAAGTTGAGGATGAACAAACATGGACTTGAAAATGCACAAAACTGGTATTACAAAAGCATTAGTGACTTGCAAATGACTGGGGGTGTTTTATTTCCTTCAAATATTTGCATTTATAATTATTATAATTTATAATAAAGTGATAGGTGTTCATTAACGACACACATAAATCCTTCCTCTCTACTCGCTGCTCAGAGAGGTTTTAGTGCTGAAGCATTCAAGATGCCAGTTTATTTATTTGTGTTGATATAAACAAACCAAACAGATTTACCGTAAAACTATTAAGACAATCAAGATTTTTTTTTTTAATTTAAACAGTCAAGATACACAGTTTTATCATCCTCATATACATTTCTGAGGGTGACTATCCATTTCTAACATACTTGTGGTTGCTGTGGCACCACCACTGAGGTTCTGCAGACAGCCACCTCTCTTCCCAGCAGTTTCAAATCTCAGAAAGATGACATAATCTTGAACCGGTGATGCATCATTCACTTCAAAGTCTCTTCCAAATTTTCTGGAAGAGTCACAATCTCAAATTAAAAGATGGTAAAAATAAATAAACCTCCAAACCCAACCCACAGAAAAACCAAGACATATTTTTGAACATCCAGTCTGGCTTTTTTGTTGTCAGTAACAGCTTGAACAAATTATCTTTATACTTCCTTTCAGAAAATGCAAATAATACCAAATTGAAGCTCATCAATATTTGTGTGCTTATTATATTGGTAATTTGATATCTTTTCCAGCCTTCAACAGTTTTCTAAACTAATATCACATGCATAATAACTACCTGTACTGAATTTAAGTAAGGGAAAATGGCAAGAGAGCATTTGCTTTTTCTTTTCCTCATCTAAGAAGAAATGTTCCTTTATGTTTAATTTTGGATTTTGTTTTGGGTTGGGTTTTTTTTATGAGATGACAGCTGTCTGAAATTTTTCACTCTCTTGATGCTGAATATGCAGCAAAATCAAATAAAGTTCTTGTTCTCACAAAACTGTCTTAACCAATTCTTGGTCCAAATAAGCCCTTATGGTATTATAAAACATAAACTTCAGGCTTTGCTTTCTTATTTGCAGAATCACAAATAACTTCTTTTAACACAAAAAACCATGTAAAAAGTAACTCAGAAATAATTTGCAGACATATTAATTCAAAATATTCTCTAACACAACTCTTGCAAAACAGTGTAGACCAGCCAGCTTGTATACGTGTGTGCATTTAATTGGTATCACTCACTCACTCTGGACTAAAGCAGACTGTAATCAAGGACTTTTCATAAGGCTCCAAAGTTCCTTGATTGGGAGCACACAAGATCAAGGTGGAAACATCTACATCTTCAGTTTTCAGGCTTAAGTCATGTAAAACAGCATCTGTACTCCCCCGAAGATCTGTCCCCTAAAAAAAAATCAAAATATTGAATAGTTCAGCTTGTTCTGCTTTCCCTTTTGTGTTTGCTTTTATTCCTACACATACATTTTCACATATAACAAATAGAAAGACATAACACAGAAAATGGTAATCACACAGTTACACAGCACATGGCTAATTAACCAATTTTTAAATCAATTTCACATCAATATAATGAATTCTCTTTTTTAAACATGATTCTCAGATTATTTCACTGTCTCAGAAAAACAAGTGAAATCACAGATTATTAATATCTTAGAACTCAAATTTTATTTTGATAACTCCTAGCAAATAATAACTGAAAACTCAATTCTAGGTTTAAATTGGAATAAAAAACGTGTTGGTTGGACAGATGCTTCAGAAAGCCTATAGACCAGGAAATAGTATGACATAGTAAACAATACCAGAAGACAAATGTTGAGAAATAAAAAAAATGCAAAAGAAGAAATGAGAACAAGTTTTTAGCTAAAAGAAGAGCCAGAGCAGTTTCTTACCACCTCTCCTCCAATGGCATTGTCTTCCAGTACTGCTACCCAATCCATGCACTCAGGGCTTTCATTGTATAAATATATTTGTTCTGTCTTTGAAGTCCCAAAGTAAAGAGGTCCAAAGTTAATGCACTTCAGTGCTTTTCCACAATTCACTCCAAGAACTTTAAGAACTTGTTCAACCACAACACCTTTGACCCATACTTCAGTGGAGCCACGGTTTTCCAACTCCACTCTGCCAGCAAGAGCAGCAAGCAGCAACAGGCAATGTAGAGAAGAGTTAGAAATAATCAGTTTGGTTAGTTTGTTTTGTATTAGAATCTGTGCCAAAAAGAAAAACTGCCCAGTGCAAGCATTCAAATCACTGGCTTTCCATAGATAAACTAAGTGTGATATAGCAGGGCCAGTGAGCATGTCCCAGACAATGCCCTAACAGGAATATCACCAATCAGGAAAAATCACACACTACATGATGCAGTATTGGGTTTGATTTGGTTTTCTGACTTTTTAATGTTGGAAATGATAGGAATAACAATTGCAAAGAATCAGGAGGTGTACACAGACAACATACACTGCTCTTATCACTCAGAGTCTTTGTATCTAAATGCCAATTTTAGCATATAATACTTAATTTCCTTGTAGGGAACAGGAGCTAGAAATTCATCTGAATAAGCATGAAAGAACTGCAGCTATTTCTGCCTGGAAGCTTGACCGTGATGATTCCAAAAATCACCAAAACAAAACCCAACAAATCAACCACTCCCTATTCCCACACTGCCCAGAGAGGTTATGGACTCCCCACCACTGGAAGTGTTCAGGGACAGACTGGATGGGGCTCTGAGCAACCTGGTCTGGTGCAAAGTCCCTGCCCACGGCAGGGGGGTTGGAAATACAGAATTTTAAAGTCCCTTCCAAGCCAAACCATGCCAGGATTCTAGGATTCTATAAGATATGCATTTAAAAGCAATCTACTCCAGTGTTGCAAATACATTCCCTCCAGTGAAAATAAGATACTCCAAATAACACCAGAATGTTTCTGAGATTCCTGAAAGACATAGAGTAAAAAGAAAACATGCAGTTACAGAAAGTAAGAAAATTAAGGAACATAGAATGTGCAGAAAGGTAAACAAAAGCTCTTTGTTATTTTTATTCTGAGAAATGTGCAAACATCCCAGATCATTACAAATTATGAAAGATTTTTATTAACACAGCCAGGTATAGAATTTATGCATCACTTTTCTGCAGACTGTAACACTCAAATTAAAAGAATAAAACTAAATATTAAAGACAGCAACTGATACTCAGGAACTTAATTTTTTAGATAAACATTCACAGTAAAGATTTGAATTAATACCAGAAAAAAACAGAATTTACAGAGCTGTATTTCTTCAGTCATACACTCACTTCATCATTTCTTTGATGACTCCAGGTACATCTGTGCAGACATCCACTCGAATTTTCCTTTCACATTTTGGCTTTACAACTCCTCTGACAGGTTTTATGTTAAGCAGGACCACCCCATCATATGATATTCTAAATACACCTAAAAAAACCCCAGAGCAATCAACAGAATGCTATGCAATATAAAGGTGTAGATTTATATGCTTCTATTACACACTTGAAATTATACAACACATAATGCAAATGTTCACAAGCAGTATATCTTCCTATGAAAACAGGAAACATAGACTTAACCTTTTTACAAGCTATTTCTAAGCAAGAATAGACCATAATTTCCAGGTTTTCTTTAATTATTACACCCACATGTCCAATTCCATTTTTTAAGCTGTGATTGTAACAGGAAAGGTACCAACATTCCAAAGAAAAGTGACTGTATCATGAAAAAGCTGTAAATAACATCTGCAAGTTATAAAAAGCTCTAAGAAGCTACAGGTGCCAAAAAGTGCATACTGCAGGGTAACAACAGTTTCTATTATTTGGTCCACACTCAACACAAGTTACTGCAGAAGAGAACAGTAAATATTTTTAGGTTATACAAATATTTTTTTAAAATGTGAAAAAACCCTGTATTTAACCAACAACAAAGAAATTGTTTCAAATGTACAAAAAATGCACTCTTTAATTTAATGTAAAAGATAATCTCTGATATGAGATCAGAACCAGGACCAAAGGACTCCTTCAGTGCATGGAAAGACAGGTGAAATGCAATCCTTGAGTCTCAGGCCAGCACAGAGCACCTCCTGCTCTCAGAGTTTATGTGCTGCCTTACTGTGACCTGCTGTGTTATGATTTACAGAGCATACAGAAACACAGATTCAGCTGCTCTTCCATTGTCTGTCCCCAAGTCATCCTTTACTAACCATCACCTTCTTTCTAATTTTCATCCAATCCTATAAAACTTCACCATGCAGCCTGCATGTTCCATGCAAAAGAGTTTATAACTAGAAAGTTTACTAAACAATATGAAAAAAGTAATTATCATAGATTTAGTGGTAGAAGTATATAAATACTGTAGGTTATCTCATTTTTGTTACCTAATCATAATTGCTCAAAGTATTAAGTTAGCATATGTGAGAAAGACCTGATTACACAAACAACATACTACATCTTTAAGATGAACTGGCTAGGAAAAATACCCATAATAATTTCTCCATTAACTTTATGGCGGGAAAAAATTAAAATATTTGCTTCTGAAAAGCAAAGATTTGCTTCTGAAATGATTCTTCTTCATCTAGACAGAAATTTGCTTTTTTTTTTTTAATATTGCATTTCTGGGTTTCTGTAATAATGTATTTTCTCTTGGTACAGTATTTCCTATGAAAACCTAGGGGAGAAATTTTCCCACAACTTTGGCCTAAAGCAAAGAAAAAGATAGTCTTTAATGTAACAAGCAGCTATACAAATGAGGAACAAAAATAATTAACTGCCTTAAATTTGTTGTTTGAAATTCAGCATAGTTGCTACCCTGCCTCTGGAGAAAGGTGTCTGCAACTTTCCAGGGCAAAAGGCAGTCAAACAGGTTATTTGGAACATAGAAGCATTCTTAAACTCCTTTGTCCACGTTTCTTACTCTCCTTGGAATAGCTGCTGACAGAAATTTAAGGATGTGCCTGTTGTAAAAGCTGCAGGATTTCAAAAGCTATGGCAGCAAGATAAAAGGCCTCTCATTATCTTCTAGCAACAAATACAATTCAATTCCCATCACAGAGGACTTCAGCTCAGAAAGTTCAGGGAACTTGCAGTTGTTTATTCAAGAGACAGGTCTGGGGATTACAGAAGCACAAAGCAAGAGCAGATGTGATTTGCTGCTGTCTATGCTGGACACACTAAGGCAATGAGCAACTATTATTTTTACATCTTCTAAACGGAACTCAAAAGTAGAGAACTCGTAACATTTTCAAAGTTCTAAAGTAGTTTTTCTTTCCTAAATGGAAATATAGTACTGGCTACATAAACAGTGGGCCAGTGTACCTGCAGCTACAATAATCATCATCTGCATAACCCAAAATCCCAATTAATTGCTACTTGGTCACTGAACTGTTAACTTGCATAAAATTACTTTTTTCAGTAAAGTAAAATATTTTTATGATTTAATGCATACTAAATATTTACCTGAAATTGTTCCACGGTTAGAAATACTAACATGTTTAGTAACTAGTTTACTGTTTGCAATCATTTCACCAAAATCAACCTCTGTCTCTATTTCCAGATCACAGTAGGGAATCAATCTGCAGAGAAAAGACAACATAATATTTCCCAAAACTTGAAAATACCTTTGAATTTTTAAAAGAAATTTGATTAAGCACTCCAGTGGAAGAGAGTTTTCCTTTTGTACTAGTTCTTCTATCAAGGCTTCGGCAACTCACTTCAGCTCTACAGCATTCACAGGGAAGATCTAAGAGACAGGTACTTATCTATCAGCCTGTTTAATGACTCAGAGTTCTAAATTTAAAACAATATAGCTATAAAGGATTAGTTAAAATTGAATGCACATATTTCAATTTCATTTTAAATACTTCATTATAGTATTTTAAGTAAAACTATCCCAAGTTAGTTGCATCACAAAATAAGACCAAATAATTCACCACAATTTATTATGAACTGCCTGAGCTAAAAGCAGAGAAGTAATACCAGTTTACAATTTTGTGTTTGATACATACTTTATGTGACTTCAGCAACAGACAGAAGTGAGTAATGATACAAGCCATGAGTGACATCTATTATTTATTTAGGAACCTCAGCCAGTGAGATGACATCACTGTGTTGGGTACTTTTTATCCATAATGGAAAGATCATGCCTCAGGAAACTTGTATTTTAAAGACTCCAATTTTTAATACAATGACACCTGTGATCTCACATAAACTGTGTTTCAAATCAATTGGAATTTTACACCAGCACAGCAGTCTATCTCCGCTTAGCCACAAATAGGAACCTGCAGGAGCAATTCCATCTCCTCATCTGTGTCACATATAGTAGAGAAGAAATAATGGAGAAGAAAAATAAATATCATAGGTCAAGCAAGGTAGACCCTGCCCAAATACTCTACTGCATAAAGGAGAGGGGAGGGTGAAGGAAGGAACAGAGAAAAAAAATTAATCAAGAAATGCCACAAGAGAATTTGCCTTCAGGAATTTCAATAGACTTTTTAATTCTCTTTAATAATTAATTGTAATGCAAAAAATAGTTTCATAAATTCTTGAAGGAACTGATGCTAGACCAGCAGGATGTGGCAAAAAATAACCCCCAAAAAATAGGAATCAGCAATCAAGGCTAAAGTGCATTCAAAACAATTGTAAAAATTTTACTTTCCAAGTATCCAGACATTCTTACAAGAAGTTTTACTGGAAGAATGAAAGAGAAGTATTTCTCCTCTCAAGATACTTGAGTATCTCCTTTCCCAAGTGGACAGAAAAAAGCATACATTCTAAAAGCAATGAGATTTTCTAACAGATACAGACCTGCGAAAAGGAGGTGGTCAAGTTAAAAGGTTTGGGGTTAGTGTTTTAATACAGTGTGAGGTTTATTTGTTTGCTTTTGTTTGCTGGTTGGGGTTTTTCCATGAAGCTGGAATTTACTGCTTTTGCATGACACAAAATACAATTGGAAAATGCTGATTAAAAAAAAATAAAGTATACTTGTTTTTCCAAGCACACAAAAAATAATTATTAAAGCCTGTCAATGTTTCCCCTGCAAAAGACACTTAAACATGAAGATGTGAAGTACTTTAATCTATTGCAAGTCCTTTCCAGAAAGGAGTCACCAGTAGCATTACCATCCTACATGGCTTTACCTGCACAATAATAGTCTGACAAAAATTTTCTAAAATCCTTGAACAAGTGACTTTGCTCTAAAACATGCACTGTATTTTTAGAAGTAGGTAAGTTATGTTTCACTAAAATCCAGATTTGCAACTGTTATGGACAATTACTGTAAAGTCTTCTATATCAGTGATTCAGTATGAACAGAAGACATTAGGAGTAGTTGTTGACTTGTCTAATAATACAGCACTCAAAATTATCAACATTATCATAAAAAAGTTAGAATAAGGCAAAACAAAAAATCCAGACTCTCTGTGATTTTAGAGGGATATCACCCCAAAGAATTTCTTACCCATGGGCTGCTCTAAAAAAAAAAGGAAAAATCTTAGTTTTGTAAGAAAACTTACTGTTTGTTTTCTATGCAATTGACAGACTAATTACAAAGCCATAACTGACATGCAGAAGTAAACTTCCCACAAGATTAAACTGCAAATATTAACAGCAGCACATGAACTTTTAGATATCATACCCAAGCACAGGGATATGAACTACGTCATCATCTACTACAAGAATTAGTTTATCCTTAAGATCTTCTGCACACTTGGGAGTATATTCCACAACAGCCTTAACTTGAAGTCCAGATGCAAGGAGTTTGTCTGGATTTTCCACAATCAATTTAAACTGCAATTAAAAAAAAAAAAAAAAAAGTGTTTTTAATTGTTACACATTTCTAGGTTAAAAAGGATATGCATGTACTTTATTTTCAGAAGAACACAAAGATTGATTTAAAACTTACCATGAACTTATATGCAGGATTTTATCATTTCACCTCCCTATTTATTGTTCAGACTTTTTACAGGAAAAGAGAAAGACAGAATGAATTAGCCAAATTTTCTAGTCCTTCCAAGAGAGCTCCAGCTTTTCCTACTGTTGCAAAAAAACCTTCTGAAGCAACACAAAATTAAATCAGCTGTTACTCAGCGAAGAATATTTTTAGTGCCTGAGAAAACAATAAGGATTAAGTCTCAGTTCAAAGTAACAACAAAAGGGGACAAGGTAAGAGTTTCCTCTAGGTCTGATTGACATCAACATAAAGTCTCAGTGCTTATTGAAAATCTGCTTGAAAAGCCCAAGGCACATTCAGTCTTTGGAGTCAAATGAAACAGAAAAAATCCAGAAGGGTGGAAAGCACTCTTTCCTCTCTCAAAAAAATCATACTGGACTTGTTGTCAGCAAGCATCTGTTTAAATGAAACACCTCCCACAACTTTCTTTGAACATAAGACACAACCCACCAGCACATAGAGGGAAATCCAGCATTTCCCACATTCCTAGGAAAGCCTCAAAGTAAATCTAGAGCTTCTCTGGTGGTTCAGTCTCCTTAAAATTCACATTACCCTTTGCACAGTGGCCTTCTGCTCTTTATTTGTGTTTATGTCCAGTTTAAATGTTTTATTTCTGAAAGACAGTCTTCGAGTATTCTTTAAGTTTTCTGTTCTAGTGTATGTTTCAAATATGTAAACAAAATTTACTACTTGCTGTTTCTGATGCCCAAGCATCTCCTTCTATTCCTTTAGAATCCTCATAGCTGTACAAATACTCAGCTAAAGGAAATTTATGTCATGCACATCATGAGCAAGCACATTATGGGCTTGATATTGAAAGAGTAGCCCTGTTTTAATTCTGTGTAGAATCTATCTGTTCTTTACAAAGAATTAAACACCCAAGCATAATAATTTTATACAAGGCAAAATAAATATTTTATACTAGGAACATTCAAGGAAGCCTATGGAAAACTGCTTGTAAGCTTCTTTGCTTTCCTGGGAAGGCATTTCTTGGCCATGCACTATGACAGCTGAAGGAAGGTTATTTTTCAGTGCTTGCACTCTATGCATGTAATGCACCAGAATGTATTTTAGAGGAGTCATACACTTCAAAGCCTTGTAATCACAGACAGTAACACAAGGTCTGGGAATGAGAAGGGGCAACACAACAGACCTTTCTGGAACTGAGGGTGTGAAGTGGAATCTTGTCCCCTAGCTGTCATCTTGGTCATCTCATGTACAGTGCCATAAAAATACACAGCAAAAGGCAAGAGTTAATCACAGAGGGAAACACCACAAAACTATGATTCAGTACCCTTTTCTCTTTTCTAAAACTGACTCTGCCTTTCTGCTTCTGGAGCACATGAAAAATTGATAAGGCTGATGAAAAGTAACAAAACAGAATAAGCACAGCCCTACCAAATCAAGCACTCTCAATAGTTTCCAGCTCATTCTTATTAAACTGTAGTCTTCAGCTACAGTTTAATAAGAATCAAGCTGCCACTCTTGCCCTCAAAAAGAAAGGCTCACTACTCAGATAGTGAAATTACTCAAGGTACTTCAATTGTCTGAAAATCAGACTGATGACTATCGTGAATAACTCACAGTTCAAGCTGCTATGAACAAAAAGCAACATCAGCTTCTGTTCAACCCCGATGCCAGTTCAACCCAACCTTTTTATCTGAATTTTGGCATAATTTACAAACAATAAACCAATAACCACAGCAGACTTTTGCTGGAGCCCCATGGGTTACGAGGGCTCGACTGGTTAGAATTGTAGAGATGCATTTGCCTTTTAAAGCCTGGCAACGCAATGACTTTTCCAGAACTTATCAGATGTTATTAATAGCAATCATGCTATCTTGAGAAAAGAGTGCAAACGTCCTCTTTCTGAGAAAGCTTAAACCTTCTCTTTTCTGAGAAAGCTCTCAGCAAGCAAGCACCCCAAGGGGACTATTCCAGTCAAAAAAATTTAAAAGTATACAACTTAGAAATGAGGTAAGAGAGCTGTCACTTCCCAGATTTGGTGTTCACAGCACAGCAAAGTGACCCATTTTTACAGAACGTTCCCTGAAGTTATGAGAAACTCGTGGGCTTCTAGCGGGATGAATTCTGGAGGTGCAAAGCCAGGACTTGCTGCCATCAAGGGATTTGATCACAGAAGCACTAAGGCTGGAGAAGACCTCCAGCATCATCAAGTCCAACTATTAATGGCTGATAAAGTAAAGACAATATGTTTATTTTTACTGAACCTATGGATTTAAGAAAAAAAGGAAGCTCTCTCTAAACTGCTCACAGCCTCGGGAGAACAGAGAACCGGGAAGCTCAGGGTTCTCTTCGTTCTGCCGCTGTTCCCGCAGGCTGGAGCGGTGCGAGGCCGCCGTTCGCAAAGAGGCGGCCGCGGGCACGCCCCGCCGCCTCCCTCGCGGCCTGCCCTCACCTGGGGCTCCCGTGGCGGCAGCAGCCGCAGGTGGCAGGCGCCCGCCCGCAGGTTCTGCACGGTGAGCGCGGCACGGTAGGAGCTCCCCGGCATGGCGTCGATGAAGCGCAGCTCGGCCGGGGCGATGCGCACCCCGCACACGTCCCGCCATCGCTCCGCCATGGCCCGCCCGGCCCGCAGCGGCCGCTTAGCAACGGCCGCTTAGCAACGGACGCGGGAAAACCGACCAATCGGAGCAGGAGACGCGGGCGGGCTCGGGTGAACTCGGCTGGGTTCGGCTCGGTCCGGCTGGGCAGGGATGGGCTCGGCTCAGCTCGGCTCTTCCCGGCCCGGCTGGGCTCGGCTCGGAACAGGTGACACCGGAGCGTGTTCAGGTGGAGTGTCAGTGTCTCCAGACCGGGGGTTTTCTTGCCCTCCCTGTGCAGCCTTTCCAGTGCTCCGGCAGCTTCAACATAAAGTTCTTCCTCATGCTGACGTGGAGCTTCTTTTGTGTTAGTTATGGCCGTTGCTTCTCGTTCTGTCGCTGTGTACCACTGAGGAGTCTTTGACCGCCCTCTTTGCACCCACTTTGAAATATTTATATGCATAAATGCGATCTGCTCTAAGTCTTCTCCTCTCCAGACTGACAGGCTCAGCTCCCGCAGTCTCTCCTCATAAGAGATGCTCCAGACCCCTCCTCACGTCTGTGGCCTCTGCTGGGCCCTCTCCAAGAGCTCCTGGTCTTTCTGGCTCTGAGGAGCCCAGAAATGGACACTGCAGATGTGTCACCAGGGCCAAGTAGGGGACGATCCCTTCCCTCTGTGTGCGGGCCACACTGCTCCCAGCACACCCCAGGATGGGATTTACCACTAAGGAGATACCCGAGCCAATGCCCACCTTGGGGCTCATGCTCAGGGCTGTCCAGCTCGTCCCCTCTGTCACCCCAGGTGTTCCCTGCCATGGGTGCCACCCCAACAGCACCGTGGGACAGTGATGGGTGATACGGACATGGGTGCCCTGGGTCTCTTAAAGATGGAGTGCAGTGAAATAAAAACAGCTTGGTCACTCTTCTGGGCCTCCATGTGAATCACAGACAGGGCCTACACAGAACTGCAGCAGGCACTAACACTGCTGAGTGCTGCTGGGAGCTGCCAGCGACCACACTAATAATTCATGGCACATTTTACTGAGCGGTGGAAGATGTGTTCCTGCTCTGATCCTTCCTGTGCTCTAATTTAAGTGGTAAAATGAGGTTGACAAGATTCCAGCACTTAGCCTTGGAGTGTTAATGGGCCACTCCCAAAATTTGCCCTAAACCAGGACAGCCACCTTGTTCTTGCCTTCAAAGTAGGAGAATAAAGGAGGGAGAACAGCACACACAGCAGGTACACAGAATCTCAGACATCAGTTCAGATTAACTCAGAATGCTTTGCCTTGGATTACTTCATCTCTTGAAAGTGCATTAGGACTGAAATTATTTATGTTTTAAAAGGCAGATATGAGGAGCTGCAAACATGGATTGCACAGATAAGAACTGCAAAGTATAAAAAAAGAAAAAAAAAAAGCTTATTTTTAATAGGTCAAGAAACCTAGCGGGAAAAAAGGAGAGTGAAAAGCTTTTGTTTCTGTTGCTGGGGAAGGATGCTAAGGGGTCTTTTTGTCCCTCTTAAAAGATTCAAATTATAGCTATCCATCTGTAGACAACTAAAAAATGTGCTAGAACGTGGCATTGCAAGCACTAAGAGTAAAAGCATCTGGAGGGCTTTCTTTGGGAAGGCTACTTGAATCTATTTTATGGTAGCATGGTTGTACTTAATGGAAAAACACACAAAAAAAAACTAATTAAAAGAGAAGATTACCTTATCAAAGAATTAAATTTTCTCTTCTTTCCAATACAGAGTGGAGAACACTCCTACATAGTTTCTCTGGTCCTTTGATGCTAACTCTTTCAAGGCAGAATTGATTTTTATAGATTCCTGTCTCTGCTGCTTGCTCCAGCCTTCACTGACAGAGTTACCACTCACAAGAGAATTAGTATCAAAGAACACTGATCTATTTTCCCTCGATTTGACATATGTCCATACAAAATTTTTATCAATTTTACTAAATCTTTAAAAAACAAAATTAAACTGAGATTTAGCTTGTGCATAGAGGAGTCAAGTTAAGCATTAAAAGAATCCTGAACTTGCTGAAACAGTTTGGCTAGACCTCTCTTCCTCTTCTGCAAACTATTATATCCAAATGCTTATTATTGCCACCACTACAATAGCTCATTATGAAACACCATTAGATAATGGTCTCTTCTCCTTCCTCTTATCAGCCTAGTCTGCATTAATGAGAGGTTTTTTCTTGGTCAACTAATTATCATCGCCAAAGTGAAGACTATTGTAAAGGAGCAGGTGTAGTTTGTTGAGTCCTTTGATGATAAAGAATGGCAGAATCATTTATACCTAATTCTAGGGTATAGATTAAGTCTTGTCATTCTCTTTATAATCTGAACACATTAAGAGTGATTTTAGTTCTACAGAAATTTTACAGTACAGCAATTGTGCAGTAATCTGTACAATTCACATTGCATTCACCTTAGCAGTATCAGCTGATGAATAAAAAAGCTTCACAGCAAACTTCTCACTACCATATTATAGTCATCAGAGAGAAGAATACTGTCTTATATAAATCCCCACCACATCTCAATATCAGAATCACTTCCAACTTCTCCAGACTTTCAGATCTCAAGGTTCCTTGACTATCCACTGATCTGACTATTCTCTCACCTTTCAGGCCAAAAAACTGGAATAGCATCATTAGGTTTTTTCCATTTACTAAAAAAGGCCAATATGTTTAACATTAAATAGCTCCTAGCTTTTTCAGATCAATCCTGGAGCCATGGCCAGTGTAAAACAAGATGCAGAATCAGAAAGCCATCTCCACTCTGTTTTCTCCAGCTTCACAGGAGAAAGCTTTATTAGAAAATATATTTTAGTAAAAGCAAGATCTGAGACTCTGGTCCTTCCTGTCCATGTTCTAAACACAGGTCAAAGATGCCTGGAGAGCATCTGAGTCTTCTGTTAGATCAGAAGTAGTTCTCACTTACCCAGGAATCTCTAAAAGCACAGAGAAATTCCTTCATAAAGTATTCCAGAGGATAAAAAGGGGGCAGCTAAAATGATCATAAGGGTGGTTTATTTGACAGTAATTCAGCAACAAGAAATGACAGTGATATGTGAAATAATTAAAGTAATTTGAAGAAACTGCCATTCATACTGCCCTTCCTTGCTGAAATCTGAATCCAGAGGAACTGTGATTTGAACTGTGAATGTTGAACTATTTATTCTACTTTGGGAGGAATAAATACTTTTAGAATAAACAAGAAGAAAATACAACCACTTACTAGTTAAACAAATAAAGGGTGTATATTTTTATATCAGATTTTCGGCATCAGAAGCAGATAAAGTCCAAATAATGAGGACTAGTAAGATCTTCCTTTGCATTTAATCTTGCAAATTGCTCTGTTTAATGGAAAACGAGGATGTTCAAAATGACAGATTGGAGCTCTAATTCTCTCTAAAGGTCTCTTCCCTCAGCAAAGCATTTTGTGAGAGGCAGAACTAATGAAGATTTTATTGGATCTTTTTTGCTGAATAAAACCATCAGTCTTCACAAAACATGTAAGAATTGCCAATCTCTGATGTGTGCCTCCATGTCAGACTGGGCTGAAAGGAGCATGACCAAGATTTTTAAAAAAAGTGAGCAACAAAGAGGTTTTTAGTTAGACAAGGCAATCCCAAATGCCTTCCCTTTTTAGAGTGACTCTGTAGGAACTGGTGAAGGAAAAACCTAGATCATAAACACAAATAGTCGCCATTACTTGGCAATATAGCTTAGGGCCCTCTGAGCCACACACTGAGTTATTATATTTATCATGGAATAGAATCAGAGTGGTTTTATCAGCACAATCAGTCTGTTTAGCTAAACAGGAGGTCAGCCACAGTACAGCTGGAACATGACAATACTGATCTGGGGATCAGGTCTACTCCCAGCACTCAGTGCTGAGCTGAATGTTTTGATCTTATGAGCTCACAGCAGTTAATCCAAAGATTTCAGCACCAAAGTACAAATGTGCCCTTTGTTTCCTGCAGTCTGCAGCGCTGGAAATGCTTTCTGCATCTGGCATCATTTTTAGTCACAATTTGTGGAAACATCCTTTTTCATGAAAAATTTAGAAACACTAAAAGCATCCATATCCACTCACAGATTTCAAGTATTAGACAAATACAAAAATTGCAGGGTTGAAAGAAAAACCCTTGAATCACACTGAGGAACATGATGAAGATCTATCTTTTTGTGCTGGGCAGATCATCTCTGATCAAAACAGAACACAGCTGTGGAGAAACTGCATAAATGTAGATAATAGGAAATTCAGGTAAAGGATGGTTCTGAAAATCTCACATATACATTAGTGCTTCTTTAACAGCTCTCTGTGGTTTACACATACTCCCATAAAATCTCAATATTTACCATGCTGAACTAGAACAGGAGATTTTCCATGTATCAAGATGTCAACAGCTATTGGCATCAATGAATCAATAATAAATTTCAACTATACACAACTAAGATGTGATTTTCTATAGTTACTGATGGTGAGATTCATCTTACCACACTTCACTGATTGAAAATCAATATCCAGTCCAAGTATCCACTATCATTAGGAGTGAGAAAAATACCTCCAGAAGATGATCATTCTCCTCCCCTTACACAGGTGTTTGTGTACCCTTACACAGATATTTGAAATAGAGTTTCATATATCCCATTGGCTTTGTGTGGGTCTCTGGGTATCTAGGTACTTACACAATTTCAAGAATCTTATTCTTAGGCAGAAATTATAAGATTATTGAAAAGCATGTTCATTTATTATTACTCTTTATTTTTCCCCAAAAATTGCTGCCTAATCATCATGTGTTACAATTATATGTACTTTTACTTTATGTGTATCATATGCAGTTTATATGAAACTTGTCCAACTTCCTTAGAATCCAAGTGTTTAGCAAGATAAATTTGCATTCTGACCATCTAGAGTATTGGATCACTCCCTGGTTTTCAGTTTTTTAGGTACTGATCCTTCTGAGCTGCTTGACATTTTTACCTCCTTGATTTCAATTACAGTTGGAAACCACCACCAGAGAAATTTATCTATTTATTTTAAATGCTCTCAGGCTGTAGTTCACTACACCCTCTCCACTACCCTCTTTCAGTTTAAAGCCACCACTGCTTGTGAAAAATCCCTCTCCAGCCTTCTTGTAGCTGGCTGCTCTGTATCAATCCATTTTGCCTCAAACACTATCTCTGGTCCTGATGAATGTCATCAGAGCTTCTTGCATTACACTGGGAGAGCTCATCTGTCTTCATAAGTTCCAGATGAAAGGATATTACCTAATTTAGCTGGGTCCTTATCCAATGGTGGCCTTGAAGATCAATAGAGAAGTTTCAGAATTGCATTAAATGGTAATTAGGATAGAACATATCTTGCAGAGTATAGAACATACAGACTCTGGGGAATTTATGCTACTCGATGCGTTAATGATGCATTGTGTCAACATGTGCTTTCTCTTATGAAACTTACACTAATTTTTTCAGATTACTATTTTAATATTTTGTCCCACACTAGAAATAAATATGAGCATTCAATTGACCTTCACTATTTCATTCACCATTTACTATATCTCCTTCTTAATATTTCTTGTTTAACTAAGTCCTGTGTAATATATTTTTTTCACTTGAGAATTTCTCCATGCTGTTTTCCCTTTTCTAGTCCCCTGATATTTTCAAATTATGCAGTCCACCTGTAAATCTACCTATAGATAAGTGTCCTAATGCAGTTTAATGTCCTGTCTGTATTGGTGTTTTGTATAATGCAGACATTAAATTGATTTCTCCTCACTGACACACATTTTTCTTTCTGACTGGTCATATCAACATAACACAGGTCTTCATTTCCTCCTTTCATCACACAGTACTTTCACCTTATCTACATTCCACCTGCCATCCTGTGGCCTAATTTGTCAGCTACACATACAGCATGTCTGTTCATTATGGTAGTGTGAGGCATGTCGGAATTTAGGCTACCTATAATGGGCTTTTTGCCCTTCCTAATATTTCTAGCTGTAGTGAAAAATATTTAATGTACTTGGGGTAAAAAAAAGGCAGACTTGAAGCTAAGACCCTTACTGAGACTCAAGAGCTAATGCCATTTTTTAAGCTTGGCAATGAACTTCCTTTTGGCAATTTTATTAGGCACCTATATAGTATACAACTAAATTACATCCATCCATGCTGTAAGACAAGAACAGAAAATAGAAATGCATAATAAAAGCAATTATCCCGTGGGAATAGGGGTCACCAGTATTAGGAAAGCTATTCTCAAAGAACTATTAGTTTGGGAAACTATTGAGAGCTGAATCTCATTTCTTCAGTACTTATTACTTTCTATTAACTGAAGAGGAATCCACATTCCTGAAATTACAATTACTAGCCCATGTTCTCATGGGGGACTTTGAATTACCAGATGTCTGCTGGAAATAGAGTAGAGCAGAGAAAAACAGTCTAGGAGGTTCCTGGAGAGTCTGGAGGGTAACTGCCAGACCCAGCTGGTGAGGGAGCCAGCAAAGGAGAGTGACCCACTGGATCTGTTGTTTGTGGACAGGAAAGGACAGGTGGGTGATGTGATGGTCAGAGCCAGTCTTGGGCACAGCCATCAGAAAATCATATTCATTAATGGTGAAGTAAGGGGGTCAGCAAACCTGTGCCTTGATACCTATAGGGTAGACACTTCCCTCTCAAGGAGCCTGGTGGAGTGCCTGGGGACAAAGTCCTGAGGGGTAGAGGAGTCCAGGAAGACTGGATCTTCTTCAAGAGGGAAATCTTTAAGGCGTATGAACAGGCTGACCCCATGTGCCACTTTGGTGGAGAAAGAGATTCTGAGCTGAGCCCATCATCCCCAGGGATGGTGATGCAGTGGGGGTCTGTCTGCATGACTTAGTTCTCACTTGTCTTCCCTTGCAGGTCTCCAGTACTGAGAACAGCTGTGCACTGAGCAGCACACATGAAGCAAGCTACTTACTGTATTTATGGCAGTGCTCTTCTTCCCTCTGTTGCCAAAAGAGTGGTCACACATAGCACAGCATAATTCTATTACCTCAGCATTTTTATATTTTTGACCAAACTCTGAAAATAAATTCAGAGTTTGGTCAGATGGTCTAATACCTTTATTTGGCCTAATACCATTATTTGTTGAGGAAGTATAACAGCTTTTTAATGCTGCTTTTAAATTCCTTATATTTCTTATATTGCTACTTTTATTTCACAGTGGCATAATTTAATTCAAATTTGGTTTTCAGCAACCACTGGAACATTTCCCCACAAGTTCTTACCCAGAGGGCTATAAGCCAGCTTACAAATTTTTTTAAGTTTCTAGCCAAGGACATGATTCTTTTTGGTAACATCATGAGGGCACCACTCCTCCATCCTCCTTTATAGCTTCAGGGGTCCAGCTAACCACAGTATTTAATACATCTCTTGCTACATCTTGCCAGAGATTGAGAAGCATTTCCTGGCATTGGCCAAGTTGGGCTTTCATAGTCGTCAGTGACTTTTTATAACATTTAAGATGAAAAAGGTCCTGTTATCATCTAATCAGACTTTCAGCAATATAAATGCCTTGTGATTTACCAAGATCTAATTTCTTCTTTAATTCCAGAAGCTGGAGTTGTACTAAAACTTATCCTTGAGATATCTTGGTATAAAGATCTTCAGTTCTGATGTACTGTATTCTTTGATTGGTTCCAGTTGCTAGTTATCCTTCTCTTTATTCTCTGTACTGTCACAGATCTGCATCCATCATCTACAGATGAACTCACTGTGTCTCCAAATCCAACATCTGTGCCTGAAAATAAAGATTCTCTCACATCTGCAGAAGTAATCAAGGACACCAGGAGAAGTTTTATTGACACTTAGAATAGCAGACTATTGTTCTGGCATTTAAAATACTTTACTGCCATTACAGAAATCTCTGATTAGCCTCATCTTAGTTATTTTCAGTTTCCACTTAGAGAGGCATAGAAATAACATGTAAATAAAATTAACAAACATCTATCCAGATATGAAGAACAGGAAAAAATCTTAAAATCTTTAAGGATAGAAATTTAAGGTCTTTGTTATTTCTGAAGAGTTTAAATGTTATGGATGGATGAAAGATAAATGATGGATGAAAGATAAATTAATATAAATGTGAATGTAAAAAAAAAAAATAAAAGTAGCAAGAGTATCTGTATGCATAACTTTTTTCCCACTCTTACACTATGAAGATCTCAAGTGAAGCACTGTTCAGGCTGGTTTTAAATGAGCATGTTAATGGAGCTTGCTAGAAGTTTTGGCACATAGTTCTTGAAGTATCTGAAGGAAGACTTAAGATTGTGAAAAAACAACTAGAAAAACATTTCACACATTAATAGAAAAAAAATAATTTGTGAATCAGTTTTTCCAGATTACCATGTATGTTTTTTTAATGGGGAAAAAAATGAAGTATGGTGGTGTATTCTGGTCAAAACCTTGCTTGCCATTGACAATTCACAGCTGTTTGTGAACAAACCCTTTACAGCAAAGGTTGTTAGTGCTGGAGGCAGTGGAGCATCCTGCTCCAGGGCTCTGGCTACTTCAGGGATATCTGAGAGGCAACAGGAGAAAGGAAAGGGGTTCAAAAAGGCATGGATACTGGTCAGGTACTGATCTTGTATTATGCTGAGCCTCTGCTTGTAGATCCTAAACAGATTTTAGAGGGACCCCAACTCAAGCAAATAATATGTAAAACAATAAAAAGGGTAAAATTGCAGAAATGCTGCCACATTCAGCTAAAAAGGACTGAGGAATACAATCTAAAACTATAGTTTTTCATCTATGTTGAAAATATGCAGGGGCTGCACACAGCATTTAGTCTCTGAATAAGGGCAATTTTCTATAGCTGTTCTGTGCCTTTGCTCTCTCTGAGTCATTTTTAGGAGGGGAGATCAAGCACGTTGTTTGACAACAAGCTCTGAGGACAGCAGTTCTTTCATGTCAGCTATATCCTGCTAGATCAGTAGATCTGACTAACCCATCATGGTCATTTAGTAACACTAAAGGTTTTCCAGTGAGTAAAAAAAAACACAGGGCGACATTTTTCCCATCTAAATTCTAAGAGGGAGTCCTAGAATTGGCATTATTTCTTAAAAAAACATGAGTTTGTATTTTAAAACTGAAGGAATAAACACAACCCATACTTCAAAAGGCTCTTTTGTACCTCCCTAGAAAGGGAATGTTACAAACAAAAGGCAAACAAAGAACCCTCAGATATCTCAACTTACTCTTGTACAATTGAGAAAAACAATTTCAGAAAGGCATGGACTTACATGAAACAAATTTTTAAGTCTCTACTTTTCTAGGCCATCCTGTCATTACCAACAGAGGAATCAGGAACTGCAGCACGCACTGAGCTTTCACAAATATGAAAGCTCAGAGAACAATTATTCTTCCTTCTGTTTGTCCGTATTCTTTATCTTTGTTACCTAACAAAACTTATTCCTTCATTCTCAACATGACCATTTGAAAATTGTCTTTGTTAGTCATGGCCCTCTTTGTTAGCTAGGACCCTCTTATCTCTTTTTGACCAACTCCCTCCATTTAGATCTCTCTCAGTCACTTTAAATTGACCTTTTTCATGTTGACTTTCTTTCTGCCTGTTATTCTGTATCTCGTTTCTTCTTTTAGATTTTTTTCTTGTTGTAAGATTTAGTATTTGTCTGGTTTGCTGTTCTGTGTTCACCTATTATAATTCTTTCCCACTGACATTAATTTTTCACTTTTCTTTTTCATTTGGTGATTTGTTTCCTATCCCAGCCTGCCCAGACAAACTTTTTTTTAATTCATTCCATTCCCCATTTATTTGAAATCTTTTCTTCTCTTTTCCCTCCATGACTCAGCCTGTATCTCCCACACTTTGTGCTTTTATTGTATTTGTAGCTATTTCTCGTTTGTTCAGCTACTGGAACTTTCAAAGGGCATGAACACATAGAGGCAGTTTCTGTGCTGGTTGAGATGATGTCAGCAAGATGTCAGCAATGTAGCTTCTGAAAGCACATTTCATTCCGCTGACTTGCTAGCAATTAGGAATCAACAAAACAAATTGTTCTTTTGTATCTGGAAGATACAACTCTTGTAATGTGTCTCCTGCACTTTGTTTCAACTGCATTCCACTTAGATGCAGCAATTATATGGAAAATTGTTGTAGCTGTTTCAAACAAACACACTGCATGATCCTGCAAGAGGCAACTTAATGGCAACCAGTAATCATGAAATTGCCACTTTAAATTAATTAGTTAGTCAATATCACTGCAGTTTGCAAAGCAATCCTTTTCACTTTCAGTTTTGGAACTATCTTTCATCCTTTAGGTAAATACTGGTTAATTTCTAAGTATTGCAAGAGTAACTACTGTGTGACTTCAGAGTAATTCAGCTTTAATCTCAAGGGTCAGAGAACCAAGAATATTAACTCTGCATTGTTTGTCTCTATTGCAGGTATCTTTTAATAAAGGATAGATATCCTCCTTTTCTGTTCTACTCAACTTCTTTGATCTTGGTAGGGTTTCTTCCATCTCTAACAATCCCATCCTACAGCAATGAGTTCAGCTTTCCATCACCATGATATATGGCACTATATATGTAAGACAGACACATGTTTCATGGCAACTCAAGCTTGAATACTTAAGCCTTAGTAGTAGGAAATTAAAAGAATATCCTGTCCCAGAATTTCACAAAAGGATCACAGCCATTGGTCTGATTTATAAGATAATTGAATGGTACTTTCAAATCCAATTTCCCATGTAATACTTTTACTACAGTTCATTCATCGAGTGTTGCCTTTGGGGCCAGTATTAGATCCTGTAGTCTGATTTCCCTTATAGCACAAGCTATTAAACTTTACATGGTACTTTTGTAGAGGCCAGTAACTCCTAAAGACAATTTCTATCCTGATTTCCAAGAGATATCCTTAGTTTTATAAAATCCACTGATTTTGTAATATTAGCAGTGAAACCCACAACTTTTTGGACCTTTTTTTTGTTGTTATCAGCCTTGCTTTTAAAAAGCAACAAAATAAAAAATGTGTCAATATGTATTTTGAACATTTTAGGATTTAATCACCAAGCCAAGATTTTTGTTTTGCCTGGTTCCACAGAGAAGCCTTTATTACTTATTATATTTTTCATTTAAAAGTGTTCATAACTTCTTATAAATTTGCCTTCTATTTAATAAGTTTAAAAATTTCAAATTTTCAGCATCTCAGGGTGCATTGAGCTATTGGATGGGTAATTTCTGATGAACAGCATTTATTTTACACTGTCCACAAGTTAACAATCAGGTTTTAAAATTCTGCCTGAGTGTTGTTTGTCTTTATTCACTGCTCATGGTTTAATGCACAAGGGCTTCTGGACATGCTCTTCATGTCCTTTGTGTTGCTGTAAGGTAAGACAATCTCTTATTGTCCCCAGGCAAACAGACTGGTGTCACAGTGGCTAATATGTTCCTGAAAAATGTGAGAGTAGCAAAGCAAAATATCTGGCCTTCATCCTGGATAGGTCAAGAATATATAATAAATGCACATAAATATATAAATATACATACGTGTGTGTTTGTGTGTGTGTGTGTGTGTGTGTGCACGTGTTTGTGTGTGTATCCATATAAATCTCATTTAAGGGCACCATTATAAAATCTTGATTAAGGGTTTATATAAGTATGTAGAGAACTCTTTTGAGGGTACCAAAAACTGACAGAGCTACAGTATTGAAGGAGTAGTTTTTAGGGGCCTTGATGCATTAACTATGCAACAAAAATATCTGCTACATTAGAACATTTTCCTTAACCTTGGAGTAAGTGTTGTCATTCTTCTCTGTCCTCCTCTGTTTTTTCAATCATATTTTTAAAGTGTTGCTATCACAGCTGCATACCTGAGGAATTTTATGTAGAGAGGTGAAATCATGTCCATATTCCCTGCTTACAGATCTGGGGTTTATGCACCATGAACCCTTTATTACAATACTTTAAAGAGGGAGACCAAGCTACTTCTCTACTAAATCTCATTGTTTCCCAGGAGACAACCTCTGTCCTCCTCAGTAAGATCTTATTCCTTGCCCTGTGTCTTCCCAGCAGTTCATGGTAGAGTCAAATGTGCTTCATGGAGATCAAGTTTCTCCTTTGTAATCCAGAACACTCTGTTTGGGTGACTTCTTTTTCACATCCTTCATCACTCTGGGCCATTCACAAGGGATAATACCACTGATTTTATGTTTCACTTATTTCTGCCAGTCAACTGAAAATTATGGAGAACACAGAGCTGATGAAAATGAAGTTTATTTGGAGTAATCACTACAGAACCTTCCTAAAAATGTCATAATTGGTAATAACTCCCTGCTGACAGGTACTCTTTCAGTCCTGTGAACCAGTTCTTAATCCATTTAGGATGTACTTTATTGATATTATTGCATAATCCTAATTTTCTTATCAACATGTCATTTATAATAAATCAAATGCTTTACAGGGGTCCATTATGTACTTACTTCTATCAACTATAATTGTAAGAAAGAAATCAAATATATTTGACAAAGCCAATTTTCATCCATTTACCAAGCTTAATTATAAACCCTTCTCTTCTAACTTTTTACCAACAAAATCTTTATAATTTTTCCAGGATTTTGCCAAGAACTGATGTTATCTAGCAAGCCTCCTGTTACCTTCTCTTCTCCTTGAACATTTTGAATACTCATCAAATATTATTATGTTTTTGATCTTCATAATCACCCACATGCAAATACTTACTCAAAACTGACATTTTCAGGAGGCAATCTGAAAACTCATTGCTTTTAGGAGTCCTGGTGTCAGGATTGCCAATGTGAAATATTCCTCTGCTCATATGTTCATTTAGCATCCACATTTGCTACTAATAGGGTGATTAATCTCACCTAAATGTGTCTAAAATTAGCTGAGTTATCTGGGATTCCCACAATAAAGAAAGAAAAATAAGATTCCCATACAGCCATTTGATTCCAATTATCCTGAAGAGAATAAAATAAATTTAAACATGTATTAGTTACATTGCTGTAAATGCACAGATATTAATAGCACTAGGCCAAAATACACACTTATATTCTTGCATACTGTTCCACGTGAAGGGAATATTCAAGAGCTCTAAAATGGGAATGTGTTTGTTACCAAAAAAACACTGTTCATGCCTTTACGGACTATAATCTTGATGCCTGCTGAAGAAAAGCAGACAGTGGGGTTCTAATCAAAAGGCAAAGAATGCTTCCCATGGACAATTAGAAAATGCAAAACATATTTCTGAAGGCATGGATATTACTGAGAACCAAGTAAAGGGTATCCAAAGAGCTTATTGGATGAGCAGTTTGGGCACTGCTTGTTTAGGAAGCAAGCAGAAAACAGGATCAAAGCCCAAGAGCAGTTTGGAATGTGATACAATCACAGAAGGATTAAGGACAGCAGTTATGTTAAGGAGTTTCCAGGAAAAGGACAATATGGAACACACTGAACACTTCCCAGAATAGGGAGTGAGTTAAGCCAGAAATCTGTGAGAACCAGGGTGCTGTTTGGATTAGATTGTGAAATAAAAGGGGACATCAAAAATATTTCATTTAAAAAAAATATTAGCTGTAATAGCAGACATGGTGCAAAGCATGATCAAAGCAGAAATAGATGGCACTGAGTTTAGAGCAATAGCAAAGGAATTAAGGATCTCAGTAGGAAGACTAATGTGGTGTTAATGACCCCAAACCCATGATTATTGACCATCTGGGTCTTGCCTTTAACATTTTAAATTAACTGGATTTTTTATGGTACCTTTGTTACTATTAGTACTGTTAGGCGACTTCTTTTAGCTTTCAAACATACATTTCCATGGGTACCTTGACTAGAAATCATATAAACAAAAATATATTTATGTGATAAAATTTTGTTCTTCAAACTTGGAAACAAACCATTTAGGGTTTGTTAGTTAGGTTGAAGTTTTTCAAGGTTTCAGCTCAGACTGCCATACAACAAACGAGTCTCCTTACAGCTAACAGTGTTGTGCTGTTTACAGTCCTCTTCAAACAAAAGTCTCAAGAAACATACACCAACCAAACTACAATGGGTGTTCTTCTGACCATGAGTCCAGTGACAGCTTTGTCCCAATCTTTATCACTGCCTTTTAATAATTTTCTAAATTTCCATGCTTGTCCTGCAGGAATATTTCACTTGTTGAGAACTTTGAGGTTGTGCTGCTGTGTGACATTCATTTTTGCTTGATTCATAAGCAAATTCTTGTTTTTTTGATTGTCTTGTTGTCTTGATTCTTGTTTTTTGCTCTTGGCAGGGTTTCCTTGGGAATTCTTCATTGATAAAGTGCCACACTAAATAATTGCACTACAGTTCAGTGTGAGACAGATTCCATCCACTTTGTAAACGGGTGAAAAACAACTAAACAGTGCTGGTTCCCAAAAGTGGGGATCTGCAGGGGTTCTATGGAGACAGTCTCTACCCTGGCCCAAAACCCTCCCACACCCTGCAGCTGGATTCGGGGTATTAGAGTATTCACAATTTGCCCTGTGCACCCACTGCTCTGCATCACAGAAGCACAAAATCACAGATTTGTTAGCATTTGAAGGAACCTCTGGGGATCACCCAGTCCAACCTCCCTGCCAAGCCTGGGTCACCTGGAGCAGTGACACAGGAACAGATCCTGGAGGGGCTGGCATGTCTGCAGAGAGGGAGACCACAGCCTCCCTGGGCAGCCTGGAATCCTTCCTGTGACCAGCCAGCATCACACAGTACTAACTCCGTGTGATTTTTAGCTTTCCCAGAATAAACTTCTCCATGAAAGATCAGGTCAGATTTCTCTGCGCCACTGCTGGACCTTCCCATGCTCACAGACTGTTTCCATCTGTTCACCTTGTTTCCTTTTATTGGGCAAATGCCAGCTACTATTGGAATCAAAGAATCCCAACTTTCCAAATGCAATATGGAAAGTCAGAAGGTCTTTAAAATATGGAATATAGTCACATATGGTTCAAATTAACTCAAGTAACTGTTCCATTAAACTTCCTAATTATTCAACTGAAATGTATGCTGAGCAAAGCCTGTTTAAGCAATGGATTGAGAAATATTTGAAAGTGAAAGGGAGATGTAGCATTTTAAGTACTTTATTAGGAAATTTAGATGTAGTGAATGGAACACTGAATACTGTAGACCTTGAATCCAGTTGGGATAAATTACCACTGACATGCAATGATGTGATTAAGGCCTTCCTACAGTTTTCAGTACATAACCAGGGTGGATTATTGCTCCTTGAAAAAAGCTGTGTTCTCATTAGCTTCAAATGCTAGAATAATTGCAGATTAAACTGATTGCAATATTATCAGGTCCATGTGGTTTACTGATATTAAAATATACTTTCACTGCAGAGATTAATAGAAGGAAAGTCAACTTAATTAGATGTAGAAAAGTCCACCATCTTAACCATAAGTTAGAAGACTGTAAAGCAGTAGCTTTATTTAGTTCCTCTATGGAGCTGTGAAAGGACCACACATAAACTGATGACCCTTGGACTGGTAAACTCCATTCCTACTGGGAACCCAGCATTCCCCAAGAATAAGAAGCTGCCTGTGTAGTTTCAGGAATTTATTAGGATGCATTCTTGCTGTGGAGGAAATACTCTCCATAAAGAATTATTCTGATCCAAAGCTCAAATTGTAGGACCCAAAACTAAAATAATTTATCAAGGTGTCTGTAGAGTAAGACTGCCTTTTAAAACTGAAATCCACATTTGCAATGGTATTGTGGTCATTACTTACCAGGTTTTAGGTGTGCAACCAAACATCATTCTCCGATCAGAATGACTGAAAACAGCCCTTCCCCAGGGCATGACAGGTAGTCTTGTAACAGGAAAAACAGGAGCTGAATGTAAAAAGTTGTGGAAGAAAGGGTTTTTATTATGAATCTATTGTAAACCAATCAGTGACAGTGTCTCAACAAACCAAGGAGAAAACTGAATATAATCAGCAAGAAATTACAATATGGGCATCAGAGATTAAGAGAATATTTACTGAGTCTCAGTAGGACTGGATGTTCAACAGCCCTACAACAACTAGTTTGTTATGTGTCTTATTTCACCCAGTGCAGGATATGGTATTATGTGTTACAGTGGTAATTCATTGTAGGTGTTTTCTCAAGGTCATTTTCAAAAAAGCACTGAAAAATCAATACATTGTGAAACAATCCCCAAATTCCTCAGAAGGCCAGTGATATGACTGGGAACTGAATGGTCTGACCAGCTGCACTATTAGGGAAATTGTGATTTGAATGGGTCATCGCGAAGGAGAGAATTATTGTAATCCAAAGAGAAGGAAAAAAAATTAGAGCACATGCCAACATGCCAGTAGCATTGCTGTAAGCACACAGATATTAATAACACATGGGTGAACAGGTTACAAAGAATACATACATACATACATACATATATATATATATATATATATAAAGTGTGCCTATATTCTTGAGAAAAGTGCTGTGCACAGGGAGCTTTCAGGAATCCTAAAACAAGAATGCAGACGTGACCAAGTCACTGACCCTGGAATAAGTGCTGAGGCCACAAAGCCACACCTGGAAAACTGCCAGAATATTTTAAAGAATGATAAGCTCTGCCTGAATGGACAATGGTTGTACTGTCACACACTCTTATCTTGACTGCTGCTAAAAAAAGGCCTCATTCCAGTGCAAGGCCAAATCATTCCTTCTGTGGGTGGGGATCATTAATTTAACCAGGGACAGAACCTGTTGAAACTGTCCCTAACCAGCTGCTCAGGTGGAGCTGCCAAAGATGGCATCAAGGGTTACCAGCTGTGTGTGTAATTTTATTGTCATTAACATTAAAATGTAGCTTAACATGCACAGCTGGCCTGGTTCCTCATCAGCATGGAGGTCATTTGGATGCTGCTGTCCCCCACACAGAGTGGAATAAACTCCCCTCTGGACTACTTGCCCTTAGCTGGAGAGAATCATAGGATCCTTCAGGTTGGAAAAGATCGAGTCCAGCTAGTAATCACCACTAAACCATATCCCCAAGTGCCACAGCCACTCACTGTTTCAACTCTTCCAGGGATGGTGGCTCCACCACTTCCCTGGGCAGCCACTTCCAATGTCTGACCACTCTTTCAGTAAAGAAATTTTTCCTAGGACTTGTTTTCCTGGGAGAAGAGACCAACCCTCACTTTGCTGCAACCTTCTTTCAGGTGGTTGTAGAGAGTGATGAGGTGCAGCTGACCAGCACAGCTCAGATCACTGGACTCAAACTGGGGTTAGTGGGATTCCTTGCACTCAAACACACTGGAAAGCACTTTTACATCCTCATGTGCTATGACTGGATTTCTCTGTTTCTTTGCAAACGAAAGATGAAACCATTTATTGAATGAATAGTTATTCCTGTTGCTCTTCAAAAATTTCCATCTCCTTGTGGCAACAGATACCAGTTACATTTTATATTCTCCTTAATACCCTTGAGAAGATGTTATTTTTGTCTTCAGAACTTCCAGTCTATTTTGTTCTATCTTTATCTCTCCTTATTGGCATTCTTTTTTTTTTTTTGTTGTTGTTGTTATTGTTTGTAATTCATACTCACATTGGCATTTTAGGGTTTTTTCCATCCTTTAATTTCTTTCTCAAATTTTCCTGTAATTTCTTCCTTCACTAACTCCTGAACAAAAATTAACTACCAAACAACACTTACTTAACTTCTTACTTGATGGTGACATCAATTGGGTAATGGGTTTATTTCATAAATTTAAGGGTTACTTTTGTCTTAACCTACTTTATTTCAGAAAGTGTCTCTACTTTGGAAATTAATTTGCTATTTGAAGCCTATATAAATACATAACGCAGAATGAAACTACCCATGATGAGTATAACTCTGCTGACCCCAAGGTAAGCATCAGTTTAAAGCCCAGAAATTTTAATTTACTTTTAAGTGCCACACGAGTTCAAAATAGAGCTGTGATTAAGAAATTAGGTAAGTCACCCTGAGGATATTGGATCAGATACTGGATTTCACTACTTAGAGCATAGCTAAAATTAGCTACTGCCTGTGAACAGGCAGCAGGTAGGGGGGGATCAGCTCCCTTCCCCCACAGCTGGGTGAAGCTTTCTCAGACAGCCTGACTGCAGGACACCACAGTTGCTGTGACATCCACCAAACTGAAGGAAATCTCACCCAGAGGATCAGCTGCCTTACTTGCAGGACAAGGAAAACATGCCCAGGATAAGATCATGGTCAGGGAAGAAGTGCTTCACACTCCTGACTGGCCTTGTGCCTTTGGGTCTGAAGTGAACAGGAAAAAGAAAGGAGTTTGAGCATAACCTTCATTCCAAAGGTGTTCCTTTGTGTTTTGTGGGGAGGAAATAAAAGGCATCTCAGAGAGATCAAAGGCCTACAAATATAAATCCCAAAGCACACCAAGTCAGATATACTCAAGTGAGACAGAGACTGTTAAATTATTTAACAGTATGAGTAATGTTTTGACTTTGTGCTGCCACTTTTTATGGCATCTAAATCAATTTATTTCTCTAAATAGATCCTGGTGCTTTGCTGCAGTAACTGGAAATTACATTTGTCTCTTCCACTCTGTCAGTAAAAAATAAAATTAGCTTTACCACTTCATTATAAGTTATAGCAAATTACATAATTAAGAAAGAATAAATTATTTTAATCTATGAAAGGACCAAAGATATGCTCATTTCTCTGAGGCATTATACAGAAACATTATTTAAGTAAATAATAACAGCCTTGTAAATAAGGAAGGTTATTCCTTTTTTCCTAGAGTCTTAAATATGGCTTTTATAATTCACAGAATAATAAATAAAGAAATAATAAGTGAGAAGTAACACTGAAAATCTGGTGTCCACAGTGACTATTTTCCCAGAACACCTAGAATGTGGGTTTTACATCAGAAAGATATATTGTCATTGTACATAAAATGGGACTTTATTCTCCTTCCTACAAAAGTCTGCAGGACTCCTCCACATCAGTACCACAGAGGGCTTTACAGAAGAGCTGCAGGCAGTCCTGCCAACGCACTTTACAATAACTTGTCTCAAAACTCCCTTCCTTTCTGCCAGAGGCTATTTTCCTCAGAGAAGAATTGGCAGACTGCAGTATGTGCACATACTTCAACTCCTCCAGAGCAAATCCTTAAGCCATCAACAAAG
Organism: Serinus canaria; assembly: GCF_022539315.1. Lineage (NCBI taxonomy): Eukaryota > Metazoa > Chordata > Aves > Passeriformes > Fringillidae > Serinus > Serinus canaria. The sequence goes on from NC_066313.1 coordinate 105,759,134, forward strand.
ATGGGCTTGGGCCACAGCACCAGACTGCTGGGTGATGGAGCTAAAGAGTTCTCACATCTGCCTGCTGTGCAACAGGGTGGTAACCTCAGGTGTGAGCAATACCTGCCCCAGCCAGACTCTGCCCACATCTCTCCTGAGGCTGCGCATCACATCCCTCAGTCACAGCAGAACTGCTTGGACAAGTACACAAGTCCCTGAAGTGCACAGAAAAGCACCTGGAACTAGTGGTCCAAAGGCAATTTGCCTTTGATTAGAGGAGAGAGATCCTGCTGGAGGCTGGCAGAGGGAATTGTGAGGCTCTGAGCAATGCTGGCTGAGGCTGCTGTGGTTTCACTGCTGGTGTGTGTGTGCTGCTGTCATACCCCTGAGTGAGTGCAGGCTCCCGTGCACACCTTTGCAGAGCATCAGTGCAACAGCTGATGGTCCTGCATCAGCCTTCAAGGCTGCCAAACATCTGGAAAAGCAACTGACAGGAAAATGAAGGAAAAGCCATCTTCTATCTATTTAAGGCGACAGAGTCCAGAGTCTGAAAGGATTCCCAAGATCCTTGAGGGACTTGGAACTCAACAAGGCAGCTGTGAAATTCTTCCTTCTTGCATCCCAAGAGTGAAGAGGTCATGAAGTGATTCACATGCACTGATTCTGCTGGGATGGAAAAGATGCAGAGATCTCTTCTGTGATGGTCTTCCTGTTACCTCCTGTACACAGCTGATGAAGCATCACATCCAGAAATATGATGGCAGCTCAGGAAGTGTGGAGAAGTGTCCTGGTTTAAGGCAAATTTGGAGAGAATCCCCAAAAAGGGCTTCTCCAAAAGCAAACCCACAGGCCCCTTCCCCAATTGGTTCAGGAAGAATTCCTCGGAGAGAGGTGGAAAGAACCTGTTTATTTGACAAGCACAGCAACCCCAGCACACACAATGAACAATACTGGATGACACCACTCTTCCACTGCTCTGAGAAAGATGACAAATTCAGAAAAGTCTCTCCTGGGGGTTTGCTGTTGTCAGTCCTTCCGGTGCTGAGGCAGCTGCTGCAGCCACAAGGTGTAACCTCTCTCTCTCGGTGTTCTGAATTTCAGGGCAAAAAGCAGAAGAAGGAATTGTGTGCATGTGTCCCTTAGGAAGCATCACTGCTGCCTCCTGCTTGATGTCCTGGGGATGTGAAGAGCACTACCTCTGCATGAACAGCTATGTCAGTACCTCTTGCAAGTATGGGTTGATATTTACTCCACAATCACCCATGCTTTGGGTCTTCCCAGAAATAAACCAGGATTATTATGGAGTCATATCATTGCTAAAATGCACATTCAGATTCACTTACTTGAACCAGTATATGTCCTCATCACCACAGAGCTGTTGACATGAGCCAACATGACACTAGAATCAAAAATGCTTTTTTCCTTGATCTACTCTTACCCTTTTATATTTGTTTCAGCAGCTCAAGATTCTTCTAAATACAGAGCAGTATTTACTCAATTGGCAAGACTCTTTTAGACAAGCTGTGTAAATACACATTTTCACTTGGGGAAGAATGAAACTCTGTAGTAGAGAGTAAAAAATACTACAAATTCTAAAAGAACTTACTTGTCAGCAGTGTGAGTCAAAAAATGTGACTAGTCAGCTTTCAGCACAGTTTCCCAGAACCAGAAAAAAAAAAAGAATGGAAATGCAGAGAACAGCTTGACACACAGCTGAGTTTATTTTAGAATGGGACCCTCATGCAAGACTGAACTCAGAATGTGTTGATGCCACTGGCATTTGACAGAAGATTACAGATTGTTCACATGGAAAATTATGGTAATAAAAGGTAAGCTGTGATTCTAAAGTGCTACATGGCATTAATACAAATTCATATGTGGACACTTTCATCTAATTATGAGAGGCCTTTTTTTCCCAGTTTTGGCATTATTCCTTTAGAACTGATTCAGCTGGAGCCGAGAAAGCCACTCTCATGCTGGAGTATGCCTTTATATAGACAGATTAATTCAGCTAGGTTAGCTTCTGTAATTTCCAGGAAAAAAAAATTGTTGGACAGAAAGCAGTTTTGGATTTTATTTTTTTATTATTTATTTTTGAGTGCAGAATTGGTATATTAGATGACATCCAACCACCTTTGCATTTGACTAACATGTGAGTATATTAATAGCACTTGCTTTTTTTTCTCATATCTCAGTTCATATCCAAATAGGAGTATCTCACTCTTAAAAAGAACAAGCTTTTAACATCTCTAGGAATAGATTGGTGTAATTAATTCAATTTTTAATAATTTTCTCTAATGAACTTTTTTACAGATAAGAAGTTTATTTTTATTCCTAGTCAGTGACCCTTGTAAAAATTTAAAGGATACAATTCAAATGGTTATTATTAAAACGACAGATGACAGATAAAGTACAGTGAGGTAAATAAATTACCTTTGATGGTTCCTCATGAAAGGCCAGTGTTCAAAATTGAGACTTCTTCTGTATTCAATCTTACTCATTCTCTACCACTCTGAAATATAAAATATATCACTCACCCAGTGAGGTATATGTATTTACCTATATGATACCATTATATCTAACAGACAAAAGCTGTTAATGATACCATTATGAATCTAGCAGACAAAAGCTTAAGCTATTATAATTGTACCACTCCTATTTCATATAAACACAGTAAAACTGGCAAAATATTATTATAATTATTCCAAACTAATGTGGAGTTTTTTGGGGATTAAAATCCAACCCTACATCACTGTCATAGCTAACCAGCTTCTATCTGTAACCCAGACTTCCAGCAATTAAGACCTTCATGGGTGTCTTGAAATATCCAATTTCCTTCAGGTTTCAGTACATGTATCTACCCTTTGAATAGTGTATTTCCATCACTATTATTTAGACTACAATATTGAGGATTTGGGTAGGCAGGAGATAGGCATGTGAAGAGGCTTCCTCAGAAAGAAAGAAAAACTTTGTGTGGCCCTGAGGGGGTTCTGTCTACCAGCTCTGTGTGCTTTATCTTCCGATTTGTGAGCTGCATCACTCTGAGAGATCAGCTGGCTTAGTAGCTAATTGACTGAAATTCAGCCTTTAACCGAGTTTGGTCTTGATTTTTTAATCACTTTAAAGGTTTGGCTCTGAGAGCCTCAAGCAACACAAAGAGTACCCTGGGACTTTGTGAAGGCATTAAATACTGACTTGACACGTGCACAGAAACCACTGAGAAAGGGAACCTTTGCATGTTGCACCAGGAGGGAGACAAGCACACTTTCTAGAGCTCAGAAAATCAGCTTTAATGAAGACTGCAGTGCACTGCAAGGAGCTGCAGACAGGACTCAGGGGAAGTTCTCTGCAGAGCATATTCCATACTTCTGCTCTGTTCTTTGTGTTCACTCTGCACGGCAATGTTCTTCTTGGAATGTTTATTTTACTCTTCTGCCTTCATCTAACTTTTAGCCCATTCCCTCAGTCCATTAATCTTAAGAGATTTTCCTGAATTAAAAGCAACCTCTCAAAGGATAAGGAAGATGATACATGCCTACAAGCTCACAGTTCTCCATGGATATTTTGCTAATGATTTCCATTGTCTTGATAAAACAATGCATTAATAAAGCAACAATAAGGAAAGAGAGAATATTGGCATTCAAATAAACAGAAATGAAGAATAATTATCACAGTTCAATATGTTAAAGAACTAAATACTGTGATTCTTTTGGAAAACAAGAAGGATGTAATGGGAAGAGATAAACAGGTTAGTTCTGTTGGGCCTGCCTGAGCCAAAGAATAAATTTCAGCCTGAATTCTGCATTTAATTCTGTGCCTCCAAGGAACAAGGCCTTTGCTACTGAATTCAGCATACCCAGGGTTTCACAGAATGTATAACCCTCTCTATGATGCCTAATGAGCAAAACCATTATTCCTTCTTTTACATTAGTTTCCATTTTGACCATCTTTTAAAGATTGTTTATCTCTGATTGTTTATCAGCTTAACTCTCCTACAGATCCTCTGTGGACACCCCAGTTTGAGCACAGCTATACTGGTACAGCAGCCTGGTAAAGATGCAGTGTGAATTCCTTCAAGAGAGGGTTTCTGTCAACTGGAGTGTTGTTTTATTTTCCCCTGCAACATTAATCAAGCCAACAAATGGTCTTTCCTGCAGCACAGTTCTATCAGCAAGGGAGCACCATTATTTTCACACTTGCAGCTGAAATAACTGCTGGCAAAACTCTGCAGTGCAGGTCAAATCTGAATAACAGCTGAGGGAGACTATATGACTGATAATAAATAATACATGCTCTGAAGGCCATTTTAAGTTATTTGGTTTGTCGGATTTAAAGGGGCACAGCTGTCCCATGATGGGTTTTCACTCTTCCTGATAATCTGGTTTCTGTGCACTGTGCATAACTGTGCCTGGTAGTAAAAAAATTGAAACCATTAGAATGAGTTAATACAGCAGAATTCACACAGTGTGCACTTCTGACTGCAGCCAGCTCCCTCAGAGCTGCCAAAGAGAAATCTCACAGCTGTAAGCAAGTTTACTGTTCACATTACAAGCACCATCTCAGCAGCCTCCCCTGAGTACAAGACAGGCAGCACTTCTTAAACTTCTTTCCCAAGGGTGCCTCTACACAGATCCTGCAGGCAGACAGGTCAGGGGAGACTGGAGACAAAGCATGTCCCAGCACAGCTATGCAAAGCTAATAAACCTTGGGAGGGTATGTCAGCTTGGGCTCAACAGCGTGCTGAAACAGCAGCAGAGCTCCCAGCTGACTTGGAGTGTGATGAAAATGGGTTTGCATCTGCCTGTAAAAGACTGAAGGGTGTTTAAAACTCTGGAGAACAGAAAAACTGAAACTTTTTCAATACTCTTTGAATAGTTAGGACATAATGAAAATTAGGAGCTCTGCCATTGTTACTGGGACAATGCTTTGCATATTTAGGGATTCACTACAATACAAGCAGCTGGAATATATTTATTACAGAGTGGGCCATATATGCTATTAAAAAACTTTGGGGCTTTTATCTTAAGAGTATGGAAAATTCAGTTGCTTATGAGGAAATTTGCCCATATCTGGTGCTTTCATAATGCAACTTATTTGCAAAAATTTTAGCACTGATTAGTCACACATATGTGAAAATACAGCTAGGGAATTACATTAATTTGCCTGAGCTATAAAACAGTCCTGTCAGCCTTTTCACTGGATGTTGGGTATTTCTCCAGGTTTTAGAGCAGGACCACAACTTTTATTTGTGGGTTAATATTTTTCAGGGAGAAATCTTTTGTAACCTCATGAAAATCTGTTCAACTGTCCAGTAAATACAAAAAGATATCTCAGATTTCATATACTTGTAAAGCCTCATTATAAAACCAATTACAGCCCATAAAGAGCCTAATATTTCTTAATTGCTGTAGAGCTCCTCAGACTGACCAAATCACACATCTATGCTATCTATGGGAGATTGTATTTCAGAAAGATTTTGTACCTTCTGTTCCTCTGGATTTGGTGTGCAGCCAGGGATGGCAACACAGTGACGGAAACTCTCCTCTGCACTTCAGAGGGCATTGACCTCATGTAATTTTAGTGATTTAAATCTTAGAGTTCTAGGCTACAAAAAAAAAAAAAAAAAAACAAAAACAACAACAAAAAAAAAAACAAACAAACAAAAAAACAAACTAAAAAACCAAACAAACAAACAAAAAAAATGCAAAAAACCCCAGGAAGGTTCAATGTATGAAGACACTGCTGAAAATTTTAACTTTCTGAATACCCTCTGGGGTTAACTACTTTCCTTCAATGACTAGAAAGATAACCTACAAATCAGTTAGACTAGATGCCTAATTTGTAAATAGCTATGGAAAAGCAAGAAGAAACACACTTTAGATAATTCTTACTTATTCTGTAAATTGCATGGGATGGTGATGTAACTAAATATCTAATAACATTATAACACAAGTATAAGAGTCCAACTCACTTCTGCTTCCCTGACTTCTGGGCCCTTTGCACTGATCTCAGTTGTGTTCCCCCAACTGCTGTTGCACAGGTAATGTAGCTCTCACTGCTGAGCACATTTACCTGCTAATGACTACTCTGTGTGATCAGTCACAATGTTTAAGATTATAAATCCATTAAAGCAAATTTTTTTTCCTAATAGTGTTCTTTTTAATCTTTGTTTAGTTACAACTGCAATGGAATTGGGTGATGCATTACCTCAGCTCACGGAGCTCTGCTATGTCAAAAAAATCCCTTTGCCAGCATCTGTTACTGCTTATCCACTACAGTCTTGAAAAGCCAAATTTTCAATTCATCACCTATTGTTATTTCCTCCCTCTTTCATGGTCTGTAATGTGCTTACTTTATGACAGACTCACTCATAGCAACTTTGTGACTTCAGAGATTTTGCTTAACTTCCACATTTGTATTTTGTATTTAATGCAATAGAGAAAAGAGCAACTAACACTTATATCTACAAACAACTACACTACAAGTTGTAGAGGTTTTGCCATACCACTGATTTCCTGAAAGTCTAAAACAAGTAAGGAAAAGGTAGTTTATTCCCATGTAAAAAGCCATGATGAAACCTTGGACTGTGTTCAACCCAGCTAACACAACTGGGAAAAGATCCCTACTGACCATCAAAGAAAAGCCTAAACCTATTAATAAAAGCCCTGAGTGCATTAAAAAGCCTTACTGGTCCTGCCCAGCACCCTCAGGGCCTCCCTCAACCCCACCCATGGCTCAGAAGTCCCATTTCAGCCCAGTCCCAAGGTGCCAGTCCCTATTCCAGTGGTGCCACAATCTCACTGGTCTCCACTGGTAAATTTTGTTGATTTGAATAAGATATTTTATCAGCCCACCATCTTAACAGAAAAAAAAATATTTAGGTTTTGAATAATAAAAGAATAAAACAATGCCAAATGGATGGAAAAAATATTGGTGCTGATTTCAACCAAACCTTCATGTGTTTGTTTCTTAATTTGTTTTCTTTGGGAAGAAAAAAATCCTCATTTTGCATTCATTAGTACTGCTAGGAAGGAACTTAATCTTTCCAAAGGGTTATTAATGTTTCTGTGTGTGCAGAATAAATATAACACCACCCTCAATCACAGCCTCTCAGCCTCATTAGTGAGACATGCTGAGGATAACATCCTGGCAAACTCATTAGGAGTTTCTTGTTGCAATCAAATTTGTCCTGACTTCAGTTGCCAGGGACATTATAATAGGGAGAACAAACCCTTGTAACAGCTCTTCCCCATTTATTAAATTCTGTACTGAATGCACCATCTTTGTTTCACAGAAAACTATCCACGAAGGCTGATGGAGTGTAGAAATGTTTCTGCTGAATTGAACTGAATTTCATTAGTCAGTGCTGGACATAGATTAGCATTATTTATTTCTCTGAAGTTTCCATGGTGTAACTCTAAGTGACAAACCAGGGATGCAGGAGGATTTTCTATGATGTGCAGAAAACCACAATTCTGTGCTTTCTCAGAACTCAGGGCCTTCCATCAGTAGCACAGCTAACCTCTAAGTTGAAGTAATTTCTGTGTTATTGGAGACAAAATACTCTCAAAACCTTTGTCACTTCTGTGTCTGCTAAGTCTATTGATGCCAATGCAGAGTTCATTTCCACAAGGTTAGTCACTAAAAATTCACTGATGCCAGGATTGGTGAGGTCCTGAGGTGGTGCACATCAAAAATTAATTAAATCCAACAACTTTCTGTCTGTATGTGTGTAAAATCCAAAGACAGATGAGGAAAAACAGATCATTTTGTAGATATTGACATTCATATTGCATGGCACAAAGTGAACATAGGGATAAATGATGAAAAGAGATATAGTCAACATCTTCCATTGCAATACCTTCAGAAGCCTTCTGAAACAAATCTTTATCTTGAATAATATGAATTTTAATCTGATAGTTTTCAGCACTCATGATTTGCATGACTTGAACGGAAATCATTAGTCAAATGCAGCTACAATATAAATTCATAAAGAGCTCCCAGAAGAAATCAAAGATGTTTTATATAATCTAAAGCAGGTAATACAAACATTCTTATGAATTTCAAAAGAGTCAAACCTAAGGAAAAATTCATTGACTTTGAATTAGTATTCAACAGCCAAATAAATTACTTCCTATTTGCATATTTTAAATATTTCATTTAATAATCAGCATATGCTGGAAAGCAACACAACACAATAGTAATACAAACCATTTTTAACATGAAAATTGAATATGAAAGCAAGAAATTGAATTTTTTTTTACAATTGTGGCTTGCTTAATGGACATACTAAATACTCTATTTCAGACAACAATGCAAATCTGTTTCTGTCCAAGCCAAATATGAATTTGTGTCCCTGCATTGCATTATTGCTGACAAATTGGCCATAATGTTATATAAAGGCAACTATGGAAATATTCAATTCCTGCTTACTTGGGCTGCCTTCAGACTTTCAAAACAAATTCTAAATATGAAAGCTGTTATACATTTGATTGTTCACTCACTATTTCAAATCAGATATTCACATATTCTGAGTGTTCTGTTAGCAAAAATTAGGATAAAAATGTGGTCTTCTTTTTGATGTTGTGAATTTGGTGAAATCTCCTTAGTTATTAATTATTAAGTAACTGAATGTACAATGGCATAAGTTTTGTGACAAATTTCCTTGGAGAAACAAGAAATGTTGTCACTTATCAAATATGTTTGATAAAATACTGTTGCTAACTATGAAGACCATGATAGCACTTCTCTTTTCATGAAAAAATTTTGATATTTTACTAGCCCTGAGCTGGCAAGGGCCACCTCAGCTGAAATATAACAGCTGACAACACACATTCTGCTGGAGGGCTGGAAAGCAAAATAAAACGTGTTTGGACAAAATTGCCAATGAATGTTTATAAAAACTTGTTTCCCTTGGCACCACAACAGATAAGAAAAGTGCTACAGTAAACCACCAAAGTTGCACTGGGGGAATGATGTGTAACACCAAAGGGTTGGGAAAAATGCAGCTGCTCCTTTTGAATGCTGCCAGTGGAATTGCTCCAGGTCCACAAAGTCCATTTCTTGGCAGGAAGCTGTACTGGAAATCTCAGAGCCCCCAAAGAGAAAACAGAAGCAGAAGCTGTTCATAAAGTTTATTTGGTATCTAATTCATTGGGACTGCACAAAACAACAGCTAAAGACAGAACACTACATGGCTTTATAACAGAACTGTTTTTTCCCCTTCCTGCTCTGAACACCTCATTACACAAGGCAGTGGCATTAAAGAGAGTGCTGGGGTTTTCTTCATTCACTCTGGGGAGACCTTTCTTCTTACAGGTAAGCAGTCTTATCAGGGATACCTCGCAGAATCATAAAATATCCTGAGTTGGAAGGAACCCAATCAAGTCCAACCCCTGGCCCTGCATAGAACAGCCCCAAGAGTCACATAGTGTGCCTGAGAGCATTGTTCCAACAGTCATTGGGCTCTGCCATGTTTGGGCTGTGACCACTCTGGGGAGCCTGTTCCAGTGCCCAACCACCCTCTGGGTGAAGAATCTTTTCCTGACATCCAACCCAAACCTCCCCTGACGCAACTTCAGGACATTCCCTTGGGTCTTGTCACTGTCACCACAGAGCAGAGATCAGTGCCTGCCCCTCCTGTTCCTCTCAAGCTGTAAGTGCAGTGAGGTCTCCCCTCAGTCTCCTCCTGGCTAAACAGACCAAGGGACCTCAGCTGCTCCTCATACAACTTCTCCTCAAGGCCCTTCACCATCCTCATGCCCTTCTTTGGATGCTTTCCAGTATCTTCATAGCTTTCTTTTATTATAGTGCCACAATAGGCATTACAAAAAGATGTCCGAACAGCCTGTGTAATTCAGGGCTTCTGAATGCTCATCTATGCCTGGAAAGTAGTTTGAGTTCACATATAAAATATATGTATGTAAACTGCCCAATATACTACTTTTCATTTGTTCCGGTATAACCTCACTTTCTATTTTTTTCAGTTTAGCAAGACTCCATATATTTCTCCATATATTATCTAACAAGGTAATAGTTGTTGGTTGGGGTTTTTTTTTTTTCATTTTATTGCTCTCTGAATAGACCAGGACAACAGACAAATACACAAGAAACTTTTGTGATATTGAAATTTTGGTCACTGCTCTTCAGGCCTCTCTTGCTCTTCCCTCTGACTAAATAGTAGAGAAACCATTCCCAAATCTTCCTCTAATTATTAATGTTAAAAATAGGTTAGCAACTGTTGCAAAATAGTTGATAGATCGTTAAGCATGTACTGTTAATTTGGTTATTATATTGTAAAAGGGGTTAAAAGGGTAGTTCTAAGAAATGTGGTACTCAGCAGTACTATTGCCCACCTCAGCAAAGTGCAGCACCCCCCAAGCGAAATCAGCCAGCCTGGACAGAACTGTAATGGCCAATCAAGCACCTTAAACCTTCATGCAAATGAAGGATCCAAAAAAAAAACCAATCCAGAGGGACAAAAAACAGGATAAAAAGGGGCATCTGACCCAGGGAAGCTGTGCTGCTCCACCTGGGACATCAGGGCCATCGCTGCTGAGAAGAAAACCCAGCGCCAGCCCTGCAGCATCCTCGGCGGGAGAGCTCCTACTCGGCCCACAGGCCCCACGCTTTAGGCCTTTCTTTTTCTTATAATAAATGCTGAAATCACCTCAGTACCAGGAGCCTGCTCTCGTTTTTAACAATTAACATGGTTATATTTTTTGTTGTTTGCACTCTGCATATTGCTGCTCTATAACCTTTTGGTTAGATTCCTCACACACACCATTTTTTTTTTCATACTCATCTTCACTCATCTGACAGAGTTTCCTACTTCTGTACAATTTTTTTTTTTTTTGTCTTTAAGAGTTCATGGTTTTGTTAAGGTGGTTTCTGACCAGTTTTCTGAATCAATTTTGGAGATGCAAACTGTGGAATGCTTGTCAGAACAGCTTGTAGCACTGACCATTGGGTCCAGCTCCAGTGAAAAAAGAATGACCTTTCTCAGGGTTTCTGGATATTGCAAAATTAAAACAAGGTGAGAAGGGTGCATCTTTAGCTTGAAGATTATACAACCTTTCCTCCTGCTCCTGAGCACCCATCAGTTATTAGCTAATATGCTGTTAGCTATGTAGAAATAAGCTGTACTGAAACTGCAATAATCCCCCAGGGTCAACCCATAAATCCCCCTGACTATCCAGAAACAACAGTTAAGACATTTCAAAGCAGAGAAAGAACACATGAAAGTCACTTGCTCTTTGCAGTGCTAAGCAGGATAAGCCAAAGGTGAATGTTTACACCACTGATGCTGATACAGAAGCTCAATCCTTGTGATTCCATGCAGGCCTGGGCACAGTCCATGGGATGCCTCTCACTCCCCAACATGTTTCTAACTTGGGTCATCCAACTTGGTTCAAAACACAGGACCTGGCCCAGCCCACTGCTATTTTCCTAACCCTTGCAAAACTCACATTTGCATGGAGATGGTCTGGAGAAATAGGCACAAACCAGCTGATGCAGGGAGGTGATGCTGGAGATCTAGTCCAAAACCCTGCTCAGAGCAGGTTGGTCAAAGTCATGTCCAAACAGACTTTTAATATCTCAAAGATTGAGCCTCCAGAGTTTCTCTGGGCAGCCTGTTCTAGTGTTTGACCCTCATTACAAAAAAAAAAAAAAAAACCAAAAAGAAATTAAATGAAATTTCCTGTATTTCAGTTCACACCTTTGCCTTTTGTCCCATCCCCAGGCACATCTGACAGGAGTCTGGCTTTGTCCTCTAGGGGAAAAACACCCCATTGGATATTTGTACCCATGGATAAGATCCTCCTGAGCATTTTCTTCTCCAGGCTGAGTGGTCCCAACTCTCCCAGCCTCTCCAGGCCCTCATTTATCTCCATGGCCCTTCTTCAGTTGTGTCTCACCAGGGCTCAGCAGAGGGAAGGATCACCCTCCACCACCTGCTGTGGACACTCTGCCTGATGCAGAGCAGGATGTTTTGCCACAAGGGCAAAACATCCTGCTCTGCATGGCAGATGATCAGCAGGACTCTCAGATGCTTTTCTGCCAAGATGCTTTCCAGGAGGTCAGCTGTTCAGGGTAATTCTTCCCCAGGGGCAGGAATTGTTAACTTCCCATTGTTCAGCTCCATGAAACTTCTGCTGATCCTTCCCTCCAGCCTGCCAAAGTCCCTCTGAGTTGCAGGACACCCATCTGGTCTGTCAGTCACTCACCTGAAGAGACCAGAAAAGAACTGGGGCCTTTAAATCACATCTCTCAATTAACAGCAATATAGCACAACAGAAGATTTTGTCTGTGTTTTGTTGTGAGGAAATTCAAGATATGTACTTGAGGACCATACAGAATTAATGTCCTTCTCTTTAGACATTTATTTACAATCAGAAAGCACAAAGGTCTGCATTTTATAAGATCATGTCAGTGGAATTCTAACAGCATGAAGTAACAAACCAAATAAGTCAATTTCCAGTCACATTTTTGTTGTCTTTTATATTTGGGATACTCGCTCTTTTTGTATATGCTTGCCTTGTCCCTAAATGTGTGTATCAGCTTTATAATGTCAACAGCAGAACAGACTTTAAGATGTAGCAAGGGTTCTATTTTGTTGAGATGTTCTGGAAAGACACTATAAACCACAGAAGGGAAATCTGAGTTGCTTGTGATGTGCTTGGGATGTTGAGATAGCTAGAACAACCTATTAAATGTAGTTGCATATTTATTTTTTATATCAAATGGGCTTTGCACAGGGTTTTAAAATAAAAAGTCACTAATCTATTTCCTACTCTTATTCTCTTAAAAGTATGGAAATACATTCCAAAGTCACAGGGCAGAGTTTAGCAGTGAATCCAAATCACTTATTTCCACAAATATCATGAGAACTGGGATTTCCCTAACAGTTTTCAGACTCTCTTTTTAGGATGGTATTATTTCATCAGCTATTTGGTTTTTTTCTAGATTTTAAGAATATTCTGAGTGTTTTAACATTTTTATTCAGTGAGAAACAAAGCTACTTGCAAGCCCTGATTAGGAAGTTGCTTATTCTGTTGCCCCAGCCAGGATCTGGGCACATAATCTTCAGTTCCAAGGTCAACAGTTGTCTTAAATAACTTGCAGTTCATGTCATACTGGGGGCTTGTGGTTGCTAATCTGTAGGGAAGAACTGTACAGTTGGAAGACCTAGCTTGTTCTTAAATATTTCTATTTGTTTGTTTTTCTTTTTCCTGTTGTGTTTTTTTTTTTCTCAGCACAGAAGAAATTGTGAGATACAGGATTAATCAGGATCCAAAAAATAATCATGGCAGTTTCCCAGGTGCCATATGGAGGCTACCCATCAAACTAAAATATGCATTGTAAAAACAATGGCATAGGACTTTTATGCAGCTTTCTCTTCATAATAAAGTTACAGAACAGAAGTAAGTTTGCAATTACTTTGTAATATTTGGCTCAGATCAATTGCACACTTGTATGATCTACAGTGATTCATGTGAACACCTTCACAGATGCAAAATGGTGCCTTTTGAGCAATTCACAAAACAACTGGAACATACATCAAATCCTGTCAATGTTTGGGGAGGGAGTGGAGCGAATCATAAATTAATTTTTGAAGGAACAAAGCCCTTTAGATGTGAGCAGTCATTCAGAAAACTAAACATTCCTATGTTGCTTTGCTGGAATAATGAAGGATTATTAAAAAATCCAAAATATTTGAATCAAGTTAATGTATTACACAGTGATATTTAAATGCACTTGAAAACAGCCCAAGAGTGTAGAAGTTGTGTGTGTGCTGTTAAGTTCCCAGAGTGCAGCAGGAGCTGCTGGGTGCAGCAGCAGCATTGGGGTCATGAGGAGGCATAGAGAACATCACTCACCAGGGAGCAGCTCCCCCCCTGACTAAAAGGGATCTTTAATGGGCTCTAAACCCCAGCTGATTTACCCTATGTGGCCGAGAGGATCCTGCTCCAGTCCAGATCCCAGGGCAGAGGGACTGGAGGGGGGAAGTGAATATGCTGGAAAATATCATCAGTTCCCCACAGCAGTCACTGTTTCTTTGCATCCTGCATTCTTGCATTGAAACGTCAGAAGTTTCAAAACTGGATGGCAAAATGAAGGGATAAAAGGAGGACAGAAAATCTATGCTGTTTTCTTGTCATCAGACTAACCCCTTCAGTGCTGAACTTCTTCATCTGTCAGAAGAGAAAAAAACCCAGAGCAGGAAATACCAAGTAGTGAGGACATTGGATCTGCATGTGACACAGCACTTTAGAAGCCTCTTGGCTTAATATTTGTTTGCTTTGTTTGATGGCAAAGAAACAATAAACCAGTTACATTCATGTGAAAAGTGTGATATCCTGAGAAATGGTCTAGTGCAGGGTACACATTAGCTGTGCAAACATAATGCACAGCATCAACAGGAAAACTCATATGGGAGTTTGAAAGGCAGCACTCATAATAATCCTTGGCAGTAAATCACACTTTATATTAATTTTATATTAATTTCCACCTTGGCCCATTTCAAGCAAGTTCTGTAAGTATCTTTACTCTTAACATATTGCTCACACAAAAAATGAGGAGATTTTGTAAGGCACACTTCCTTTATACGTGTACTCTGTGCCTAAATTTAGGGTAAATACAACAATATGTTTTTCTAGAAAAAAAAGTAGAGTATCCCAGCTATTGTGCTGGGACACAATTCTGCTTCCTTCCATTTTTTAAGTCCTGTCAGTTCTTTTACTGCAATAGCTTTTGAACTTTCATCTATTTTCAGACAAAACCTTGTTTCTCCCACTCTTTGTCCTGGTCCTGGGCTGCATTATAATAAAAATTTTTTCACCCCAGAAAAGTCTGTCTGAATCCTCACTTTTGTATCTATTTCTTCATGTTTTAAGAGTGGACCCCTGAAGGTACCCTGGAGTTAGAAGCAAATGTGTAACTGTCAATGACAATCTTTTCAAAATCAAATGACTATTTACTCGCAGAGATGAAAGCAGATTTGACCTAAAAATTATATTTTAATATTAATGATGTTAAAATTATTTCTGCACCATGACAGAATCTGGGAAAGAAATGAGGTTTAAAATGTGAAAACTGAGAGTCATTCAAACTCTCTAAATTGGAGCGAGATGGATTTGAAGGGTGGGCTGTTAGATGGATAAGAAAGTGGTTGGATGGTCACACCCAGAGAACAGTGATCGGTGGCTCAGAGTCCCAATGACATCAGTGACAAGTGGTGTTCCTCAGGGGTCAGTTTCGGGGCCAGTGTGATTTGATATCTTCATTAATGTCACAGACAAAGCCTTTGAGTGTACCCTCAGCAACAGGATGTTAGAGCCTGCCAGTGGTTTTGCTGCTGCTGTTCTCATGGATGTTTAAGTATTTATATGGAGTAACACCTCCAAGAAGTGGAACCCAAATGTTCCTCCCACGTATATAAAGTAGAAGAGTCGGGATTTGGACTCATTTTCAAAAATCCAAGGGAAGTACTAATACAGCAAAACTATTATCCATACTAATGGGCTTCTCTCTGTTCAGAAATTCCACCTTGGACAAGTAGTTCAAATTTTATTAAACTGTATCCTTAAAAACTAGCAACACTAAGGTTCCCCAATGAGTTCTACTCAAGTGCTGGTCTGTTTTCATGCCTCCCCTCCTTTCAGCAGGCTCAATGCCAGTTTCTCTCTTCCAATACAGCTGTGACATTTCTTGTCCTCTATTCCCAGTGTTTTCTAACATTTTCATTGCCCTTTTGATTTTTGGCCCTAAGCCTTCACAAACAAACAGTGCAATGCACCTGGAATCTAGGAAGAAAGTGCTGCATAATTATTAAGTTAAATATTGTCTCGTGACCCTTAGAGAGAATTTTTTCATCTATTGCTTTTCCTGGTTATTTCCCAACCACCTGCTCTTAAGTTAAACAGATATGGTTGAATACTGCAAATGCAAACAACTCCTAGCAAGTATTTGTAAATTATTACAGGAAACCTCCCTGTCTTCCAAAGAAAAGCAGATGCAAATTCCATTCTCTTGGAAAGAGCCTCTGATGGTGTGTGCCTCCCTCCATGGTCACTGCTGACCATTTGTTGTCAGGGCCTCAACAAACTTTCAAAGAGCAGAAGTATTTTGTCTCCCATTGATTCAAGGCATTGAAGTTTGTAGATAATTCTGTCAAAGAACTGTCAGACACACTAATGTAATTTCTTTTGTTTAAAACCTGATGGTCTCAGAGTCAGTTCTCAACTAACATACATATTATTGTACATCAAGGTTGATTAAAGAAGCTGAGACATGGCCTGAACTATTGCAAACTGTGTGTCGTCTTTCCATTCCCTCATCTTCTCTGTGACTGTAGTGCTACCTCATTCATTTTCTGCTCATTGTCAGCTGTCTCTTAATATAAAATAAAGTTTAAAAGGTCTGGTATACAGCATAGAAACCCACCAAAAATTCGAGCCACAAAAATTCATATTCATATTCTTCATATTCATTGAATCGGAAGACAGCAGCAAAGTAAACTTAAAAAAAAAAAAAAAAAAAGCTCACTGCATATTTATAGGGAACTTCAATTTCATTTTCATGGAATAAATGGTATTTTACGCTCCACACCATTTAGACCTCAATCTCTCTTCTGGCAAGCCAAGCTGTTATTTTTTGTAGATTGTTCCTAAGTCATTTATAATCAGGCCACGGCACCACTGAAAACAGCACCTTTGAAGTCAGGTAGGGATTATTAATTTGTTGTGAATTTTCTGAGGACCTTCATCTTCTTTCCAAACACATCCATTAAAAGTCATAGAGGTGAAAATGAAGGTACCAGCCACAAACAAAATTAAGCTATCAAACTCTCTGGTTTCAGATTAATTCTGGACAGTGCAAAAAAGCCAGCCAATCTTTACTTTTTAATGTAGAACATGATGTTTCAGGGTTCCTGAAATGCACCCTCTGGGGGTGAGGTCTGAGAGCACTCTAAGGCTCAGAACTCTGGGCAATGAACCCCACAGCTCCATTCAGCCACTCTTGGGAACAAGAAAGGGCAAAATCATTACTCGTGGCACCATTTCTAGGTCTCCATCAAAGATCAGAATCACCAGCGTGTATGTGTGTGTCTGTGGCTTCCCTAAAAGAAAAGACTGCATCTGTCTATACAAGTTGGATACTGTGAGAAATTTCTTCACAGAAATGGTAATTAAATATTGGAACACGCTGCCCCGGGAGATGGTGAAGTTAGAGTCCCTGGAGGTGTTAAAGGAAAGACAGGACGTGGCCACGGTCTGGTTGACAGGGTCGTGTTCAGTCAGAGCTTGGACTCGATGATCTCAGAGGTCTTTTCCAACCCAACTGAGTCTGTAATTCCGGGATACAAACCGATACAAACTTTAAGACTGGAAACACCAAGGCGGTGAGGCTCGGTGAGGCCACGGCGGCCGCGCCCGCGTGCCCGGGGAGTGCTGAACCCAGGGCTGCTACCGCGTGGAGCTCTCGATCGGGGGATGGCTGAAAGGATCACCCTGCCCCGGGGAGGAGGCCGATGGTCACCCTGCGGGGCCCCTGATGCCCGGGCCAGCTCTGAACAAGGATACCGGGACAATGAGCAGCGGGACACGGGCGGGCGCGCCGGGTCGCCCTCAGCCTCTCCCCGCCTCACAGCCGCCCTCGGGCTGCCGGGCGCATGCGTGGAGGCGCCGCCTGCTCCGCCGAGCGCGCAGCGGGCGTTGGGGCAGCGCGGGGTGGCAGCGCTGGCCCTGCTCCGCACCCGGGCGGCGGCGGTGAGTGCGGGTGAAGTGCGGGCTGGGGCGGAGAGTGCGGGCAGTGCGGGCAGCAACGGTGCGTGCGGGCAGTGCGGGAGAGGAGCGGGCTGAGGCGGAGAGTGCGGACAGCGCGGGGTGCGGGCGGGGGCCGCCGGGGGCAAGGGGCTGCCAGCGCGGGCACGGCGGGAGCGGTGCCCGCAGGGAGCGCCCGGGGCGGGGGTCCTGCACGGGGACCCCCGAGGGGAGCGAGGGTGGAACGCGCCCCGCTGCCCTCCGTCCCTCGCCGCCCTCCGGCGGCCGGCAGCCTCCCGCTAAAGTCCTCTCCGTGGGTTAATGCCGTTTCCAGTTAAGCCGGGGGAGCAAATGTGTGGAGTGTATTGAACAAAGGAAGAATCCTGCGGGATTTCTCTTTTGGAAGGGCTTAGCGACTCTCTCCAAAATAGGCAGCCGATGCGTTTTTCTCCGAAGTTTTAAAAAACACCATCCCCCAAAACAAACTCGCAGCCATCCGAGGCTCTCGTATTCTGTCAGAAGTTTTTTCCACTGGGTCGCTCAGAGGTCTGTGCTGGACAGGCGGTTGCGGCTCCGGCTGTGGCTGCTGGGCTGGGAAGGTGTGTGTGGGAATGAGCCGACACTTCGGGCTCTGGGGGACTTTTCCTAGGCCTGGTGCTGGCAAGGGAACAATTCATCCGCAGGAAACAGGAGGGGCAGAGGGAGCCTCAGTGCTACCACAGTTGAAGCGGGGATTCAGTGTTGCATTGGTTGGGGAGTGAGAGAGCCGGCGGTGACTGGGCTTGTTGGGAACAAAACAGAGAGGAATGGAGCCAGTGAGTAAAAGGAAGAAGACTGTAAGCACAGGAAAACACTTGAAAGAATTTCAACACTTAGAAGAATTTCAAGTTCTCATAGAAAATGTTGTGATGGGAAGAGGGACAGTTATGTAGATGTTGGTGTTCTAGATTAAAATCAAGACCTTCAATTTATTATTACTATTGACTGTGCCTGAAAAAAAAAACCCTAATTGTACTTTTTCTGCTCATTAACGCCTCCTTTGCCATCTTCTCCCCGTGCTGGCACCACTGTTGATACAGCAGGGGCAGGGAGTGGCACGGACATTATATTCAAACTGACCTTTTAAACACTTTTTCTGATTAACCCAGTTAGTAATCATGTCTGTTTACCTTTACTGCCATAGGGATGCTTATACTGGCACAAGGAAATGTGGTTGGGAGGAAAAGAGTTTTTTAGTTGTACATAAATGATTAGGTATGCGTGTAGAAGCCCTGTTTTTTAATGTACACCTGTGTGTTGTGCACACGGACACACACACCTGTGCGAAGGGATTGTGCAACTGGGAGGTTGAACATTCTGGCCCTTTTGTTGAACAGAGGGAGTGCCATAGATAAAGCCGTGTGGAGGAGGTTTACAAGTGCAAGAGGTGATGAGCAGTCTGAGGAGACTTACCTAGTAAAGGTGACTGAGGTTGCAAGAGTAGTTCTTGCTGAACCAGGGCAGTGAGATTAGAATCAGGGAAGAGGGGACAGGGAACTTGTGTGTAAGAGTATTTCATGGAAACAGGAGTGAGATTTTTACTTATCTGTTCATTTTCAGCCATCTCACTTTAACTTCTTTTAGACTAGAAAACTTCGTTTTCTGGAACAGATTAGGCTGGAACCTGGCATCATGAGTAACTCTGCATTCTTGGAACTAGCAAATATCAGGAAATGCCTGGGTGAAACTTGGATTATCCTTTTCTCACACAAGTTCATCCAGAAATTTGTGTCCAACTAGTGTACTCAAAAGAGCAAAACATTGCATCTGGTTGTAACACATGCAGGTGTTGAGATTATAACTTGATTATCAGTTTTCTTTTGAGAGAAGTGGATAGGCACACACAGAATAACTGTACTCATAGTGTCATTCCAGAAACACAAATAGAGAACTGAAGTTTTGAAGTTGGCTTTAACTCAGTCTCTTCATACATCTAGAACAAGCTACAGTTTTCTATTAAGTAAAAACATATTGTTTCTTGCATAAAAAAATCCTGTTGTACTCAGGAAGTGTTTTGGTCTCATCCTCCTTACTTTGGTTGTATGATGTCAAGATGTTTTCTTGATGTGACTCAAATCTGCATCAAATTCTGCTTTGACTATGGAATTACAAATTTCCTTGTGTCTTCTGTTGTGCTTATCAGCTTAGTATCTCAGTACTCAACTAATTCTCCCCTTAATTGAGAAAACTCTCCTAAAACAAGGAAATCATCCTCCCATTCCACGTGAAGAGTGAAAGATAAAACTGTGGAGACCAAATCTGGTCCAGGTAGGATCTGATTTTTTTCAGGGTATTGAATTCAGTTGTCCTCATTTATGTTTAGTTGCACAGGTGCAAATAAATTGAATGTCTGTTCTAAACCTATTCTGATTTTGCAAATCAAGCAGTCAGATTTTGGGAGATGCATCCCTAAAATAAAATGTATGTAGTTCGTGTCCACATTGGAACAGCATTTTTACGTTATTTATCTAGAGCCATGAATAAATTCTGTGGCAAAAGCAGGATAAAATATACTTCAGAACTGTGCTAATTTTAGACTACAGCAGTGTGAACCATTTTTGTTTGCTCTGTCATTTTAAACAGCTCCCTTTTCCTGTGATCCTCTTGTCCATCACTTTGTTCTGCCTGCCTCTGTGACCTCCCTCACTTGTGATAGTCAAATTTCCATATTCTTTTGGTGAGGCAGATCACAGGACCAATCAGGTTAAAAACAAAGACTCCTCTGACTTGTTTTTGGCTCTTACCTGGCCTGTAGAAACAGCTGGACAGGCAAAGGACAAGAGATGTGGTTGGTAGCACATGTATGAGTACTGGGGGAAAATGACCCCATTTTGCCCCTCTGCTTCCCTCTTCCATTCTTATATGTGTCATTTCTTCCCATTTACTCAACAAATTACACCAGATTCCTGTAGGCAAAAGTTCTAATTTTCTGGCACCATCCTGTTAAGAGCTTTTGCTTTCAGTTTGTCAGCTCAATCCTGAATATTGTTGCTCATTTTCATCTCTCTCTTTCATGACTTCCCATCAGCTGTGTTTCCAGGATGCTCTCTGGTCTGGCTGATGTTTCTTTAATGGTTGTTTTGCTTCAGCCTCCAAAGACAATCTACTTTCTCGCCCCCACCATTGCTTCCTCTCCTCTTCCACCTTATAAACAAAAGCACTTGCAGTGTGCAGTGGAGAACCCTACAGAGCTGGCAAAGGAGTGGCCAGAATGACCTAATGTCTCCTCTGTTCTCCTGCCAGCTGAGTTCCGACGTTGGTAACTATTTGACCTTTTAAAATCTAATCTGGCCATACCCAGACCTTTCCTTGTTTACCTTTGCTTGTCTTACTGATTCTTGTTAAGTAAAATTTGATACACATTTGTGTGAAATACACTTAACCCATTCTTTTCTTGCTGACACTTTTGATGGTGCTGATTATCAAATCATCAGTGTTTTAATCAAGGTTGCTGAATACTGTTATTAGAATAGCTACATTTCAAAAACAAAGCCTTGACAGATAAAGAAATTCCATGCTAACCACTTAAAATCACATCATGGATTTTGGCTTGCTAAGAAAACACATCTGTTGAGAGCTCTTTTGTGCCTATTTCAGGCTGTTGCTTATTTTTAATAATACATAATCACTATGTAAAATAACTTCAGCTTTGAATAAAAGTTAGGCCTCTGTTCAGAACTACATTTATAAAATCAGACAAGAAATACATTTGCGCAGCCCACTATACTGGAGTTAGCATCCAGGGCTGAGACATGCACCTTGTAGTAGCACAAGAAGTGTTGCCCATTTTCAAACCAGGAATGCTGCTTTGTGCAAATAGAATACTTTTTTTGACCACAGATACCTTTGCATGAGGGAGAGACAGACTATCCTGTAGTTGCATCTGGAAAGATCTTTGAGATCCCTTGCATTTTACACATTTTTACCTGCTCAGTGGGGTGTTTCATTTGAAGTGTTTGAATCAGCCTTCTCATGTTGCTTCTGAAATTACTTTTGAAAGCTGGCATCTCATATTGGAAGATCACACACTCAACATACTTCCAGTTTTTCATCTTGGTGGTCAGTCTGTTCCAATAAGATTATTCCAAGAGTGGTCGAATTAAGTGATGCTAAAATCCAGAGGCACCATGTGAAGCATAGGATGGAAGTAATTTGTCATACATAAAACTTAATCCCAGTGAAGTATTCATTTTGTCACCTGAAACTGCAGAAAATCTATATTAGCAAGAACTTCAGGGTGGGTGAGTTTTTGCTTGTTTGTTTGTTTACACCAAGAATTGTGGTAATTCTGGATATTCCTGTTTTGCTGAGCTCTTTGTTTTCTTGTAGTATAACAATGGATGGACCAGTTTCAAGATTACAGTAATTCTTCATTAAAATCCAAATCACTAAATTAACCATTTAACATAACTGTCTAAACTGTAATATTTATTGCAATAAGCTGTATTTGTAAATGTTTCCTGCTTGACATTGAAGAATGGCTCAGAAGGTGTGAATCTGTTAGCTCATTGGTCTGAAGGCAGTTTATGGAATCCTTGCAGGAAAACTCATAAGTGGTGGCTTCAACAGACATGTGAACTTTTGCACCTGGCTGTTTCTCCAGGTTTGTCAGTGAGTTGTTTACTGACCTTGTGTTTATTCTTCAGCTTTTTTTTTTTTTTGCAGGTTGTAACTCTTACTATTTACTAAATAAACCTGGGAGGAGAAACAATTTTCTGTTTGTCTTTCTGTCCCTAGTCTCCGTTCTCATGGCTATTGGGAATTGGAAAGGTTAAATGAGGTTTCAGTGTCAGAATTAGTTAAATCTCCTGCTGGTTTTCCTATAGATTTCTCCTGTGGCAGCTGAAAAGAGGGCAGTCTGTGATATTTTATTTCAATGCTGCTGAGCACTTCTGAGTATCAGGAGTGGAATGGACTCACTCTTGTATTTGCTGTTTGCTGCTGTTGGTTGTCAGAGCTGTGGGCAGCAGTGAAATGAAGGCCTGGCCTATTGAGTGTGCGGCTGCGTAAGCGGCTTAACTCATCTAAGCTTCTCCCCCTGCCTGAAAACAGGAGTTCTTCTTTTTCCACTCCATCCTTGCTGGGGTTTTGCATTTCACCTGCTTCCCTGGTGTTCTGCAGGCAGCTGCAGCAGGGACCTGATCTGTTGTATTTTAAAACAAGTGAGAAGGTGAACAAACTTGTCTTTTATGGAAAGGCCACTTAGGGTGAGTGACCTGTAAAGAAGAGCCCAACTACAAGCTCATCAGAGCAGCAGTTCTCAAAAAAGGAAGAAGTATCAAAGCACTTTCACTGTGGCTATTTGTTAGGAACTCTTGGCAAAAGATTTGATCAAAATTTTCATCTCAGTCTCAGAAAATTTTATGATTGATGATTGATCTCACTGTAAATTTTTTACAGTGAGATCAATCATTCAGTGGAACAACCTCCCCAAGAACAGGGGGGGATCCCCGTAATTAGAGGGTTGGTTTTGCATTTGGGTGCTAGATAATCTCATCAGGGCTGTCTTCCACACAAAAGGTTGGACCAGACAATCTTTTGACGGTCCTTAGCCTCTCTGTGGTTCAATGAAACTGTTTGTATGGGTGAAGCAATCTACACCAGAAATACACAGGGTGGAGATGCACCTGCTGAGGGACAGCACATCTGGGATCTGTCCAGTGACTTCTGCAGTGTATTACATATGTGAATGAGTTACCAGACCTAAAAAGTATCAGTGGTGTATTTCTTGCATTAGGAGACTCCTCCACATTTTCTGTGTCCTGGAGTAGGTATTCAGGTTTGTGGGGGAATAAGGGAACACCCTTTCAAATCTTTCAAGAACAAAATGTTAGACATGTTAGATCCTAGAGGATCTGTCAGTTATGAATGAAGTTTTCAAGAGCTATCTTTGTTTTATTCTGTGTATGCTTTTGACACAACTAAGATAAATTACATCTTCGAACACAGTTAATTGCACACAAATTTGACACATCAATTTGGCATGTGAGTTTTAGGAACTTCAATATGAACATCCTCTGAGTTGTTTTTGTTACATGCATTTTTGTGCTTCCCACTCGGCAGAATGGGTTTTGTACTGACTCCCTTCATAAGGAGTAGAAGAGCAACAGTAGAATTATTGTTTTAGTTTTGGGAGCTGCTCTACAGTGTTTTACAGTGCTGGAAAGTGCAAAAAATTGTTTATAAGTATGACCTGATACTGGTAGGTATTTATTGATCCGCTGTGACTTAAAGCCTCACTGTCATCCTTATTTCCTCATAAATGAGAGTTTGAATTAGATGTTAGTTCACCTTCCAGTGTTTTCTCCAGTTCAGAATGCCTCAATCCTCTAGATCAGTGTCCTTATTCTAGGAAAACTGCCATGAATTTAAGGTTTTCTACTGCTCCATAGTAGTTGATTGGAAGGGACCATGAGTAAAATTGTTGGACTAGAGGTCACAAGGGATGCAAAACAAGCTCTCTGGGAGGTTGGCTTTGGTGGCAGATACAGTCTGGAAAATTCACAGTTGCTTTCTGTGGCTGTCCTGAGGAGCAGAGCAGTGGAGAGGAGAGGGAGGTCAGTGGGAGAGGGACAAAGCTGAAGTGCAGAGCACAGAACTGCATCAGCCATATCAGGGGGCTGATCCCCAGTGAAGGGTGGGTGGCAGTGGCAGGAAAGGAGGAGAAATTCCTTGACTCCTCTTCAAGGCTGAAGTCAAAATGTGTTTTGCTATACCCTAAATGTGTAAATGAGCTTTGTGGGTAGGTTTGTTCAAATCCTACTCAGAAAAAAAATTTGAGTGCAATGCAGTAAAATAATTTATGCATCTTGATGTGTTTGAAAATTCAGGTAAAGTTATGTGAGAAATAATGGGCGTGGGTGTTGAGAGAAGAAAATAAGACTATTTAGTATTTAAAATTTACCCTTCCCCCCCATAGTTTGTAAGGCTCTTTACCTTTCTGTTTTACTGCAGCTGCTCTGTGCATTCTGGTGGTGCTCTCTTCATGCAATTCCCCAGTGTGACAGAAAACTTAATAAAATCTCTAAAGGAGTTGTGTCTCATTATCTTTTGCCTAGTTACCATATAATTCAATAAGATGAAATATGTGTTTATGACCCTCTCATAACTTCTCTGCAATTTGATTTTTGGTTGACTGGAAAAGCCCATTAAAACATGCTCTGAAGTGTTGTCATATATGCATTGCTTCAGGGGAGGACAGGCAGGGTGGAAATTTATATTAAAGCATGCTGACAGTGTGTAAATATTGGACGAGAAGGCTTTGTTTGCACATTTCTCTTGCTTAGTTTAGCACTTCACAAAGGAATTACTTTTTATTGGTTTGGGGTTAATTTTTCTAAATTAAATAGGGTGTTAGACATTGGCCTACCAAACAAGTGCTAAATGCAGTTTCTGTATAGGGCAGAATGTTGCCTCATCACAGAAAAACACAATGAACTTCATTAACTAGTAATCTTGTGTTTGCTATAAAATTATTGCACACAAAATAAAGATGCCAATGTGAAATGACCCAAGTTCCTTTTTACTGCAAAAATGCATGTTCTGAGATCTAGAATCTTTCTGGGTTTTCTTAATAGCTACTTGAAAAATACTGGTAGTTTAGGGGTAGTCTGATTTTTAAAAGTAGCTGTTGCTGCTTGCCTCTCACAATATTGTAATAATTCCAAGAAAAACTTCAGCGAGTTGAGGAAAACCTTTTTTAAATGTATTGAATTGTCCGGTATCTCTTTTTCTGTGGAAAGAGCAGACTTAAATATTGGATACAGATTAATATAGTTGGAGGCTGAATCTTGTACAGCCAGTTTGTGTTATTGGAAAATCTGTGAAGGTATTATTTGTGACACTTGGGTCATGGTTTTGCTTTATAAGCTGTGTTGGGGAAGAAAGGATCTGTAAGAGTTTCAGAACAGGATAAATGGTACATTGTTAGCTTTGATCTTGTGACCTTTTCTGAGCAGACAACACAGTACCTGTAATAAAATGACATTTTTTGTGAATGGACTGTGACCAGAGACTATTCCTTGGCCCTTCTCTTGCACGTCTAGAGAGGTATAATCTAAAATAAAGACAGTACTCTTTTCCTTCCCTACCTAACCCATATATGCTTTTAAAAGGCAGAAAGCACTGTTACACTCTACTTTCTACTTATTATGAATGTTTTGATGTGTTGATTTGGGAGACCAGAGGCAATGAAAAAGAGAGATTGTAGGTAGTGACTAGGACCTTTTAAGAGACCATAAGCCATCTATCAGCTCGATTTCTGGTTGTGTCATGATGTTATGTGCTGACATTTACTCCTCCAGTCCTAATCCAGTTTTAACTTAGGAGAGGAACTGGATGTAGTTACCCATTTCATACTGGGCTCCTCTCTTTTCACAGCCAGTAGTTACCAATATAAGCTACATCTGGAGAATTGTGTTATAGTAATCACTAAATCACACCCTCATTTATTGATTTAATTTTCAT
Organism: Serinus canaria; assembly: GCF_022539315.1. Classification (NCBI taxonomy): domain Eukaryota; kingdom Metazoa; phylum Chordata; class Aves; order Passeriformes; family Fringillidae; genus Serinus; species Serinus canaria. The sequence goes on from NC_066313.1 coordinate 105,785,383, forward strand.
GTTTTAATCTATTTCTACTTTTGTCCTGAGCAGCATCCTATGGCAGCAATTTCCATGAATTATACATTATGTGAAATTTCAGGTGCTTTGGCTTATTTACATCCATGTCAGCTGTCAATGGGTACCCTCCAGTTTCTCACATTGTGGGAAGTAATGGCTGGCTGCAGTGTGTTGCATTTGTTACAGTTCCATCAGCTGAAGGTCTGCCTTCTCTGAACTGAGAGGTTTGTTACACAGTGATGATTTAAACACAAAGGATATTTTCCTTCTTTCCAAATAAATAGCAACATGTAATTTTTCATCCATATGCAATGCAGTTTTCAGCTGAAGTTGGGAGCTGCTAACTGTTCCTCAGTTTGTTGTCTGTAAAACATCAGGAGTTGGTCTGAACTACAAAATCAAAGCTGGCTTGTTTGTAATCTAGAGAACAGATGAAAATGTTTCATTTGTATGAAAGCAGGGACAGAATAGGGTAGGAAAATAAGATAAGTGCACATTCGAAGCTCCTAATTTAGGGAGGCTGTGAGTGAAAACATTCTGCAATATTCTGATACAATTGAAGTGGGTTTTTTTCCTTAAAAAGTGCTAGGAGGTCCATTGATAATTTTATCTTACTATAAATTTTAAAAAATCCATGATAGATATTCAATAAGTAGCTGTCACTTCACTAGTACAACACAGGATTTATCAATGCATTATGTAACACTTCGACCACCTGTAAATGTGTACCAAAGGGATCATGTACTTTCTCTGGCTTATTATGTATTGACTTTGTATGTTGCTTTATTATTTTCAAAGCTGGTAACATTTGGTAGAGGAAGTTTTTGAAAGTATCAGTAATAAACTGGATCATAGTGATCATAAACTGGATGTTAATTTTGTAATCTGTAATTGCGAGTTTCCATTCCTTAGGGAGGTGTGGGAAGAATGTACTTTTTTGGTTTGGGAAGTGAGGGCTGGCTAGGTTGTCTCACAGTTCTTGGATTAGTTGTCTCTGTGTGTCTCTTTTTCTGGTGTTTCTGAGCAACTACTCCAGTATTTCAGGTTTTTAGCCCTAGACTGGGCCCTGTGGTGTCCTGTGTATTAGCAGAATATAATTTCTGCTTCAAGAACATAACTTTTGAAGACAAAAGACAAGCACATAGACTGCTTCAGAAATCTCTTTGTGTGAGATTTTTTAAGAGGTTTAATTGTTTCATTTGGTTTTTAGTTTGACAGAGAGCCTCACATTACCTTTGTTTTTGTCAACTTATTTATCAGAGTAATTTTGTAGCCTCACAGAAAGTTTTTCCCAAACATTCACTATCGCCTCATAATCGAGAAATCATTTTTATAGAGGTTTCCTCCTCCACTACTTACTGCTGTGAGTGTGGTCATACAGTGCATGTTGGGTGTATCTGCAGTAGCATTTTGGTTCAAATGAGGATTCTTCCAATTGTCACTACTTACCGTGCTTTGGTTTGCACTGCAGAAACGTTTCAAAACACTCAGACTGAGATATTTTTGAATGAAGGCAAACCAGAAGATAAACTCCAAGATCTGCAGTCCCACTGCCATACAGTGCTCAGCTCATGAAAGCAAATTAGAGTTACCCCAAAGCAGAGTTCTTGACCTGTGTTGTGTGTATTGGGTCCTCAGCACCAGCTGTTCAGCTCTTCAGGTGCACTCTTAGTGCTCTGCATTCCTAGCTAATGGGAGTGTAGTCAGGATAGAGATCATTATTATGCACTTAGAGGTTATTATTCATGGCCACTAAAATTGCTTCAGATCAAGAGTCCAGCTATTCAAGCCTGAGTTAGAATAGATGATATCCAAGTGGTCGACAAGTTAGATTTGTCAGCTGGCACCCAAACACTAATTAGGGCAGGGAGCACTAGATCTAGAGTCAAGCTGTGTTCCTGTCTCTTACCTTTTCACCTTTCCCACTATTAATCTGACTTCCCCTCCATTCCCTAATGTGCTTATCCTTGTTTTCCAGCTGCTACCTCAAATTCTGACATCTCATGTGTGCTGGCAGTGCTCCTTCCCTCTTCTCATCTCTTTAACCTACTTGAGTTGTCCCCTTGCAAAGGGCTGTGGGGCTGTGCCTGCTTCTGGAAGTGGTGTTTGCTTCCTGACTGCCCACTTCCTGCTGGCAAAATAGACAATGGTTTCCAGCTGCTGCTGCAATTGGTAAACCCATCTTCACTTCACTGAGAGCATTAATGGGTTTTCTCTGTTCTTCTTGGTCATTGATTTTCATGGAAAATGTGTGGGAGCAGGAAGAAATCTCAGTGTCAGATTTAGTTAAAAGGTACTGGCAGAGGAACAGAATGTGGAATAGGTCAGTGACACAGCATCAGTTTTGTGTCCAAACAAAATCAGGATAAAACCACATCCTACTGTGAAAACTTTGTTTAATTGTTCATCACTCTCACTTGAAAAAGGAGAGGAATTGGTTATTGTTATATCAGCATTTCAATGGATTGCCAAGTTAAATGCTCTAGATTTGATTTCCTAAGGCATAGGAGATTGTATAACTTAAAGCAATGTCTTCTGACAGTAGCTTACAGAAGAGTGAGGTGTCTGAAATTCTACTCTACAGGCTGCTCAGAAAGGCATGGTCTCTTGAGGATTGGTGGAATTCTGGTTTCCACACAGATGGTTATGTAAGTGTTCAGTTATGCCTCCCAGGAACTGCCCCACGTGGTCCCCAGGAGTTTTAAAGCAATGCAATCCATCAAAATTCTCCCTCCCTGTAAAGAGTTTTGTTACTTCTTCCAAATGTCCTGCTTGCCAGGATGTATCAGGACAATGTTCTTGTTTGGTTTTGAAAGGGAAGGGAAGGAAGAGATAGCTTATAGCACTTCTCCCTTTGAACCTCTGGAACTATCCAGAAAATAACCAGCCAGAATATTGCCACAGCTTAAGCAGAGCAAAAAGCTCTGAGTGAAGAAGGGGTAATGAAGTTGAGGCAGAAGCTCAGACTCAGTCTCTCCAGCTGCAGTTCTGTCCAGCTGCAGTCCTGAGGAGCTTCCTTCTCTCTGCTCACAGGGTGGTTATGTGCCCTTTGCATGCTCCTTCTGTGAGTAATAATGTTTCATTGGGTTTAGAGTGCAGTGGCAGTCTGCTAAGTGCAGGTTCCTCTTAGTGATCTGGTCTGTAGTTTTGGGTGCTTAAATTAATGGTGATGTTTTGTAATGCTGTGATCAAATAGCATATACAAAGCTTAGATCTGTTTTACTCTTGTCCCATGTAGTCTGAGATGGGATAAATCTTTTGCATCTTCACCTGATTAAGTAGTTTCCAAAGTGTTCCCTCCCTCTCTATTTCCCCCCCATTCCCTGGAAAACCTTGGTTTTGCAAGCAAACTGAACTTAATAAATAAGGGTTCTGCCATATCCTATGGAATTCCTGTTCAGAGAAAAATCAATCTATTTTTCCAGCATTTGAATGTGTGCAAATTCTTTGGTACACTTTTCCTGGGGAGAAAGCTCTTTGGAAGTAGATAACTGTAGATGAAATTGTACTCTTTCCAAGCATGTAGAAGACATGGTGCCAGTGGGATTTTTAGGTAAGCACATGACACATTCTGTATAAATGGCTGTTAGATAATTAAATAGCTTCACAGGAAGTCAGATTGATAATGTTTTAATATTTCTTCTAAACAAACCTTCCCCAGGAATGTTTCAGGTGTTTCATTGCAGCTGGTTTGGGACTGAGGAGCTAGAACAGGAGTGTTTATTTTTAGACTGAATGTCTACTGATTTTTTAGGTAACAGTGTCCCTGGATTGGACTTACTTTCATGAAAAGCACCAGAAGAACCTAAATATTGATAACTTTAAGAAACTATGTAGTTTTTGGGTTTCATGAATTGTACAGATTACAAAACTAAAGTTAACAGCTGTACCACTTGCCAGAGTTCTGTTGCAGCATGGAAAAAATACCACTTTCCCCTTCCCTACCTGGATGCTGTCATGCACATCCCTCCCCAGCTGGCAGAGGAGCAGGGGGCCTTGCAGTATTTTAAGTCCTTTTTAACACAGCAGGTGAGAAACTAGTTGAGGGAAAATACTACTACTACTGCTTTACATTAGCAGCTGTAGTATTATTATTAGCTTTACTTTCCCTTCTCTTCCTCCTCCCTTCCCTTAAGGACTCGCTTTGTTCTGGATGTTCTGTATCCTTGGAGCACATGACAGTGAGGGAGAACAGTGCAGGCAGTTTGTGTGCCCTCAGTCAGATCCTCTGTCCTTTAATGGTACGTGCTGCACACAAGTTGCCATTAAGCTTGAAGTCAGGAAATGTACTCAGAAGAGGTGTGTGCCTGCCAGCCAAAGATGGTTATCCTAATAAATGCAACAAAATCCTGCAGAAACACTGTCTTAAGACAGCAGCTTTTAATTCTGAAATTAGTTACCTTCCCAGTTTGAGAGATTGTCACTGCTAGAATATTATTGCCACCTTTGGAATTGTGTATACAAATATTCTATGCTTTATGCTTATAAGTAGTGTATGCAAGATTTGGGTACTTGCAGAATTGAGAAAAAGAATATTTAGGTTAGTTGTGGAAAGAAACGTATAGCTTGGTTTGTTATTTCAGTATTAATTCTTCTTTGGTTCAGGATGTTTCTCCTTGGTAAGAGGCTGCAGCTTGTTGGTGGTGAGCAGGCCCTGCTGGTAAATAGCAGGGGTGGTGTTGGTGTGTCTCCTGGGCTCTCTCACAGGCTTTAGAATTCAGTGTTTCCCACTGAGTCATTATAATTCCTACTAGAAGTGTGTGGTTCATTTTTGTTTTGCTTTGTGTTTAGGTATTCTACAAGCAGGCAGTCAGGAAGGTCATGTATTGGTTAGATCAGCTGTCATTAACTCAGAATTGGACACTCAGCATGGGTCTAGGGCCATACAGCTGTCCACTGTGTTGTCACACATCTAAGGTGATATATAACCTTATAGAAGATGGATAGAAGAGGGGTTCATGAAACAACAAATTTTGGTGTTTCAGTAAGGTTTGTGAAGACTTAAATGCAGGAAGCTAAGTAAGGAGTTGGACAGAGGAATAAATGAGTCAGTAGTAAGTCAGGATGCTCCTGTGGTGTGACCAGCCCTTTTCTGCTTTATTAGCTGGCTTATGATGCTAAAAAAGGTTTTTGTACTTGTCTTTGTTCAATCCCTTCTTCCAAGCCACCTTTGAACTATTTAGTTAGTTTCAACCCAGAGTGTCAGTGTAGAGGACCAAAGTGTAATTAAACTCCTTCCCTTTAGGGGAAGGGACTGTTAATACAGGGTAAAGTTGTGATTTGTGGGAGCTTGGAAATGAAGAAGTTTGAGAGGAAAGTCAGGAGAGAGAAAACACGTTTGTCGGAGAATGGGCAGAATTCAGGGAGCTCTGAATGCTTGTAACTGCTGTAAAAATCTAATGTGGATTGATGAAGGGAAGTTTCTGCACTACAGCCACTGACTGAAAAGCTGTATTTGATATTTCCTGGAGAAGGGCATACTGTTTCCTTCTGTAATGAAGGAGGTTAAGTAAAACATAATTTGTGTTCTGCAGTCACTTCAGCAACTCTTTGTCACTAGCCCCTAATAAAATTCCCTTTGAAGAAATTAAAAGACATTCTGCCTTCTCTGTTTTCTTTTTTCTTCTCCCTGTGTTTTCCCCATTTTCCCAACCTGTGAGTCAGTCTTCTGGTGTTCATTCCCAGAGAACATGATATGCCAAGTACCAAGTGCCAGGTGCCAAGGCAGAGGCAGTGACTTGCACTGTTCCTGGTGGAAAACATCCCATAGCCGGGGGGAGGCACAAAGTCCCCTTTTTCCCAACACAGTTCCAAGTAGGCAGAGCCAGCAGAGGGGTTGTGACTCAGGGGTGTGGATGCTTGTGTTCTGTCTTGGGTTTTTGGGGTTTTTTTTGGATGTTGTAGAAATCCACACTCAAGTTTTGTTAGAAGAGTGAAACATTAAAGAATAACTGAAATTTATTGCAAAGAAATGACCCCATTCAAGAGGGGAAGCATGGGAAATGTATGTCTAATTCCCTGCATTGCTGCCACTTGTCAGAGCGAGGGAGTACTCCTGGCTGCTGCCTCTTCTGTTGATGTGTGTTTATCTGGAGGGCTGATGCTAAACCAGCTGACTGAAACTGGTGGGTAATAAATGGCAAAAGAAAATAATCATGTAACGGGTCAAGAAAATAGACCACTAGCCAAATCTTTCATGACCTGTTTATTCTGATAAGTTTAGCAGTTTCTTCATCACAGCTATTTGGGTTGTGACAATGTGACTAATCATTAAATGACACTATTTTTATTTTTATTCAAGAAGCAAAGGGCAAAGCTTATTTGTTTTGGCATAGAGTAATCTGCTAAGAAAAATTCCGGGTATTAAAAGAGGTTTTATATACATTTTTTTCTGAAAAAAAAAATTAAGCCCTCTGCTTCTGTCAACCTACAATACTTAGCAACAACAAGCTATAAACTATGGTGGTGAGATTTCAGATTGCCTTAATGTCTGCTCTTTATTCACATTTATTTGTCTTTACAGAGGTTTGATGAACTTGTTTTCAAATCATTTGCTCCTTCATCCCTTATCTTGTAGTTCCACTCCTGCAGTTTTGTTAGCAGGTTGGGATGTCTTCATGGAGCACCATTTACCTCAGCCTGCAAGAACTGCAGTCTGCTCTTGCATGATGAGTTACAGTGTTGGGCAGGCCAGGCTGGGAACATTAGCTTTCCCTCTTTGTTTATTACAACACCCATGGCCAACCTATTTTACAGAAAGGTTTGCTTATGAGGGTTGGGATTTATGGAAAGTGAGGACATTTGGGTGCTGTGGTATGTTGATGTGTAACCTGGCCTCTGAAGACTGGTGCTAACCCTCAGGAGTAGGTAATTTATTAAAAAAAAACCCTTTAACCTTGTGGTGTTCTACTAACTTGGTTAGGCAATTGCACCTTTCTCTTACTTTGTTGAAAGCTTTTATATCCCTGACTTTTCCCATACTAAAAAAGACTCCAAGGAGCTGCACTACTCTTGCTCCCTCCAGATGCAGTTCTTATTGGCTCTCTGCCTGGTGGGTGCAATGAGCTTCAGGCACTTTCTCAAATGAGAGCATCTCCTGTCTGTTCTCTTTCCAAGATGAGGTACAAAGTACATGTAAGTTCTTGTAGGGCAGGTTGGGATCCTCTCATGTAGTGCAAATTCCTGTGCCAAATCACAGTCTTGTTCTGCCCTTGAACTTTATGCAGGCATCCTGTTTTAATCAGTACCTGACTCCAAACGAATTTCCATGTGTTCTCCCTGATTTCAAAAATATGATCTATAGACTAAAGATAATGAGTTGACTTGATGATCTCTGCAGAGTAAATTTTAGTCTTAGTTAAGGTATAAGTTATTACAGTGGAGAATGTAATACCTTTAAAGTTCAGTTAGGCAAAACAGGTTGCATTTTGTTTGAAATGATACACACCCTCTTATTTCATATTAACTTTTTTGATATTCTGAATTTGAAAAGCCTCAAAAAATGTTAAAGCATTCACCATTTCAAAGGTTATCTTTTTCTTGGATAGGTTTCCTATGCTACTGAAATCAGCCTGCATGCAGTACTGGTACAACTCAAAAGAGGGGTTCATTTTGATCATGGAGTTTCGAATACTGATGTATTAATACCAGTATTTGGGAATCAAGAGAAACTTGTCCAAGTTGATTGTAATTCGCAAACTCATCAGGATATTTGCTCTTTTATTTACAGACTTGATATTTGCAAGTTCCTGGCCTTGACAGCAATCACCATGGATAGTGGTAAGTTTAACCTACTGATGAGTGTACATTGTCCATTATTTCCTGTTAAGGAGACAGGAACACACCCCAAAACTGTTCTGCTCATAATCCCAGTCTCTTTGCACACAAGATGCCCTCTGGCATTGAACTGGCTTTGATGTTACAGATGATGCAGAACTTCACCCACACTGAGCTGGAGTCATGCAACTGTTATGACAGAGTTATTATTTGCAGACCATAAAAATCATCACAGCCTTATTGTTGCCCTTTGAAAGCTGGTTGCAGAATGAAGACCACAGAGATGAATTTACCGCCTTGAGTACTTTAGTTTTAACTGGTTTTAAGCTTGTCTCTGTAACTCTTGATTCTCAGAGCAGAAGTCACTCTTTAAACTTCATAAGTAAAAGCACAAATTCAAACCAAATGGATTTGTTAAGATGACCTAGAGAAAGATGTAATAGCAGCAGCTTCAAATTTAGAGCTAAAATGCTTGTTTGTACTATTTAGTGGTGTTTTTAGTCTGCTTAGATGTTGGTAAGGGGTCAAAAAAGGAAGCTCAATACTGGTCTCAGTGGAGCTGGTTTTGGTGTCCAGGCTGCCCCTGGCTTTGCTTCGGCAGCACTGAATTCAATGTCTCAGAATACTTTTCCCATGCTGCTGTTCCCTGTTACCTCTGTCACTACAGACCTAAAGCCTTTTTCCTTTCTCTGTGACAGCTTCAGCTGGCAGGCTGCAAAATATTTATCCTCTTGTGTCTGTGCCTGGCTCCAGTTCTAATTGAATTTTACCTTGGTAGAGTATCCATTCACTACTAGGATAACAGGCAGGCTTTCCAGAGGGTGTGTAATAACTTGATCTGACTGTATTGTTCTCTTCAATAATAATAAGTGAAACTAAGTCTTTGGAAGCTTTTTGATACATAAAAACTTGGTAAAAGCCACTTATTACAGTTACATACAGAGCACAAGCATGTCTGAAGAAATGATGTATTCAAATGGATTAAATTTGGTAGTTGTATAACTTCATCTATATCCTGCAAAAACTGGGGAAGTAGAAGAGACTTTGGATGATTTATGTCTTATATAATGCCAAAATAATGATTTTGACTTTTCTTTTATCTTTTATCTGCTAGTTAATCTCCTTAACAAAGTGAAAAAGTGACTTATCTTGCTTCATTTCTTTATTCTTACACATGCAAGTCTTCCCTGATTATGTTGAGCTCCACAGTAAGAGCTGCAGTGAATTCAGCCATGCTGTGGCTTAGCTAGGTGGGCATCCAACCCAGGTAGGCTTTTTGAGCACTCCTATTCTACTAAAACTGAGTATCTTCATGATTATGGTCCTGGAATACTAAGAAGTCAGAGTGGGTTCTGCAATACAGTTCCATTATCTTTTTTTATAAGATTCATCAGGCACTGCCTGATTCTCATTAAATTCCTGTATTTCAATTGCAGGTTTTTATTTCCTTGATACATTTGTATTGACTTCTCAACAGGATTTGAAGTCAGTAGGATTATGCAAAGCATTAAAAATTTCATATCCAAACAAACAAGTTAATATACTTCATTTTTGTTTCCACCCTTGCAGGGTCAAAAGGCATTCCAGGTCTAGACTAGCCAGAGATTTTTATTTATCAGATACATTCATAATTAAGATGGGATGCAGTTTATTTTCCTCAGCAGGCTTTTTTTGACTCTGTAATACGTGCATTTTGTGTACTGTATTCTGAGAGAAGACAGACCTTCTGAATATGAGTTGTTAAATAAAAACTTTGGGGTTTAGATAGTCATATATTGTCCATTCTTGAACTGAATAAACATTTTGCTGTTCTTCATCAATGCATTTCAGAAATGTATGATTATTTCTTTCTGTAAAACTAAAGTATTACCTAAAAACTCTTACCAATATGTATCAAATGCAATATTTCTTAACATACCATTTTTTGAACCTTTATTTTCTTTGGGAATTGGAAAGTGCATGCAGAAACAAGTATTTGTATCTCATTTCTGAGAGCCAGAATCTGTAAATCAGGGTATTTTTAGCTACCTGCATTTTCCTTCTGCATCCAATAGAGAGCTGTCATCATTTCTCTCATTGCTCTTTTTGTGGATGGATTCCAGCCATGAAATGGAATTCCCTGTTTTATCTGCTGGAGGAAGGGAAACTTAATTTATAGTGTATTATCTACTCTTCAATGCCTCTACACATGGACACTCTCAGGAGAGTCTGGCCTAACACTTGTTCCCTTCAGGAATGTCCATGAGGAGTTGAGGGAAGTAGGAAAAGCACTTGCAGTCCATCCCCAGGCATGGCTGTGTTCATTCCTCATATGGATGAATTGTTCAGCTCATCACTTTGAGGTGATCACTGAGGCATGAGGCTGAAAGAAACCAAATTATTCAGGCCTAGAGGGAAGTGAGGGGAATTGTGTGGAAAGAGGAAAAAAGCCGTCTCTTATTCTTTCCTTTTTGAAGAGATTTCCAAATATTGGTTTCTATGTTACTTAGTCAATGAACTTGCACAATAGGAGATGTCCATGTGCTCACCTGTGGTGCTGAAAAAAAACCAAATTTGCAGTAGTGCAGTTGCAGGGCTGGATGCACTGGAGCCTCAGCATCCTCATGATCTGGGTAATTTGTGTGATGTGATGTATGTAATGTATTCAACTGGAAGCATAAGAATCAGTGGTGTTTTGGAATTCACTCTTCACATCTTCATAATCCTTTGCAAAAAGAAGATCACTGTCTAATGATTTGTAACCAAGTTGTGACTGACCAACCCTGGCTGGATGCCAGGTGCCCTCAAAGCTGCTCTGTCACCCCCCTCCACCATGGTCTGCTCCATGGGCTCCATGGGCTCTCAGCTCTGGCACCTGGAGCACCTCTTTCCCCATTGGCACAGGGTAATTTTCTAGCAGCTTCTCACAGAAGCCACCCCTGTGGCCTGGCCATGGAGATCCATTACAGTAGTATACCACAGACCTTGAACAAGTTGAGATTAGTTATGCCTAATTATGCTAATCAGTGCTGGCAAATACCACCACATGTTTCTAAAGCAAAAACACAGTTCCCTTGCTGCCCTCCTTTTACAACATTAAAAATCAAATGATTAAGGGACTAACTGCAGACTAACTGCAAATGAAGCAATGCACAAATATTTGTGTAGGCCAAGAAAGTGCTAGAAATGCATTAGTGTGGTAGTGCATTGAATCATTATCTCCTCTTGCTGGCACTCAGAGCCCAAGAACAGTGTAGCACTGACCTGATGTTCCTGCATCATGCACTGCAGATGTACCTCCTGGGTAATTCAGGCTGATGGATTCCTAAGTGTTCACAGTAACTGCATATGTAAAAATCCTTGGGTCAGAGAGTTTGATGGAAAACTGGAACATCAGAAGAAAAGAGATTGCTTCCAGCTTTTCTCCTTGGACAGCAAACTAAGGGAAGAAAATAATGAATACCTGTGTCAGAATAATCCTTTTAGGATTGTTTCATTTGATTCATCAAAAAAGGTGAGGTTTTCTGTATGATTCAATAAAATAGAAAGAGGCTACTTCCCCTCCACAGCCTCAGAAGAGCTCCCATTTAATGGTTGAGAGTTCTGGAGTGAAGGGAGCAAGTCTGTTTCAAAGTTGCTCAAGAAAACTTATAGACTTAAACATTGATAAATGCAGCTGTCTGGTGTTTGTGACTCTGGGTACTAGTCATAAATATTTATATCAAAACCTTCAGAGCGTTCTGGCTGTGATACCCCCAGGCAGTAGCAAGCATAATTTTGGATGTTGACAAGCAGGATTTGTTTGTTCAGTGTCAGCTTGAGCTGAACATGTGTCTGTCTTCCAAGGACTCTTCTTGGACACCAGCTTCAGTCTTGTTTCACCACCTATGACTGATGCTGAATTGAGGTCTGTGCATTTAGGACAGTTTAGCAATAACTGCTGAAATTGTAGGCCCAGCTACTTACCACAGTGAGCAAAACTAGGAAAGGCCTTTTACCATATCAAATAAAAGGGAAGGCTTTGAAAAACCTTTTTCTCAAAGGCATGTTTTTGGAGGAATTCTAGCATGAGGTTTTGGGTGTCTATTTTAGAAGTGACCTTTGTTGACTCTCCTCTTCTTATTCAGTGTTCTTAACAGAGGACAAAGCCAACTCTGTGTTGAAAAGATACCCAAGAGCTAACACGTTTCTGGAAGAAATAAAGCAAGGTGACATAGAACATGAATGCAGAGAAGAAATCTGTAGCTATGAAGAAGCAAGAGAAGCATTTGAAAATGAGGAAAAAACGGTATGTTTTGCTGTGTATGTAAAGATGGGTGGGGTGTACTTACATTAAGCTTTTGGTTCTGCTGAGTGCTTGTGTGTTTTCCAACATTGCATTAGATTTGGTTTTTGACCAGGGAAGTTGTACTGGCAAGGCCAGTGATTTAGTGGCTAGAGTGGCACAGGGAACCTTGCAGATTTCTTCTGAAATTTACACAGGTGACACATTTCACTCTTCAATGGCTGAGCTCTGCATCAAAAAAAACCAGTGTATTAAGGCATACTGGACATTTTAAGTTCTTGGCATCTTTTTGTTGGTGTTAGTGTGTATCTCACACATAGCTGGGGAAATGGGTAAGGCTGGCATGAGAATTTTCTGATTTATTAAAATGAAGTTGTAGGACATGTGGTTTCCCTTCAAAGCTGCTTATTTTAGAAGCTGTGAAGTGCCTGCACACTTGTGTTTTTACCTCCCAAACTTGACTTTGCATGACTGTTCCTAATGATAGCTCATCGTGTAATTAAAAATAATGTGTACAATGAGACAACTTGTATAAAATTCTAACACAATATCACTGCTGCTTTTTGTTCCAGTCACTAGAGAAAACATAACCTAAACATGTTGTCTCTCAGCTTCTTTCTCCCATTTAAGAACATTTTATGCTATGGTAATTACCATTTCCCTTGCAGAGGTATTTGGGAAGTAGTTAAATAGAAATAATTACATTTATTTTCTGCCACAAGTATTGAAGAAGCTTTCAATAAGATTGACCTTTTATCCATTTTCACTACTGTATTTTTCCCTGGCTGCTCTATCCTGCTGTGGGGAGTTGCTAATGGGCCAGGCTCTGCTAATGTGCAGTGGTGCCTGACCAGCCTCATTGGGCTTTACTTAGTGCATTGTCCCCCAGCAGTATCCATCCACACAGCCACTTAGTAATACTTAACATCTGTGTCCCAGGGGAAGGGAATGGATGCAGAGGACTGGGAACATGATCTAGTTATGCAGAGAAACACAGGATCAAAGTTTTCATAGTATAGACAGACTGGAATTCAAATAGGGGGCTGCAGCTTATTTATCTCATGATAACTTTTTGTCTAATCTCTGTATTTTTTATCTTGTCTGCTTGTTTCTTTGTTTTTCTGCAGTCTTCTGGGCAGGCCTGCAACATGCAGATTTGTAATATTAAAAGAATATCAAGCAGTTCCCTTGAGTTATTTTTGGTGCATGAGTTTTTAATTAACATTGTGTATGTCAAGTGTGCATACATGCCATTCAGTATTTTCAAGACAGGCTTGGGGATTTTGACAGATTCTGAATTAGTATTTGAAACAATAAAGTTAGTTATAAAGATAAAACTGTTACATTAGGCTAGAGCCAACAGTGAAGAATTTGAAGGATTTTGTGGGTAAAACAGAATACGAAATTATTTGTTGACAAATGTAATGCATGTGGAGGAATTGGGGACATTCATTATAATATATGATTGGCTCTAAACAGAATTCAGGAATGAGATCTGGATTTCAATCTATGAAGACTTCAATTCAATGCTGAGCAGTTAAACAAAGCCAAAACAAAGAACCCTGAGTTCTAAGAATCTGATATAAAGGAACAGGGATCAAAATAAAGAGCTTACCCACATCTTGAGTGTGTACAACTCTCATCTCCCTATCTCTTTAAATTAGTAGGTGAGGAAGGACCAGAGAAGTGTGACAATTGATCAAAGATATGGAAAGACTTGTATAACAACAATAGATCATAAAATAATTGAATCAGGGGATATGTGATGATGTCTGTGAGATGAAGGCTGAGCTGAGGTCAGTCACTTGCTATCCTTCTGATAGCAGAGCTAAGAGGGCCTCAAAGGAAACTGGAAAGGTGCAGGTTCAAAGCAAATAGAAGTCTCTCCTCACCACAGCTAATGGAGCTGCAGACTGCCTTGCCACAGGATGCTCAGATCCTAAAAACTTGTACTTGAACAGTGATGTAAATGAAGGGAAGGTAAATCAGTCTGGAACCATTAATTAAAAGGAATCAACTTTGGCTAATGAAGTTCTTAAGGTACAAATATATGAAATCTGGGAGAGCATCACTCAGCAGCAGCACAGTAGCCTGCCTGTGTTTGAACTCTTTCAGCAGTCTCTAATGATTACTGTCAGAGAAGTTAACAGATAAGGTGAGCCCTAGGTGTGACCTTGTAAAGCTGTTTATTGGTGGTGCTTATAGCCTGCAGGCAGTGCTGCATGTGGTCACTGGTCAGGTGTCAGAGGTTGTTGGGAGGCTAAAAGATTTATTCAAAGGTTACTGTGCTAAGTAGCTGAATGTGATTGTAGCACTGATATTAATTTAATTTCCATTAACTCATTTTTTTTAAATTAAACTGCATGAAGATTTTAAAAGCTGGAAGTCACAAATTTTCATTCCTGTTGCAAATTTCCAGTGAATTTTAAATATTGCAAAAATTGCCAAGTTCACTTTGTTGTTTTATTCAAGCAAAACAAACAAGCTACTGCTAAAAATCCTAGTAAGCAATGCAGAACTTGTCAACAGCAGATCTAAAATTATATGATCAAGTAAGACTTCCAGTGTTGCTCTGTGTGTAATTATGGATGCTGGGTAAATTCTCATATGAGTAGATGTGAATCTTTTCCTGCTACTTGAAAGTGGGGGCAGACCAGAAGGGAAGAGTGTAGCAGGTGCACTCACTTCCCCTCACTGCTCTGTTCTCACCCTCTGCCTGGCAAATACCAAGCAGTTTTCTGACTGGTTTATTATCAGTCCACCTTTAAAACAAGTCAGGCAATTGACAGAGAATCATTTGAGGAAGACAATGCTGCCAAATGTAGTAAAGGCCTTCCCTGAAATTCTTAAGAGACTGTGAGTCTTGACTTCCTTGTGGATTCCTTATTTGATTGAGCATTCAGATCTAGCTAACTGATACTCTGTTCTGAGAAGTATTACAAATGAAAGGGAAACAGAATTCTGGAAAATTTGCTGTAACTGTCTTTGGGATGCCTGTGAGAATTCCTCTTCATTATTTCAAGCTGGATTTGCCAAAGCACTAAGGTACATTCAGAAAAATAGTTCTTGGCAGGAGTATATGTTAGATGTTTTCTAAGTATTTTCCATTGCAGTTATCTGATTCTGTGGCCTGCTTAAGTTTTTCAGCCTTATAAGGCTTTTACACCTGGTATTCCCAGTTGTACAGTACTCAGAGATAAATGATTACTGAAGTGCCCTTTTCATTAATCACAAGTTAGTAATTTTGTCAAGCAGAAAGTCCTTTCTGTTGTTAAAGAGACCAGCAGTTGTGGGAGGGATGTTTGTGCTGGGAGTTTTCCAGTTTATAAATTACTCTTTAACTTTCTGTGTGAAATTTACAGATACTTTGTAAATTTTCAGTATTTCCCCTCTTGGTCTTTTTCAAACAGTAGTTCTTTCACAAACAGCAGTTTGTACAAATCCTCACACTGTGTAAACTCATC
Source organism: Serinus canaria (assembly GCF_022539315.1). NCBI lineage: Eukaryota > Metazoa > Chordata > Aves > Passeriformes > Fringillidae > Serinus > Serinus canaria. The sequence continues at coordinate 105,800,887 of NC_066313.1, forward strand.
TAAGTTGGCTGTGGCTTTGTTAGGCAGGATTTGACTCTGACCAGATGTCTTGTCCTTCTCCTGCACCATCCCTTTACTCTGCAGTGTAGCTGTGGGCTGGCAGAGCAGAGGGAGAGCTTGGCAGCTGTGCAGCTCAGACCTGAAGGATGCATTTCCTGCAGTTCCCTGTCAGTTGTGGCAGTCTGGGGCTAAAAGTCTTTGTGCTTCTCATGGAGAGCTGACTTGCAAAAATGCCAGCTGGGAACCCAGGATCTAGTATGCTAACAAGGTTATTTCTTGTGGGGTTTTATGGAGTGTTTTTTTTGGTTGGTTGGTTTTTTTTCTGTTCCACTAAGAACATCTAAAGGTTTGGTTTTTTTTAATGACGAAGTAAGTGTTTCTTTCTTGGTGTTTTTCGCCTGTGTGCAGAACTGTATTCCTCTATGAAAGATAGTGTTAGACCTAAAGTAATTTCTAACCAGGGAGTGGGGAGTGTCTAAACTGTCTTAAGTTTTCTTTGCCTTGCATGTAAATGAAAAAGGACATTAAACTGCTTTCATCCTTAAGGCAGTTTACACTCTTTTATCTCTTTATGCATTTGTCTGGTCATATCACCAAGTCAAACATCCCCAAAGCATCACACCCTGTTCTCTCTAAGTGCCTGCCACTCTGGGAGAACAGAACAGATTTTCTGCTGCTTTGCTGAGTAGCAGAGTGCCAAGGAGAGATGCTGTTTCAGCTTTCTGAAGATACAAAGACATTTTCTACAGCAGATAGATCTGACCTAGAAGTAATGTGAAAACAATATTCAAAGACCAGTCACTATTTACTACCCTTCTAGTGGAGAAGGTGCATTTCCTCTGCAGTCTGCAACACATTATAGATTGTTAGGGGAGAAGTGTAATTTCTTCTTTTTCATCAAAACAATCTTTCTCCTCCAAAGAGTCTTTAAAATGACATATCCTTACACTGTATATGTAATGACTTTCAGTAAATCTTTGGTCTTAAAAACAAACATTGTACAATTTTATTTCTTTACTGCCATTGAGGCTACAGAACAGTGATGTGGGAAATTTGGTCCCATTACATACAGCAGGATTTTCATAATCCTAATTAATGCTTTTTTAGTTAACAATATATTGTTTATTCCACTAAGTAATCTAGTTATCTGTATTCTTGCCAGATACAAAAGTAATATGTATTCTTAATTGCTTGGTGGTCTGTTGGGGAGAGGGTTAGGTGTTTGGTTCTGCCAGGTTTTATCATGCAGAGATCCCAAAAGCCTTCAGTTGTGCAGCTGATGACATTTTTCAGTGTTAGTTTCCCCCAAAATAGATTTTTCTAAACTCAGAACTGTTGGTTTGGGGTTCACTGTGGAACATGTGTCAAGGAGGGCTCTTGTAGAGAGTCCATCTTACAGTCTTTCTTGCTCTGTTTGAGGCCAATGCCTCCTGACACAGCTTAGATGATTTGGACCTGGGTTCACATCAAGGAGGGACATTGTGACAATCTGCTTGTGGTGTCAAGCCTTAAAATTTAGGGAAAATGCCTGATCCTGGATTGATGTAGGAGTTGAAATTGTTTTGGTTTTTGAATTTGCACATAGACGTAAGAACAACTGAATTTATCTTTGGAAAGGAAAATTTACAAGAGAGTCAATTGTTTCATGTACATGACATTGCTCTTAACCAGAGTAAATCCTGATCCAGAAGAGTTGATAGTGTATGTTTTGTCCACGGTGTCCTAGTTCTGCCTTTGTACAGGGAAAGCTTGACCTCCATGCTAGAGGGATTGTGCTGCTTCTGGACTCAAGCTGCCTCTGGGGTAGCATTTTCTGTTTAATGCTCATCATGTGGCATCAGGCCTGAGCTAAAAAACATGATGAATCTGATTTGTCTGTGCACAAAGTCAGTCTGCAGCCTAAATACATCATTTACTAGCAACTAAGCAATTACAATTTCAATTCTACCTGGTGACTATTTTATAAATAGTTGCATGAAATGTGTGCTGTCGTTTAAAATTAATGTGATGCTGGCAGGAGGATGAGAGTGTCAAGTCTGTGCATTTTTAAAGAAAGAGTTCAGAGATTCTAGCATGGCCAGCGGCGGGGGGGGGGCTTAAATACAGATTTTTGGGGTTTGGGTTTTTAATTATACTATAATATACTAAAATGTTCTAAATTATGATTACAAAACTCAGTGGAAGTGTTTCATAGTAGGAGAGACATTACAGGTGAGGATGGCTATTCTTTTGAGGCAGGGTATGCTTTTCTTTTGTGCTGTTTCTTCACAGCATTCACTGCAGAAGAAATTTGATGGTAACACAATATTTGTGCTCCCATTTGCTCATATTAATATAGCAAAGAGGACTTTCAAGTATTGGTGTCACCCTTCATCTTTGTTTTTGCTTGTTCATATTTTCACTTTATGTTCCATTTTTCTGTAGCTCTGTTTTCAAGGTTTCTGAAATATTATAACCTGTGTAATAGTCTCACAGTTATGGGGCTATTTTTAACTGTAAACAGTGGATCTGGATCAACTCAAACTAAGCTGACAGTGATTGCTGTATGAGCCAGAGGGTGGGGCATGTCTAAATTATGATAAAACAGTGCACCATAGCTGTGCTTAGCCAGAATTGTCTGTCACTGTGAGCTAGTGTTTCTGTGTCAAATTGTACTAGTGTATTATTTCAATTTTAGAACAAACAAATCCTAAACTTGTGCCTTGAGTGGTGCTGACAGATTCTGATCTACCAGATGGCTGATGTGAATGCTGATTAGGCAGGGGGTTTGAGATTTTTTTCCTAGTTTGTTTTGTGGTTTGGTTTTTTTCTTTTCTGAGTGTATTATCACTTAGTCTTGTCTCTGCTGCATGTTTGTAAACATGGAGTGCAGATATAAGAATGTTAAAAGTGGTGAGGAGTTTGTTTACAAAACCAAATCCCTTTTGTATCACTAATCACGTAAGAAGAAAAAGTGAAAGTTTCTGTGTGCTTATCCATGCCAGCTCTTATTTTGATCATCAATATTTGAAATGCCTTTGTTTTTGTCCTCATTTTTTAAAACAACTTGCTTACATTGCTTGTTTTTTATTAACTGTATTATTGTTTCTGACATGTTGTGTCTTGCTCTTCTAGAAGGAGTTCTGGAAAGTCTACAAAAACGGACTCCAGGGAGAAAGTAACACAGGACATAGCTGGTATTCATTTTACCTTGCATTTCCATTAATCATTGGCCTTTTTGTTATCCTCATTGTGGTTTTTGTCATCTGGAGATGCCTGTTCAAAAAGAAAATGCGCAGGCAGTCGGTGTACGTGCACAGGGGAGCCCCCGGAGCGCTGGGCGATGGTGCTGATGGCAGAGGGCCCCTCCCGCCGCCTCTCAGCATTGTTCATTCCCCGCAGGAGGAAATGTATGAAGTCAGTGGGCTCTCTCCAGGAGGTCTGAGCTATTCGGATGCACGGTCAGACTCAATATCCACAAGGCTCTCCAACTGTGATCCTCCTCCTTCCTATGAGGAAGCCACTGGGGAAATCAGTGTGAGAAGAAGCGAAACTGAACAGCATTTAGATCCACCCCCACAGTACGAAGACATTGTGAATTCCAGTTCAGCCAGTGCCATTGCACTGACCCCCATTGTCACCAGTACTAAATAAAACAAGAAGAACGCCATGGACTTTTTAAAAATCATTAATCATTTTGTAGCACTTTATCTTGGCTTATTATGCATTTCTGTAATTTAACGGACTTGTATACAATGAATTTCACCTTTTTTAGGTTCACTTGTTCTTTGGGTTTGGGATTTTTTTTTCCCCCTATCAAATGTCTTAAAAGATAAGGAATCTGTATTAAGAGTGTAGTGCAGATACAGATGTGGTGCTCTGTCATACTTCTCAAAAGTACCTCTCTTTTGAAGGATGTCACTTGTTTTATTCCAAACACTGTCTATGTTCCCCACAGGATTTGTGGGATACCCCTCCCCTTTCTTACTGCAGACTGTCAGAATTCCCTGCAATAGGGAATACTTAAGCAACATTTTAATAGTTATTTACACTAGAGGGGACTGATTTTGCAGTATTGCCTCTTGTCTGGTTTGTTCCTTGTTCTCACCTCGATTTTTGTTACATGCTGCACCCTCTCCTGGCCCTCAGGAGGCTGGGAGCCTTTGTGTTCAAACCAGGATCTCATGTAGAGAATGCTGGTGTAACAGCAATAATTCCAGAGTCCTAGCAGGAGAGGTGTGTTCTAAAGCTTTTGCTATTACAGCTCAAAGTTCTGTAAATGCTTAGAAGCTGACAATTCAAGACACTAACTGGTGAATTTAATGGTGTAAGTTTTTGTCTGTGTTCTGCCTTTCCTGTTTTCCTATCTGGTTTTATTTTTGTATTCTAGAGGTGAGAAGTGTGCATATGTTAACTTCAGAACTTGAAAGTTCGTGCAACAGTAATAGTGAAATACTCAAGAGTGGATAAAATCCTGATCATGGACTTCCTACTGTGATTTTCGCTGGGACCAGGATGTAATCTATAAGCACATACACCCAAAGGCATTACTGTCCTTTTTAAAGGGAGAAAAAGGAAAGAAAGTCAGTATCTAACTTCCTTTTTTCCCCAAATATGAAAACCTTCCTCAAGGTTTTGCCAGCTATAAGCCCTTTCCTCAAGTTCTGATACTCCCTTGCCTACTAACATGTACCTTGTGTACACCTTTTACTGGTGCCTGTGTAAATTCTTTGCAGAGAATATAAATACCTTTTTTCAACAACAAATAAATTTATTGCTTATCCATTCCAACAAGGAACTCTAAGAACATGCAGGCATAACCAAGCATTAGTGTGGAGTGACTTTTTGAGGCTGAAGAGATGGATGCAAGTTACATACAGAATTTCATCCACTTGGTTTAGGTGGGACAAATTCTAGTGTGGTGATTCTTCTTTTACAGGTTGGTTTAAAAGTTAATTGCTCAGTTTTCTAAGTATTAAGTTTCAGTTTTCTGTCTTCCCACACCAAGTAGCATGGCATTAGCTCAGTACTCTTTTGTGTTCTACTAATCAATTAAGACCAACTGAAAAGTGTTGAGCCCTGAAGGACTAAATTATGTTATGTTAGCTTTCTTACAACAGAAACCCAAACTCTTTCAAACACCCCAGATGAAATGCCAGTGCCATCTGTTTGAAATTGCTCTTAATGTCCCTCTCATGAGCGCTTGGCCCAACTGTTCCCAAAGGATTTTTGTGAAGGAGACTGGAAGGAAATGGATGGTTATAGATGGGTGTGTAGATGTTCACTTTGATAAGAATATGATCTAACCTATTGACAAGTACAGTCAAGAGTTCTCATTTTTGGCAAAGAGTAGGTTGCCTTTGTTGCCTGCTGGGGATCTTCATCTGCTAAGGCAAGTTGTATTAGAGATGAACTCCTGGCCAAACTCGTGACTCCATTGTCAAAACTATAATTCGTATTTATATTCATTATATATAATAGATATATTAAGATAAGTAGATAAGTACAGTATATTTTGGACACTTGTAGTAAAAATTGCCTGGGTTTTGTTTGTGGACTCTTAGACCTTTTCTTTTGAAGTGGTTTTAGCTCTTGTGAATCCTGAATTGCCACTTGTGGAAGTTAAAGCTCCTTTCAAACCGAGCAAGAGTTAATAAATAAACTGCTTTAGGCAGATTCAGCAGAACAAAGTGCCTCATCCCAGCATGCAGAAACCACCTCAGGAAGAGCTGGTACTTCAGTGTCTGTGCCATATTGGCACCTCCTGTGCCTGCCAGCACAGATAGGAGTTTTAGCAGTAACTTCCTTGTCAGGATATAGGACTTTCCTGTAGGAAATGCATGGAGATCACCCATGTTGCATTAGGTTGTCTAGCAGCTGTCATCATCCCTGAACATGGGCAGTCTGCTTTAGTAGCTTAGAGATGAGCTGGATCCTCCCTTCTCTCTGTGTTCTCTTTACTCTGTATTCCACTGACACTTTTGAAGAGTTTGTTTGTGGCTCCTAAGTTGAGTATGTTACTATATCCTGTTACTGTGTTCTGTAAATAATTTTATGTGCAATCCAAAATTGATGCTTGCCATTCCAAAAAAAGTCACAACCAAAAACTTAGTGATCTATGAGTTGAATTAATTTGACAATGCCTTTTCCATGAGAACATGAGTATGAAAGCCATTGTGGGCTATAAATTTATGTCTTGGTGAATAAATTTAATATCTAAACAAAACCTGTGTGGGACAGTTGTGCAAATGCATTTCCTCTGAAACATGAACAGTTTTCTCCATGTTGGAATAGCGTCATCTTACAAATTGTTTGTTCTGTTTTGTGAAATGTGGGAAAATAGCTTAGTTTTGTGGTTGGCTTTTCTAACCTGATTGAAAAATAAAATTTTATTTGTACTGGGGTTTTTTACAGCTTTTTTTTCCTTTTGTTTTACCTATCCTGTAATTTCATTGTCATGCAATAAATATAAATTTATAGTCATACCTCTCTAAGGTTTTGCAGCTCTGAATGCAGTGCTGTCTTGACTGATGACATGAATATTTAGGATACTGCCTTTCCCACTTCTGAATGTAACATTGAATTTCACCTTGTATTGGGACTCAAATGATTTAGCTTCTAAACTAACTTAAAGGTGGCACTGTTTTAAGAAATTATGGAAATTAATGATTTACTTAGATGATATTAACATAAGTGAAGGTTGTTCTCTCTTCACTGGATGTAAATAACCTCTGATTACAGTATTGTATATTTTAAAGGGGTTTGGTTTACATTAAATTATCCTATTTAAACATTTTTGCCTATGTTTATAGAAAATTTTTTGTAACATTTGTTTTTCAATATGCTAAATAAAAATTTTTAAGATGCCTCTAATGTTTCAAAATATCAATTTTCCACAACTACAGTGAGTATTAACTTTGTGTATTTAAGTGGTCTTTTAATTTCCACTGTTTTGTGGACTTAATCAGTTTCATGAATCAGTTGTTTTGATGATATAAAATACTGTCATAATTTTGTTTGTGGGTAAGCAATTCTATTGTTCTAAAATTTGGACTCAATTTTTATCAGTTGTCAATTTGTATTATTTCCTATTTTTTTAAAAAAAGCATTTAACACTGAGATGAGCTCATTTGCTTAGAATCTGGTCTTGATGATCCTTCTTGGTCCCTTCCAACTCAGAATATTCTGTGATTTGTTGTAGCCATAGCTAAGTCACAGGCTTAGGGAAAGGAAACTAGCAAAAAATGTTGAAGTTGAACTAATTTCAAAGTTCCCTTCAGCCACTTGAAAGTGGTTACAACATGTCATGTCAGCTCTAGGAATGATGAATTAACAGAAAACAGAACCAAACCCAAGCCTGTGTAATGATCCCTGCTGGAAACTGAAGGTCTCTGTTTCAGGCAATGTGGTGTTTTCAGGGTCCATTTTCTTAGAAGGCTAATTTATTATTTTATGTTACTATATGATATAAAAGAATGCTATACTAAAACTATACTAAAGAATAGAGAAAGGATACTTGCAGAAGGCCTAACAAGATACTAATGAAAAACCCGTGACTCTCTCCAGAGTCCTGACACAGCTGGACTGGGATTGGTCATTAAATATAAACAATTCACATGTTGGATAAACAAATCTCCAGCCACATTCCAAAGCAGCAAAACAGGAGAAGCAAATGAGATAATATTGTTTTCCTTTTTTCTCTGAGGCTTCTCAGCTTCCCAGGAGAGAAATCCTGGGCAAAGGGATTTTTCCAGAAAATATGACAGTGACACGGCAACATAAAGTGAGTGTCATCCCTTCCCACTCTGGTAATCAGGATAAAGTGTCCCTGGGATTGTCCAGCAGGGCGGGGTCTGTGGGAGAGGCTGGAGAAGCCCAGGGTGAGGTTGGTGTCTCAGAGCTGTGAACTCAAGTGCAGTTTTGTGCTGCTCTTACCAAAAGGGCAATGAAAGGTTCTTGAAGCAGCAAAGGGCAGTGACTCCCAAGGTGTCAGTGCAGTGTGGCCCTGTGCTCCCCTTGGGAAGCTTTCATTTGTGCATCTCTCTCAGAATCTCTGCTGCTCAGAGTGACCCCAAGAAACGTTAAAAAGTCTCTTTTCCCAGCCCAGCGCTCAAAGAAGGAGTCAGAGCTCTTCATTTCTCCTTCTCAAGGTTGTTTATTGTTCCTTATCTATAAAAGTTTTTCTCCTGTCCAGCTGAGGTCTGCTCAGCAAGACAGTCTGAGGCACTCTGCCTGCCCCCGGGACAGTGTTATGTCTTTATACTAAAAATTACATAAACAATGTTTACAATTACTTCCCAATACCTATCACCTATGTTAGACAGTGAGCTTCTACTCTAAACCAATCTAAAAGTGCCAACATCACAGCAGAAGCTGGAGACCAAGAAGAAGAAGGAGAAAGTCAGGACACACCCAGATTCCTCCATTCGCCCCCTGAACCCCCATTCTAAAAACCCCAAAATCTTCTTTTTCATCCCGTGACAAATTCACTATCATTCTACTTAAACTTTTGTGGCTTGTAATTCTTCATATAAAGGTTGGTAATTGTTTTTTCCAAGGGCTAAATCAAAGGCACAGAGGTCTTGGGCTCTGTGCCAAGGCTTCTGAGCCCCCTGGGCAGGGTCTCAAGCCCTCCAGGGCAGCCAGAGGGCCAGAGGAATTTCCTGGGTTCCCACACATCCCAGGCCAGCACCATCCAACCAGGACACTGCCTGGGTTAGGGGGGCTTGCTGTGCACACACACACATTTGTGTCCTGCCACACATCCATCAGCACTGTGTGCCCATGGCTCAGGCCCTGCAGGCCTGGCTTCCAGCTATGGGATCACAGGGGATACTGAACTGCTGTCATGAATCTCAGTGTCTATAAAAATCAGATCATTGTGCAGGTTACCAGTGATGAATGCTCATTATTTATTGTTTCTTGTGCCCAGAGCACTGTGCTGTGCTGCTCTAAATCACCCTGATAGATTTCTTTTTATTTTCTGCATAATGTGAGCTTTGTAAATGTCTCCTAGTGCCACTTGCTGATTTTTAAAAAGAAGGAAAACCATGTTTAGCTGAAAGCACTGAGGTGATATCTGTACTTGTTCATTGCTTGCTGCATGCACATTTGATTGATTTGCTACAGGGTAACTGAACTTTGAATTTTGCCAGAAAGTTGAAGTACACTTTTCTTCTGCAGGGGTATCTCAGTAATTGTATTTTTCATTTGGCAGTGAGTTATTGAGTGCTAAGTAACAAGTCAGTGCAGGAAAGGTCTTGCTTATGCTATCTGGACCATATCTATCTATCTGTAGGTAGATACAGATATTTCCAGCACATACATTATACAGCATATTATACAGGACTTGCTTCCATTTAGATCTGTGCAAATGTTTGCTGTAGTATCAGATCTGTGTCCTCTTTGCCTGTCCTCTCTGTGTGTATCCTGCAATAAAGACACACTGGCTGCTGTGCTGTTTTCCCCTTCAGAAACAAAGCCTAAGAATCAAAAGGACAATTTTCAGTGTGCTCTGCTGTTTCCTTCTCCACTTGGAAGCATTGTACATAACTGTGTGGCTCCCAGATTTTGCTGAGGAGCTTAAAGCAAAAAAGGAAACAAGTATTTAAAAATTCATTTTGATACTGCCAGCAATGAAATCTCTGCATAAGGAATAATCTGTACCAGATTGTCTCCCTGGCCTTCCTTGTGGTGTGGGATGTGTTTTCCCACACAACAGACTCTGGATCAATTCCATGGGTCAGAGGCTCCCAATGTGATTTTTCTTCATTTTCTCACTCAGCTCTTGCTGCTGGCAGTGGCCCAGCAGCCACTCTTGGCTGTGCCCAGGGACTCTGAGTAGTTTGTTTGGTGACACACACCTGTACCTTGGTGGCTCTGGGACCCAGGCTTCCCTGCTTTCCTCCCCTGACCTTGCTGCTCTGCTCACACCCAGACCAGGCAGGATTTCAGTGCTGGACAAGGAGCTGAGGGGATGAGCAGCATGTGGGACCAGAGGCAGGTGTCACCCTGCTGTAACACACAGTGAGGCACAGTCTGTTATCACCTGTGGCCTTTTCACTACCAGTCTGAATGCAGCCACCTCATGTGGGTTGTTTCCAAGATTAAAACCAGTGCAGGAAGCATTTCCTGCCAGAACTTTCTGTGTAAAATGGTCCTGTCAAAGAAAGCAAGGGCAGTGGGACCAGCTCAAACACTTTCCCCAGACAGTACCCCTACACTCTATTAGCACAAGTAATTTATTGCCATTTACTGTTAGAATTACTATTTTTATTCCTTTCCTTATGCTTTTGTTGTGTCTGCTTTTCTGTTCATGGTTGTATTCTAACCACAGGTTTTTCCTTATAGATGAGTGAAGGTAAAATATACATGTAATCATGAAAAGCTATATGTTTCATATTTTTTTCATTTTTCTGTTTCTAGGTGAGTTGGGGTTTTTTTCCTCTTAGCTTGCTGGTTTTTGCATTTTGTTTAATAAAAGTGTGAATAATGATACCTCCTTTTTCTGCTCCCCCTAAAATCTTCCACATGCTCCTTTAGGAAAGTGCACAACAGTTGATGTTTTTATTGTGCAGATTCTCTTAAAGAAATGTAGCTTTGAAAATTATTTCTAATGCTATTTTCTCTTCAATCATTTTTTTCAGCCTCACGAAGTGTTACTTGTGGTTTAGTTTCCCTTTTCTAGCCTAATTGTGCTTCCACCCTCATTACCTTCCAGCCTCTCCACACAAGCAGCTTGGCTCCATGAAAACACTCCCATCTCCTCAATTGGCAGGAATGTTTAAAAAAGGGGGTTTCTGTTTTGCACATTCCTTTCAGATTTCAGCACTTACTGTTCTGCATAACCCAGCATTGACTTCCTGAAAATTGTTCACAAAATCCTGATCCCAGTGCCAAGCTGTCAGCAGACCCCCAGCCCCTGAGGTGGGCTGGCTCTCACCCTGACCTTCACCCACAGCCCTGAAGCAAGGATTTGAACTTCTGTTGCCTCCATTGCAGGGCATTAGGCTGCTCTGAATATTAGACTAAGCTTGCAGTCTTTATCTTTCTCAAGCTTCAAAATCCTTTGAAATTCTCTATACTGTATGCAGATCCCTGGGTATAGTGAATTTAAACTACTTAACATAGACTTAATTTATTTACTTACTCCTTATGGATTGTTGGAAAGCAGACCAGTATACTTCTGTTATGAGATATCACAGGGTGTGTGTTTGAGCTGCTCTCTTGATTTTTTTATGCTGGTGACACCAACCTTGGTATTACACTTTATGGATCACAAATGTCATGTGGAACCTGAGAAATCTTCACCAGTGTAGGTTTTGTTGCTTGTTTTTGTCAAAATTAGCATCATCCCATAAGCAATTTTAGCTTCACTGAATTACTCTTCAGCATAGAAGTGTTTATTATAAAAATTCCTGAGTTGCAGCAGTTGATGGTTTTATGATTGACTGCAGTGATGTCTCCTAGCAACATGACTGAAAAAAGATCATCCCACGTTGCTCATTTCTCCAGATTGCTGTGTTTATCTTGATGAAGCTGACTAAGTCATCTCACTTCACCAGTACTCCCTGCACCACATTTTGTGCCCATTTTGTGTTGAAAAGGGCTCTCCAAAGTCACACCAAAGGTGTAAAGTCTTTTCCCAGTGTTGTGTTTTGGGGTGTGCAAAAATCCCCCCCAGGCAGCTGAGTAGTGCTGCCCCACATCCCCCAAGCATTCCCTTCCCTTGGCCTGCCCTTTCCCAGAGCTCTGCTGTGCCAGGGCTTGCAAAGGTTGGAGGCCTGTGGAGTTCACTTTGTTGTCTGACACAGGATTTCAGAGCCAGGTACAGCCTGTGGACCTTTCATCTGGCACCTCCTCTGTGCTGGTGACAACGACAAATGAGTAACTTGCTCATAGACATCATCATTTCAATAATCCTTTCTTTTATAGAGATTGTTGTTGGCAGTGAACAAATCCTCCTCTTCCACGAGATGTCACAGGTGAGATTCTGCAAGATTCCCCTTTTAATTTCTTTGGGGCAAGTTCTAAAAGCTGCAGGTTTTTTACATGGTTTGAAGGCAGTTTAAACAAATCCTGTGAAGGTGCCTTGGGAGTGTTCCTGCCATCACTGTCCAGTGTCTGATACAAATTGTGCTCTGCACTTTGTTATTTAAATTGCAGGCAGGTGAGTTAGTTAATTTTAATAGAATGCTACAGGGTGAGTTTTGCAAATCTAATTATTTGAAGGGCACTGAGAAATGTGAAAAGGTCTCTTTTAAGGCCGGATCTGAAGAAAGTGGTGCAATTAAATAATAGTCTAGGATTTTTGCTTTAAAAAAAAAAAAAAAGAGAAAAAGAAAAGGAAGAGGCCAGTTCAACTGAAGTAATTTTACTCTTGTAGTAGTTGTTTAAAGTCCTCCCAAGCCCTTGGTTTTGCTCATGTACACATCTCTGATACCTTTATAGGTTTATTTTCTACATTTGGGTCAAAATAACACATGCATCTCTATTGTGTCTTGGCCTGCCTTGGTGCTGTGGTTGCTATCAAAATGCACAGGAAAACCACAGCAGGGAGATGAAAATGGGGATATTGAATCAGTCACACAGAACAGCCACCCTGCAGAGCAACCAGAGATACAGGTCTGCTAAACTGGATGGGCCAGTGCAGGCACTGGTGGAATCTGTGTGAAAGAGTCAACTTCCAGAGAGGGTTAATCAGAGGCTGCTTGGTGTGGAGGGAGTCGTGCAGGAATGCTGAGGTTATCCCGGGAACCTTGCAGTGATTGTCTCACCTGATAGGTGTTTTCATTCCTTAGGATCTTTTTAAGTCACCTCTCTGCTCCCTTGGTGGTGTGAATAAGGTTATCTCTACAGAGCATGCAGATAAAGTGTCCCCTAGAGCCCAATATTTTTCTTGTTATTTCCCTTTTACACCTCTGTCAGTAACAATTGAGTTTGGCCTGTTGTGTTCACCTTAAGAAATGAAGGGAGTGGATTTCTATGAATGTTTCTGTGTTCATGTATCAACTCCACCCTCCCTGGGTATGAGAATCCCTCTGAGGGGAGAGAAGCAAGTTCCTGTAGCTGCCTCTGGCTGTAAACCATTACATGTGTTGAACAGCTGAGTCTTGCTGTGCTTGAAAGCCACTGATGAAGGACTGTAAGGAGTTAAATCCTGTTGTATTTCAGGTTTTTTTCCCTTTAGTCATGTTCCTCTTGAACTGAACACTCTTCAGAACCTCTTCACAGATTAGACTCTTTTTTATTCAAGCCTCTGCCAAGCTAAATTGGTAACAGTTTCTTTCACATGTGTATAATCTTGAGAAAGATTCTTTCAGCCAGTAGTTTGACCAACTTTACAGAGAAAAGAATTGAGCAATTTTGTCTAATCTCATCATATTGAAAAAGACATACTTGTACTAAACCCAAAAAAGATTAAAAATGCAGTGGTTGTGCACAAGTCCATTCTCATTACATTTTTCCAAGTAACCATTTCAAGCTTTTTTCTGTTGTTGAGCTTTGTTTCTATTGCTAATAAACCTGTATGAGACAAATAATGAAATATTGATTTGCCAACTTGAAACTTTCTCAGCTGCCATTTTATTCCGTGAATTCAGCAGAATGGAGGTTTTATTGTGGACTGAATGAACCCATTGGTTTGAGCATGACACGCTGAAATTGTAACATAGCAATAAAATCACAGGGCACATTTATGCCATCTGTTTCATAGTGGGAAAAGAAAGAACATTTTAGTGATGGCCTCAAAGAATAAATCTGGATTTAGAAAAGAAAAATAATTGGAGCTTGTAATGTTGGGAACAGCCTAAGACGTTGCATGGCCTCTTTCCCCTACTGTTGCTCAGCTGCAAAGTGCCCCCAGGTGTTTCTTGGTTTAGGCATCCTTAGCTGTTATAGTCTGCTGGGTTAAGGGCTCAAAAATATGTCTCTAAGTCATAAAACACTAATTCAACAGATGTTTGCCTCCTCCTATCTCATCTATTGTTTTTATCAGCTTTCCATTTTTGGAGTGGGCAGACATGAAAGCAGTCAGGTTGCATTGCTCCACCATCAATCAGTGATAGGAAACAAAGTTAAGAGGTCACAATTGATGAGCAAGAGGCAAATATGAAAGAGTTTTGTTCAATCTTTCATCAAAACAATATAAAATCTAAGACATGAGCCCTGTGTTATCAGAAAAAGAAGGAATTAGATTATTGTAGTAAACACAGAATGTGTAGAAAAAGTTTTTTCCTTGGGAAATGTGTGATGTAAGATAAGAAGATTCTCTTCTTTGGTTCTCTCATCAAATATTTGATATTTTGGTGCTTGTGTTTTTAAGTAAACTGTGACCTGAAAGAATGGTGCTAAAAGTAATGTCCCTGTAGGTGTTGAAATCTGTAGACACTGAATGTGATTGAGATCAGTAATGAATCTTGTTATTAATGATATTTGCTGAAAAGTTATAAATGTTACAGTTTATCTACCCAATAAGAAATAAAACAATGTATTTCTTCACATTCAAACTGAAAGACGGTAGGTTTAGATTAGGTATTAGCAAGAAGTTCTAGAAGTTCTCTGAGGGTGGTGAGACCCTGGCACAGGTTGTCCAGAGGAGCTGTGGAAGTGTTCAAGGCCAGGCTGGATGGAGCTCTGAGCAGCCTGGTCCAGTGAAAGGTGTCACTGTCCATGGCAGGGAGCTTGGAACTGGATTGTCATTTAGGTCTCTTCCAACCAAAGCCGTTCTGTGACTTTTTCCTATGATTCTTTGATGGATGGGATCCCTTGCATGGAATTTCTCAACAGCTTCTTATTGTTTTCTAGGCCCTTTTTCCCAGTCCTCTCTGATGTACCTGGTTGACCTTTTGATGGTGATGGTATCTGTCCAAAGGCTGCATAGTCTCTTATGGAAGAGGAAAGGAGAAGACAAAAGATGTCAGGAGTGTTGAAGCCACTACCTTCTGGTCCAGTTACAGCACTGTGGTACCTCAGGGCATCTGTGCACACTCCCACTGTCAAAACCCCTCACTGGCGTGTCCTGCTCTGTTCAACCACCTCATCCCCAGTGCCCAGTCCTGGTTTCTTACCTGCCAAAATGTGGCACTTTCCTACAGCCCCCACCACAAAATGCAGATTCACAGGGTAACACCCTCAGAGCTGATTGCCCTGAGTCTGCCAGCAGCTTCTGTGAAGGAGGTTTGCATCCTCACCCAGATCTCCTGTGAAGGAGGTTTGAATCCTTACCAGCTCTCTCCAGTAGGCACCTGGTTACCTGCCTGGCACAAATCAGTGCCTGTCACATATTAAATGAAGAGGATGGAAACAACTGGGTTTGTTTGTGTTTAAGTCACAGCAGACACTTTTGGTTTTTTTTTAGTAGTGTTTGCCAGTTTTAGGATGAGAGCTTGAAAAATGTCATTAAAATGAAGGATGGTCAAAAGGTAATAAAGAAACAATCTTCTTGCTTTAATGACTTCAGGTAAAAGCTAAATAACTGTAGCAGCTCAGATTGTAAAAGCAGTGGGAAATTTAATGAACAGTGACCCCACAGGAAAGTCAATCTGTCTGTTAATGTTTAGTTTTGTAATTTCTTCTGAAAAGTAAGAAACCTCTATTATATAATCTATTGGTGACAGAACCTGGGGTCAGGCTCCCATTGAGCTTAACTCTGCCAATCTGTCTCAGCTGAAATTACTGACCTTCCCCATGAAACAGATAAACATCCTAAGCAGGAAATAACTGGAAGGTACTTGGGAAACAGCTTTGGCTGTGGGAAAAAGAAATTGTCATGAACTTGACTGTGAAAGCTCTAAATGGTTTGCAAATTCCCTTAATGATAAGCTGATTCAGCAGGTTACATTATGTAAACTATAATGAATTGAAGTGTCATTAGTCAGTAGTGGCTGATGCCCCAGTTCTGTAACATGTCATTCACCTGGGTGCTGTGGAATTTTCATTGCAAATCTTGAAGCAAAGGTGGTAATCAAGTAAGAGATAAAAATGTGACCCTCTTTGCTTATGTTTAGCTACTGAGAATATGTATTTACTTCAGCAGAGAGTGGGAAGAGGCATGTTGAAAGCTGGGTGATTTAGAGAAGTGCATTTTGACTGCAGCAAACTTTGGATAGCACCATCCACAAAGGTTGCTGCTGTGAGCACAGCCCTGGAAGAGGCTGGAGCAGTCTGCTTCTGTCCCCTGCCACAGGACAAAACGAGCCCTGTCCTATAAAGTTCTTCATTTGGGCTAAAGTTTCAGCTTGGCTTTGGTTTAGTCTTATCTACTTCTTAAATCAGAAACTGATCCTGTTTGTTTGTGCTTTGTGACCAGCATGTTTCATGGCTTTGTACTGCAGCTCGTGTTGTGAGAACGGGACTGTGTGTAGGCAGGAGGTCACTTTGGAAGCGGCTGAGCTGACAAAACTCCTCAGGCTTTGCCTCTTATCTTTTTTTCACCAGTTAAACAGTGGCAATTATCCAAAATCCAGCCTCTGCGTGTGCGCATCCATCACAGTGTTTAAATTTAACTGGAGATTTGTGAATTATTTACAAACTGTTGTCACACTAAATCTGTACTTTCTTCTTCGTGATGCTTTAATAAAAATTGTGTATGTCCTATTTACAGATGTGTCTTTCAGGTTACAATACCTGTAAGTCACTCAAATTTGCCTTTGCTTAAAAGTCTATTGCAATTTGCTGTTAAATATTTAACGCAAGTAAAGGATCACATTTAAAGTCACTGAACTTTTTATAATTTCCATAATTTTTTCCCTCCCTGCTCTTTTTTTGTTGCTGGCTGGCATTTGGTTCTGAGGGCTGGAAAAACTGCTTTACTCAATGGTAATGTCCTTTCCCATTAAGAAAATCATGTTGATGTAAAGGAAAGTTTCCATCCAGCACTTTGTTAGTGCTGAAGTACACTGAAAAGCTGGTGCAAATTACTCTGGAGAAGGCCACTGTTTTCATGGAAAGAAAATGAACTTATAAATGGTCATACCAGTCTCCAGGCTGTCCTGTCACTACAGCAGCTCCAGGGCAGAGCCAGGATGGGAAACCTGACCAGGGAGCACCACAGAGCCAAGGATGGCCAGCCATGGCTGTGGCTATGGGGCAGCTCTGCGGCTGAGCCAGGGGCCCAGGGGGTGGAGCTGGGACAGCAGGCTCTGCCCCCAGAGCAGGACAGAGGCCCCCCAGTGCTCTTCCTCACTGTTTTTCCTACTGGAGCCAGCCCTGATCAGGGGCTGCAGAGCCCCAGTCACCCTGGCTCTGGGCTGGGCAATGGTTTGGTGCCCATAACCAGCAGGATCCTCTTTTTGGTGCTGCCTGTTGCCTTCTCCTGCCTCTACAGGGGTGTGCTGGGGCAGACAGGAGGATGGCAGCCTGCCAGCCTGGACCCAGTGTGCCCTTTGCCCCTTTGGCACTTTTGATGTGTTTCCACTCCTGCTTTAATCAGCCTCGCATTCTCATCAGAAATATTTTCTCTCTCCTAGCAGCACTGAGTGTGCTCCATGTGTGCAGCCAGCAGCAGCTGCTCTGTGCCCTCCACATTGGGCTGTGCCCAGCCTGGGCTGCACGGCTCCCACCTCGCCTTCTTCTGGGCACAGCTTCCTGGTGTCTTTCCCAAAGCCACTTTGGAAACGACAGACTTATTAAAGAACCCTTTCAAATACACCTTGTGGGGAAAGATACCACATCAGTCTCCTTCATGTGAGTACAGTGTCTCTCCAGCCAGTAGTAAAGTTTTGGGCGGTGACAGTGCTCCCTGACCACCTGTGGTGTCCAAAAGGAAGGCAAAACAAAACCAGAGAGTAAATTAATTTTTATTTTTTCATGATGGCAGCACAGCCACTTCTCACAGCAGGGCACAGAATCATTAGGGACCGGTCTGTCCTCATCAATACAGGGGTTTTTTATCCAGACAGTTTTCTGAGTACAGTTGTTTCCAATCTTTTAAGGCTTGCTCCTGTTATAGATGGATGATGAGATTATTGGCTCTGGCAATTAAGGGATGACTATTGTGTGAATATTAAGAAAAGCTTTAGTGATGTATGGTTATGTTATTGCAGTTTAGATGCCCTCTGTTCCCCCCACAGTTCCCTTTTCCCTCTGTACTGTGACTATCAGCCAGGTTTGTCTAGGACAGGTACAAAGAAGGCTGCACATGTGTCCCTTGCATGGGGCAGCTGGCAGTGGGAAAGCTTGGTGCTTAGGGGGTGAGGATTGGCAACACCTGACCTCCAATCAAGTTATCAGAAAGCAGCTTCCACTGATAAATGGCAAAGAAGAGCTGACTGACAGACTTTGGGAGGGGCCAGGGCTGGCTGATGCAACCCCCAGGGCTGTAAAAGACTGAGCACCCATCTTGAAGATGAACTGGCCACGTGGTATCCACGAGGGCAGTTCCCAGCACTGCAGCTTTTTCCTTATGTAGTCCTTTGGTTGTATTTTTGTCAAGGTTTAATACACTGTTTTAATTTTTCAAAGTGAGCAGTTGTCTCACACTCCCCTTACCAACCCAGCACTGCTGCAATGCCTGTGGCCTAAATGACTCTGCTTTCCAGCATCCTCCCTCCTGACCTGGGAGAGTGGTAGCTCATCTCCACGGGTAATGACAGCCCCGTGAGCCTGCCTGACGCAGGCTGTGCAGGGACACGTGCAGCAGCCACAACTGCACAAACAGTGACTAACCAAGCCACTTAATTCCTCCATTCCACAGAGCTGCCCAACTGTTTAAAGCAATTAAATAGCAAGAGATGTGGGAGAAGCACATGCAGTAATGTCTATGCCATGCAAAAAATGTTGACCCTTTTGAGGCCGTGGGCCTGGCAGAACTTGCAGCCCAGTGGCTGCTCAGGCTGGCACAGTTGGCTGCAGGCTGACACTGGAGGAGCCAGTGCTGCCAGGCCTCCCTGCATCCCTGCCTTCCTGTCCTCCTCATCTGCTGCTCCTCCTGCTGCAAACAGCACAGTCACAAGGTCCTTTATCTCACCTTACTTATTCACTCCTTTTAAGCAGTTTCTTGTAAGAATGTTTTTCCTCCTTCCCACAGCGCTCCTCACAGCATTGCTGATGTGGTTCTTCTCTCATTTACCTGTCAAGATGTGCTTAACGACTCTGCATTCTCCTTTCTAATGGCTGGTGACATTGCAAATCACTACCAGAGCCTGCAGCTGCCCAGTAACTTGTGTCTAATGCAAAGCAAAGAGAAATCACTCATGTATAACTGAATCACTCAGAACAAAATATTTCAGCTGCATCTGATAAGACAGCTGCAACATATGCACAGTCTTTTTTGAATATAAGACAGAATATTAAATCTGTGGGGGGAAAAAGCATTTCTCGTTGGCATTATCAACAGTGTTTAGCACATGCTAAGCAATTTCCAGTCAAGTGGAAGATAAACCTTTTATAGACCACAGTGATTTGCTGTCAGTGGCACTTTCAAAAAGCTTATTTGGATCAACCAGGTTAGGAGGTGACAGAGACATTTGTCAGCCAAACAAAAGAGATTGCAGACTCAGGGTGAGATACAAAATAAGGTATTTAATTGCATAAAGGTCAATGAAAGTAACACACAAACCTATAGTATTGTACTCAAACTGTCAGTCCTATTAAAACAGCTGATAAATAGGCTACCCCTGAGGATGAGTTGTAACACTGAGCCTCTAGTTTCATTGGCTGATAGAGTGTCCAAGATACGGGAAAAACGGTTTTCTTTGGATGTTTAGGTGTCCTAGATTGCCTATCAGCAGAGGCCCATATTAGCTTCTGCTAGATGAAATTTAATGCAGACTGATTACATTTTACTGCTATAAGCAACGCTTTAAAAGAGTAAATGCTCTTTCTATAAATACCACAGATATGTTTTAGCACGGAATTCCCGGGTGCGGAGCGCGGTGCCTCCCTGGGAGGGAGGCAGTGGGATGGATGTTGCTGCATTGCCCTCTCGTGGGACGAACCTGCAAACAGCACTGAACGCTCCGGAGCTGAACCCTGCTGCATTGCCGGGCTCCAGCGGCCCGAGCTGACAGCCAAGGGCTGCCCAGCCTGGGGACAGTGCTCAGAGATCTGCTTATGGTAATTATTTACTCGAAAAGGTAAATATTTAATCTGCCTCGCTTTACACTTAGCGGGATTAAAATATTCACCTCCCAAAACACTGTTCACATATTTGAAAAAATATTTAAAATACAATTTTTCATTAGAAAATAAAATATTTCATTTCCCCCGAAATCTTCTGTTCCTGCATTTCTGTAGGACACAGCTCCGAGGCTACGTCCCTGCAGGAGTTGCAAAGGTTGTCCCGTAACATCACAACAATAAGCAGCATAAATACAGTCCCACTCCTATCCCAAATCTCTTTCTGTAGGACGAGATGTCCCAAAGAGGAATTAAAGAGCAGGAGGATGAACAGCACCATTGGGTGGCACACAGTGGGGATGAGCCCGTGCCAGAAGTGGAGGGAGCGTACCAGGGATGAAAGTCGAGCACAGATCCATTTTAGTGTGCTGGGAATGATGCCATCTATCACAGAGTGCTGCAATTGCCTCCCACAATGCTGGATCTCATCTCTATTCTGTCCTGCTCTTCTGGGAATTTTAAAGAAGCGTTTTCCTGTCTAGCCAAAGCACTTTTGTCACCCGTGCTGAGTTGTCTGAGTACTTCATAGTCTCTGAAATATTTATCCTCTCACTCTTCTTGTCAGGTAAGAAAATTCTCTCCATTTTGCAGATGACAAAGTGAGTACAGGGATTAATCCTCAGTTCCAAAAAGAGATTTATATATGCAAAGTGGTGCTTAGGAAGAATTTAAGAGTCTATATCCAAAATGTACATTGTGAAAATCCCTGTTCAAGGACTGGAGGTGCCTGGTGGCGTGCAAGGAAGCTGTCAGGGAGTTGTCCCTTCTCTTCCTGAGGGAGAGGAAAAGTTACAGCAGTTCAATTCCTTGTTATGAGCCATTTATTTCCGTATTATGAAACAAAATTTTCTAAAAACTGCATTCAGGTAGGACTTCATATCCAGGCTGTGCTTCTTGTAAACACCTTGGGATGGAGAAGGAGGAACAGCTTACAACAGGAAGGAACAGCTTACTCCCAGCAGGAAAGGAATCAAGGTAAGATCTTGTCCTACCCTGCTGTAAGGAGCTGAGGGAAATGCTGCCTCTCTTGTTTTATGCACCTAAATCCCCAGGGAAAGTCTCCCCTGAGAGCCTGCTGCAGCACCAACAAGCACAGCACAGGCTCTGGCTGAGCTGAGCTGAGCAGCTGGGCTTATGCTGGATTTGTGAGGCTGTTTGGGGCCTGACCAAATTCAGGATTCATTTCACAGGTCTGAACTATACTGGAGCTCACTTAAGACTTTGTCACAAAACACAATGCCTTACTTCTGACTGGAAACAGAGAGCACTGCTGTAGGAAACACCAAACCTGCATCCTAGGCTCTTCTAATTCCATGAAAAGTTGTGCCTCCACCACCCTGAGATTAGAAAAATGCCCTGAACATCAGGTGCTGCATTTTTGGGGTGGGAATGGTCGTCATTACTCTGGGCCACTGAGAAAGGCAGGACTGCAGCTGAGAGCAGCCTCGACCCAGGGCTCAGTGGGCTCTGTGTTTTCTGGGGGCAGAACAATGGCTCCCATTTTAGGGCAGTTTCCTCTGTTTTATAAGTGCTGTGTTTCAAGTTTCTCAGTAGCCTAAGGTACCACACAGTGCCCCTCCCCAGGCTAAGTGCCTACTGCCAAGGCTACTGATCCAATCCCCTGCAGGGACCCTTCTGCTCTCACAAATTCACACTTCTGACTGCAGAGCAGTCTGAGCTCAGTAAGGGGTGACAATCACCTCTGTGCAGAATGCCCTCCATGAACTGGCAGCTTTTCCTGTAATGCAGAGCCATTTGTTCAAATGACAGGAAGGGTGATGCTGGTTTGGGAATCAGTCTCCTGGTCACGTTTTGTAATGCCTGGTTGTGGAAGACAGCAGGCAAGTCACTGCAGACACTGAACCCCTCCTTCTCTAAAGAAACGTCAAAGATCAGTGTTTGGTTCCCTTGGTGTATCTCAATGACTAGTTTAAAACTCTCCTGTCCTCAGCAGTTTGGATTTTGGACATTCCCACCTGGAAGCCTGATTTTCCTGTCTTCAGCACAGAGTGACTGTCACCCCAACAAGTCACCCCTGCAGATGGCAGGGCAGGGCAGGTGCTGACAACAGCTGTGCCACAGCTGCTCCTCTGGGTTCCTACAGCCCATTGCTGAGGGCCTGCTGAAGTGCTCTCAGCTGCTGAAAGCAAACAGCCACAGTCTTCAGAGAGTTTTGTTTTCTTTCTAGTATTTGGGACAAATAGTGACTATAAAAACTATCTCCTCTAAAAAATTCTGTCTGACAAAGGTTATTAATGTGGCTTACTATTCGCACTCCAAATTAGGCAGCTAATTTAGACATCTAAGCTGGGAGACTGTCCTACTTCATTTCCTTTGTCTGATGTGTGGAGAAAGAAAAACTCACCCAGAAACTTATCAAAGCTTGAACTAGAAGTCAGGGACTGTGTAAAACTCACTGTTGAGTTCCATTAAAATGCAGTGGAACATCAGGATTTTCTGATTTGTCCTCTAAAGGACTCTCTCCTCTGCAATGTTAGAAATAGGCACATACAAGACTAGGCAGCTCCTTCCACTAAGTACTGTATCAGTCTCCAAAATGGGACTGTGTGAAGAGGAATAGCATTAGCACTTTTCTACTTGATAATGCAACTCAGCAGGAAGGAAAAATGTTGCATTAGAAAAGTGTGGATGTGACAGTTTGGTCGGAGAGAGAAGAAGCTAGAGAAGTTCTCCCATGAATCAGCCTGGGAAGCTTTAGGGAGCTGGAGATAAACAGTGATAGTCAAATATTAAAACAATCTGCAGGTGGTGTTTTTTAACAATCTGTTTTACTGTTTTTCTCATCAGGTTGCTTACAAATGGGCATTTTGTTAATTTGCCAATCATGTGAAATGTGTCGATTAAATGACCAATCAGGTCCACCTGTAGTGAACTAAGGTATAAAAGGGGAAGAGGCTCAAATAAATGGGGCTTTTGCCATTTGCCTTCTGATACAACTCTGTGTCATCTCTGACTCAACAGTGACATCAAACAGATACTGATTTTATGTAGACTGCAGGTATCTTCTTTGGAAGCTTCATGCAGCAAATCACTTGGAAGTTGATTCAAAGCCCACAAAAACAGGAACACTTCTTCCTATGTACATATTTTACTATGTGCATGCCTTACCATGTATATGTCTTTGAGGAAAGGTTTAAGGACATCTCTATTCAGCAAAGCACAATAATATGCATCTAAATCCCACTGAAGGCCAATATTCCCCCATAAGCTTATTACTGAACTGCAATTTTGAAATACATCATCACCTCTGTTTGAAATCTTTCCTCACTTTGGAACTCTACTGTTACAGAGAAAAAAGCCATATGGAACTAATCATGCACATTTTGTGTAGCAGATAGGCATTAGAGCAGATTGTGTTTCCCTTCAAGTGCTTGTCCATATGAGCATGCAAACTGTGGTGTGCATACAGCTGAACATGCAAGACAAGATTTTAAGCCCTAACAACATCCATACTGATGTACCTCCTGCTTAGCTGCAGAATTATGAGCAGAGCACAGTCATCACTGCCTATCTGCCAGCCAAAGGGAGCTTCTTTTTTTTCTTCTTTTCCTACCCTCACAAAGACTACTATTTTTTAGCTTGTTTTCTCCTTATTTGCTTTAACAATTGGTCTTTCCCCCTTTTCTGCTGGCTAAACACTCAGAATCATAGAGTTCAGACTACAGGAGAGAGATCTCTCTTTCTGGCAGAAATTCCATACACCACTACATTGCCTCACAGAAAAGTATGCTCCTGGGAAGTTAAAGATGTGAAACTTCAGTATTGGCTTACAGAGAACAAACAGAGGAAGAACACTGCAGGATTTCTACCAACCATAACCCAAGGACTGGGAAGGAGGCCTCAGTCTCCACTAATCCTCATATGTTGAACTGTGTTAAGTCAGATGCCAGTAAAGACCAAATAATAAAGTTTAATCAGCTCACAAAGTACTGTGGTTCTTTCTCTTTAAAAGGTGGTGGCTATAGTTCCAACTCAAATCTGCAAAAAGTCTGATATTTTGTCATTTTTGTTCATGTCAGAGCACTGGGTCTGCAAGGCAAACTCATCTCAGTTCTTTTCACTTAGGGCTTCTTAGCACAAGGCATTCTGAGCATTTTTGTTCAGTTGCTTGGACTACAAAGAGAAGACATTCATCCCAACTCTTGCCAATAGCCCTAAGCACTATGTCATGATACAAATTCACACTTAGAGAAACACATCTGGTACAGATAGGTGTGTATATTATTTTCTAATGAAAATTTGTATTTTAAATACTTTTTAGAATATGTGAACGGTGCTTTGGGAGGTGAATATTTTAATCCTTCTAAGTGTAAATATTTGTATTAATCTTTCTCTGTAAGACAAGAGGAGAAAGAAAATTCAAGATCAAGACAGGTAAAATTTCTCAAATATGTCCTAAAATATTCTTCTGTGCACGAGGCTTCTCTATGATTAAAGCTGTATATCTGAGCACCCTCCAGTTCTCTAAACTAGTGGATATACAATCTGGGAGACTTCAAAGCTCTTTGCTCATTAGCATTTTATCTCTGAATTTAATTGCATTAATAAATACTTGTCTAACATGGAATATTGACTGCCAGGAGGAATATGGAGGAGGTAATATGGAGAACTCAAATTTCCCACAGGGCAGATGGATATGAAGGGAGGAGGTGGAAATTTATGGCAGGGTAAAATCTGAAACATTTTTGTAATGGCCACCATTTGGATTGGACAGAGGATTGTAGTGTCAAATAGGCTTCCAGCAGAGTGAGATGGAGAAGTTTGGGGTTTTTTAGAGCACTAATTTATCATATAGCTGTACTTGTGAGTGGTGTATAGCTATTTCCCTAATACACATGTAAGAGAATGAAAAGGGTATGCTGCCAACATCATAACCAATCATTCATATTTCACAGTCCCAGCTGGGACTGAATGAATGTTTTATGAACTGAAAAGGTAGTTTGGGTTCACTTGGCACAATTCCCATGACTGGGAGTTGGCCTTAATTTGAGCTGTAGGGTTTGCAGGGAATGAGAAAGGAATTGAGGCAGTAGGTGTGTTCTTCCACATACACTACTGCAGAACCTGGCCTTGAAAATTCTCACTGAGGCTGCCAGGTTTATATAAAATATCTTAGAATTAATTGACATAATGACTCAAACTCATGTTTTCTGTCAGCAGGTCATCTGTAGGTGTGCTTATGACCTAATTCTGGCCAAAGAATTGATTTATTTCACCAGGAAAAAGCAGCAATGGTGATGCTTGCTCTTGCTTTATGACTTGTACAAAGGTGGGGAGTAAACAGTCCTTTGAGAGAGAACAAGCACTGACCCAAATCTGAATCAGCTCTGTTAATCAAGTAATGAAAAGCAAACTGTATTTCCATTTTTCAGTGGTTGAAAATACAGGGAGGTCAGGTTGATTTGCAGTATTTTCATTGTTTGGCCACTTGAGTGAGAAATCAAGCATTTGAAAAACATGAGTGATTAGAAACTCTCAGCTAGCTTTCAATTAATAGAGAATAGGATTATGGCAAAAACTTTCTTTTATATTTTTCAGGTGAGTTATTTTTTTTTTTTTGGCTGTTGAATTTGATCATTCTGATGACTTTCTCTGTAGGATGCAGAACTCTCCTCGAAGAAGAAATATTAATTCATCTCCCTTATACAGAATAAAAAGAACAGCAATGGTTCAGCTTCTGCCTGTAAGCAGAAAAAAAATGTGCTGCACTCTCTGAGGATGTGAAGAGAACAATGTCTAAAGAAGTTATTCTGGAGTGATTCAGTAATTGTAAAAGATGGGAAAGTTATTATTTTATCCTGGTTCTTTTGTTTACCTTTGTCTCATTTTTCAAATGGTTTGCTGCATTTATTCAGTACCACTGAAATTTTAAACAGCCAGTTTGCGCATGGGTGTATGTGTTTGACAAACATGATAAATAAAATGTATATAAAATATAAAATTTATATTATAAATAAAAAATTATTTGAAGTTCATTTATAGTTCTAATTCTCAATCTTTGTATTCCTTGCAATAAATACATAAAATATAAGTGTGACATCTCATTCTTTGGTTGCTTCAGCCATTACTCAGTGGTGTTAAAAAAGTCAAATATGCAATTGAAAGTGGTAGATTTATATCGCATTTCAAAAAGCTTAATACCAAGTCAGAAGAATTCAAATAAACCGTAGTTTGACTTGCAAAAAATAAAATATTGCTTTCATATGTCTCAATAATATTTCACTTTTAATTTAGAGATATTATTGCTCCTTATCATGGAAAATTCAAATATAGTAAAATCCCAACAAGATTTTAGAATATTTTCCACCTGAGCAGCTGTCAGGTCCCATAAGGGAGATCCTGGGCCTCCTGCTCTGGGACAGCAAAATGTTGAATCTGGAGAGGGCAGGCCTGAACTGCCTCCTCTGGGGCAGCTGATGTTGAGGATATCCTTGGACTAAACTAAGGCAAAACAATGTCAAACGACCAATTAGAAAGCTTTAGCTATGGAAGCAGCAATTTAAACTTTTAAACCTTCTGATAGGTTGAACCGTCCATGTCAGCAACAACTTAAAATTTCTGAATGGCCTGCAGCACCATCAAGTTAAACTCCATTGAACAGCCTGAAACAGCAGCACATTAAAGTTTTAAGGAGAGTAAGAAATGAAGAATGAAAGAAATGAAAATTAGAGGTAAAGGATCCATGTCACCACCCAGGGTTCCAGCAGCATCTCTGGTGTGGTTCCTGTGGATGCTGGGTGCACACACAGCCCCCTCAATAGTGCTATTTACAGAACAGTCCTTGTGCAGACATAGTTTGTTATGCCCAAAGTTTTCAGAATGGGGTTGGGTTTTATCATAGTTTCAATCTCCTGTCAAAATCACAACTGCAATGCTCTCCAAATCTGGTTTTAGAGATAGTTACCCAAGATAAGGAGGGAGGTCTCCAAAAAGCACAATCCTGCCTCCAAGACCCTCTCTCCTAACATCACCTTACCTTGCTGGCATGGTAACATTCCTTTTCTCCTCCACCCAGTGTTTGAGACATGAACTCTTTCAAGTGTACATTAACTATTTCGGGATTTCAGCCTCTCACAGCAGCTCTGCTCCTTAGGATGAAAACCACATCCTACTCTCCCTACCCTGTAACTGAGAAGTTGCCACAGACACTGAAGGTACCCAGCAGACCATTGGCTAAGGGAAGAACTGAGATGAGATTCTGTGATTTGTGAATCTGTGTCCCAACCACCTGATTAGGAACTTTTATTCCAGGAGCAAATATTCAATCTTTGTGATGTGCACTGCAGTACAATCGAGGAAGCTACAAGCAGAGGGCTGAAATCTATTGTTTTAGGCACTCTGACAACACAAGCCAAAACTAAAGTATAGCAGGGTGAAATTGAAATGGGAGAGCACTGCACAGCAGCATATTTCTTTCTGAGGGCATTTTTCCTTGGTTTGCCACATATCTTGACTATGGCCTTTAGATGAATTTGACAGACTTAAAGTTTGTTTGGACAAATTTTGATTGATGAAATAACAACTTGAAATTAATTGTCAGCTACCCAGAAGACAACAATGGTTTGGAGTTTTTTTGACTTAGATATAGGAAGATAAATGAAAATTTACTGGAGTTGTCAAATGAAAATGAAGAGAGGATTTGCATTGAGCCTAGTTATCACATTAGACTGCTACAATAAAATCACATACTCAAAGAATTGTTTAGGTTGGAAAAACCCCTAAGATCCAATTGTTGACCCAGGACTGCCAAGTTGAGCACTATACTATGTCTCTTAGTGAAATATCTACATGTATTTTATGTACCTTCAGGGATGGTAACTCAGCCTCTTCCCTGGGCTGTTACTGTTCTAATGCTTGACAACACTTTTGGTGAAGAAAATTTTCCTGATATCCAATCTAAACCTCCCCTAGCACAACTTGAGGCCATTTCATTTTGTCCAGTGCCTGTTACTTTGGAGAAGATACCACATCCCACCTGCCTAAAGTCTCCTTATAGGTAACTGTAGAGAGTGACAAGTCTGCCCCAAGCCACTATTTCTCCAGGCTAGATGTCCCCAGCTCCATCAGTTGCTTCTCTGGAAAGGCTTTCCCAGGGATGTGGTGGAGTCACCATCTCTGGATATGTTTAAAAAAATACTGGATATGTCACTTGGTGCCATGGTTTAGTAGAGGTATTAGGGCATGGGTTGGACTTGATGATCTTGAAGGTCTCTTCCTACCTGGTGATTCTGTAAATTCTGTGAATTCTCATAAAACAGGACTGGCACCAAGGCTGAGCCCTGGGAACATCCCTGGTGTCTGTCCCCAGCTGGATGTGACTCCATTCCCCACCTTCTCTGGGCCTGGCCTCACAGCCAGTGTTTTACCCAGCAAAGAGCACACCCATCCAGGCCATGAGCCATCTCCAGGAGAATGTTGTGGGAAATGTGTCTAAGGCTTTACTAAACTCCAGGGAATCAGGACGCACAAACTCTCCCTCATCTGCTGAGTGGGTCATCTTGTCCTGGGAGGAGATCAGGGTAGTGTAGCAGGTCTTACATTAAGTACTTCAGATCTTCCTTCTCCTTCTTTGTCACTGTGCTTCTCACCATCCATTAAAGGCTGGAAATTTTCCTGAGCCCTCCTTTTGTTACCAATGTACTTATGGAAACAGTTTTTACCATCTTTTAGGGCTCTTTTAGCGCGAAATTAACTTCCAGCCAGGCTTTGGCCCTTCTGATTTCCCCCTGCACAACCCCATGAAGCCTGTGTAGTGATCCCTTCTCCAAAGGCCATAAACTCCCTGCTTCCATCTGAATTCCACCTGATTTCCATCCAGGGCCTAGCCGGGGGGCAGGTGTGGCCATGGAGCCCGGCTGTCTGTGACATCAGGGGACACGTCCCCAGACACCGCAGGCCGCAGGCCCGGCGCTGCAGTGCGGCTCAGGCAGCGGTGAGGGCGGCAGGCAGGGGCAAGGCTGGGCTGGGCCAGGGCCAGGCCAGGAGCACCAGTACCTGGGGAGCGCCCTGGGCTGGGGACAGGGGTGTGGAGAGCACCTCGGGCAGGGACAGTGCCACCACTGGGGTGAGTGCCCTGGCCCTGGGCAGGGCAGGTGCCACCACTGGGGCGAGTGCCCTGGCCCTGGGCAGGGCAGGTGCCACCACTGGGGCGAGTGCCCTGTCCCTGGGCAGGGACAGTGCCTCCACTGGGGCCAGTGCCCTGGGCAGGGACAGTGCCTCCACTGGGGCGAGTGCCCTGTCCCTGGGCAGGGCAGGTGCCACCACTGGGGCGAATGCCCTGTCCCTGGGCAGGGCAGGTGCCACCACTGGGGAGAGTGCCCTGTCCCTGGGCAGGGCAGGTGCCACCACTGGGGCGAGTGCCCTGTCCCTGGGCAGGGCAGGTGCCACCACTGGGGCGAGTGCCCTGTCTCTGTGCCCTGCGCTTCCTGGCCCCACTGCCCCAGGCACCCTGTCCCTACTACCCAACCCCAGTGAGCCCCTTCTCTCCCTCCTCCTCCTGCAGGCCATGGCTGGAAAGGTCATCAAAATCCTGCTGGTGTTTGCCATCCTCCAGTACGGGCTGAGGGCGGATGCCCAGGCAGTGAAGGCCACGGAAGAGGTTCCGACACAGCATGAAGAACAGCGCAACCAGGGGATGAGTTGGCTGGTGAGAAAGATTGTAAATCACTCAAGTGACTGGGCAGCTGGCAATAATTCCTGGTTATTCCACTCCTGGTTATATAATTCCTGTTTATACTCTGTGAACAGCAGGGCAGTGATCCTCTAGCATGGGCTGAGTTTAATAGTGCCTCTGCCCAGGTGTTGTTTCCTGCCTACTCCTCATCTTTGTTTTCCAGTTCAGGGGCCTGGGTACATGGAGAACTGGCCTTACCTAAAGACTGAGGCAAAGAAGGCATTAAATATCTCAATCTATTCCTCATTCTGTCTCACTATATTTCACCCCCATCCAGTAAAGGAGGGAGATTCTTCTAAGCCCTCCTTTTGTTGCTAATGAATTTATAGAAACATTTTTATTCTCTTGTATGGCAGTTAATATATAACCAGATTCAGTACTGTTTGGGCTTTGGCCCTTCTGATTTTCTCCCTGCACAACCCCACCACAGCTGTGCAGTGCTCCTGAGTGGCTGCCCCTTCTTCCAAAGGTAATAAAATCTCTGGCTCCATATGAGTTCCATCCAAAGCTCCAGCTGGCTGGGCAGGGTGTTGCTGTGGGGCTCCAGTGTGTCTGACATTAGAGGAGGGGGACACATCCCTAGATACTCTATGTGGCAATGTCACTGCTTGAGGCAGCAGTGAGGGGAGCAGGCTGGGGGACGGCTGGGTTGAGGGACAGACAAGAAGCACCAGCACCTAGGGAAACTTTTAAAGCTGGGGAAGGGGTGCAGGGGCTGTAGAGATAGTTTTGGGAAGGGCAGGCACAGAGGGGCAGAGGGCTACCAGCTACAGCCAATGCCTGTGGGAACGTGCCCCCATCCCCAAGGAGTTCCCCAACCTTCTGGCTGCCTCCAGGCTCCTGCACTCCCTTTCCCACCCATGCCTGGGTCCTCCATCTCCTGCCCCCACTGCCCCAGCCACCATATCTCTGTCACCCAGCCCTGTTGAGCTCCTTCTCTCCCTCTTCCTCCTCCAGGCCATGGCTGGAAGCATCACCAAAGTCCTGATGGTGGTTGGCATCTTCCAGTACGCACTGAGCACGGATCTCCCAGCAGTGAAGGTCACAGAAGAGCTCCTGAAGCAGCATGAGGAGCAACGCAGCCAGGAGATGGCCAAGCTGCAGAAGATGGAGCAGAGGATGCTGGAGCAGAGCAGACCCACCCTGGAAAGCATGCTTTACTCAGTCTGCCAGCAGGCATGGTTCTGGAATTGTGTTGAAATGATCCTCACACTCTTTGGGATCTACTGGCTCCCCTGTCAGAAAAGAGCAAGTTCTGGCACTGGCAGCCAGGAGAAAACCACCTGCAGTGCCCGGGAGCAGATGGAGGAGAACAAGCCCTTGGATAAGGTAGGGACCTCCACTGCTTTTTGCCTTTTCCTTCCCACAAACAATGTTCTGACAGCTGCATCCAGCCATGGGAGCTGGCAGCGCCTACAAAGTCCTGAGCACCTACAAGGACAACATCATTGACCACCCTGAGACCAACCACTGTGCACTTTTCCCACCAGAGCTGGGCACTGGGCAAGATCTGCTGATACCACTGCAGCCATGGAGAGCAGCAGCCACAGAATGTGCCATGCTTCCTCCTCTCCCACCTGAGGGAGGCAGAGTCCAAATCCCTGCTTCCACCACAGCCTCTGCAAATGGTCCCAGTTGTGATGGATCCCCCTGCCAGGAGATGTAGAAGTGATTTCCCCCTTGTCCGTCTGTTAATAAAATTGATGATTTGCTTTGGAAATCCTATATCTGTGAGGGTCTGGGCAAGACCGTGTTGGGAGGTGGCTCCATTTCCCCTCTGTAACAAAGACATGAATTTTGTGCTCCCATGAATGTTTGCAGTGGTTACACTTGTGCTTAGACCCTTGGTACCTCCCTATCTTCTCTCCTCCTGGTGTTCTCGCTGTCTCCTCCTCCCAGCATCCTTTCCCATGCCCTGGAATACCTCTGAACTTGCTTCAAAAGATTCTGCTAAGATCAGCAGTTCCATCATAGATCTTTTCCTCAAGCTGTTGTGGAAAAGTGGTTGTTCCACAAACTGGAACACCGAAAGCCCTGCAAAGGCCATTGTGTCAGCTACTTCTGATAATTGGATCTTGACCCACAGCTGAAGCCTCAGCCACCTCTGGACACAGTTTGTTGGGTGCTGGGTGACCCCACCACTGTGCACACAGACCTCCTGCTTTTCTCCCTGCACTCCCAAAGTGGGACCACTGCCTGTGTCTGCCAGGCTGTTGAGAAGTCACTCTTGGCACAGGCAGAACTGTCTTTGGCCCAGGTGTCCAAGCCTGGCAGTGGTGGGGCTGCAGGGGAGGCCTGGGAGGAGAGGGAAAATGCTGCAAGAGGGAATGAGGAGGGAGGAAAAAAGTGTGAGGGACAGTGAGGAGGAGGAGGAGGAGGAAGAGGAGGAGGAATCCCTACTGAAAATGCCATTTCCAAATAAATGCTTTTAGGACTAAACTGACATGGCAATCAAGTATTATTAACTTCCCATGTATTTATTAAAGTTTTAAACTTTTATAGTTTCATGTGTCAAGGGACATGAGTATGGTCTCATGGTCATTTTCATGGATGTCAGTTCTGAAATCAGGCATTCCAGTTCTCTGTGCACTACTGTACAGGTAAGCTGCACAATAAAAAGAAAAGCATTTTCACTCTTATCCCCATTAAACACAATGAATTTCAAGACATCCAGAGTTTGTATGTATAATTGAGAGCATTTCACATGTCAGCCTGTAAACAAAATAAAATATGCATTTTTAATTCTGGGAGAGTGTCACTACCCTATAGCATCATTGGTATTTTAATTAAGATGTCTCAAAGGAAAGAATAACAGAAGAATAGAATAACTGGATGAAGAGATTGAATGCACCCTAAGCAAGTTTAGTGACGATTCAGAACTGGGGGGAGTTGCCAATCCACCTGAAGGCTGTACTGCCATTCTGTGAGACCTTGATAGGCTGGAGAGTGGCATAGAGAGAAACCTAATGAGGTTCAGCAAGCCGAGTGTAGGGTCCTGCACCTGGGGAGGAACAGCCCCAAGTACCAGCACAGGCTGGGGGCTGACCTGCTGGAGAGCAGCTCTGCAGAGAAGGACCAGCAAGTCTTGGTGGGTGACAAACTGACCCTGAGCTGCCAATGTATCCTGGGGGCCAGGAGAGGCAATGGGATCATGGGGAGCACTGGGAAGAGTGTGGGCAGCAGGTCAGGGAGGGGATCCTTTCCCTCTGCTCAGCCCTGGAGAGGCCACACCTGGAGTGCTGTGTGCAGGTCTGGGCTCCTCGGTACAGGAGAGACAAGGAGCTATTGGAGATGGCCCAGCAGAGGCCACAGCGATGAGGAGGGGTCTGGAGCATCTCTCTTGTGAGGAGAGACTGTGGGAGCTGGAGAGAGATGTTCCATCTGGAGAGGAGAAGAGTAAAAGGGGATCTCATCAATGCATATAAATATCTCAAAAGCAGGGGCCAAGAGGATATGCCAGACACTTTATAGCCCAGTGACAGAACGAGGAGCAATGGCCATAAACTAAAACACAAGGAGTTCTACCTCAACACGAGGAAGAAGTTTATGTCAAAGCTGGCAGGGCACTGAAACAGGATAGTCATGGACTCTCCCTCTCAGGAGCCATTCAAAACCCAGCTGGATGTGTTCCTGTGTCATCTGCTCCAGATGACAACGGCTTTGGGCAAGAGGGTTGGACTGAGTGATTTCCAGAGGTTCCTACTCACCCTAACAATTCTTTGATTCTGTGAACTTGTAAAATGTATAAAAAACTACTTGTGTGTGCAAATGTTAAAGAGAAGCATAAAATGTAATATGTAAATAATCTTTTTATCCCTCCTTGCTTTTTCTTTCCCTGTTCCCTTGCCTCTTCCCTTCTCCAGTTCTCTAAGTCCCTGAGGCCAATAGTAGAAATACTGCAATACTCAATTCCCGAGGAAGCAGCCGGGCTTTTCCCAGGATTTTTATTTTCCAGGCTCCTTGAGAAACGGCACGGCCATGGCGGGGCTTGACCGCGAGAGGTCGCCCTTGTACCGGAGCCGGAGGAGCGCCGGGTGCCGCTGGATCGGGAAAATCCC
Organism: Serinus canaria; assembly: GCF_022539315.1. Classification (NCBI taxonomy): domain Eukaryota; kingdom Metazoa; phylum Chordata; class Aves; order Passeriformes; family Fringillidae; genus Serinus; species Serinus canaria. Next base: position 105,834,736 of record NC_066313.1, read on the forward strand.
CGCGGATTCCCTTTGACAGGCGCTTGCTGTGACTATGTAAATATTGCTGCATCATCATTCCTTCGCTAAAGGAGACAGTTTTAATGCAGTTTCTCCATTTTGAAATTATGATGTTCCTTAGAAGGACATAATTTGCTGATTGGAGATATGTTTGTTTAGCCAGTGCCTCAAGTTTCAAATTTGATTGCGTTCATTTTAATCACATAACTGATCTTATTTTCATTAACACGGACTTGTTTGTTCCAAATACATTTATGAATTCTGATCTCAGTTATATCACGTGCTGAAAGGGACATTACTAATTCCTAAAATCATAAACGCCCAATTTACACAGAGGAGAAGGTGCTGGAAGAAGGAAGCGTGTTTTGAATTTATTTGAAAAGAAAAAAGGGCTCAATTTTAAATTTTTAATCCTGCTTATGTTGCCCTAAGGGATAGGATCCAAAACTACACCCGATCCTTGTGCCTCTGATGTGAAAGGCCTGTCAAATGTCACACACTGAGTGTGACACAGATACACTCGGCTCATGTCTCATTGCCCCTGCCCGTGGCTGCATGTCTTTGCCATGCTTTACCATGTCTTCCTTCTTTCTAGATGCAACCTAGCCCAGAAACTGCCAGCTGCTCCAGCTGCCATCCCTCATTCTTCCACCCTACATGACAAGGGAGGAGAAAATAAACTAATTGAGGCAGTGGCATTTCACAGCACAGTTTCCTGGCTCCTGTCCCACCCCTTCTGCCCTGTGATCAGAGCCCAGGCTCCTCCTCTGCTTGGAACTCTTTTGGAGAAGAAAAGCCTGAGCTTTCTGGTCCTGCAAGACAAGCACCAAAGAGGGGAAACTTTTAAAAAAGCAAGGCAGGGAGAGGTTTTAGTGATGGAAAAAATTGCACCTGGCAAGTCACTTTTAATCCAGAGATGGATTTTCAGACACCTTCATTTTCAGCCAAGGATTAAAGTGGGAGCTGCAAAGAAATAACTAGTAATATTACAAACATATGTAATCATCTGTCCCAACCTCACATGTTTAACAGTCAGGTCTGTGGGCCATAGGGTGAAGAGCAGGGATCCAAGGACATACAATGCCAGCAGCAAAATGTTGCTCAAGTTCCACAGAGCTCCTTTCCCAACCCACTTCCAGCCTGCCAGCGAGGAGTGTCCATGCTCTCCAGGATTTGTGTGCCAGGGATATGGGGCTGGAAGAGTAAAAGGTTCATTACCTTGCTCCAGAGGTTACTTAGGTGCTACTTTTGGGAGAGGTCATCACTGGGCCATAAAGTGCTTGGAAAACGTCCTCTCTCACCCTTTCTCCATGCAGTGGTGGGGAGAATGCCAGAGGAAAGTTCCTGTGCGTAATGAGGTCAGATATACTAGTTTTTCCATCTTTTTAAACTACCCAAGCAGTGAAAAGCAACTGGAGTGACAGTCAAGGCTGATACAAACACAGCTTCAGGAAACAATATGCAAGAACAGGACCTTGATGTAAACAGGAGTTCACGACCTTAATGCAAATGGGAGCCACTGAAAACATCAGGCTGATGGCCTGCTGGGATGGGGTTATTCTAATCAGAAGAAATATTTGAAAGCTTGTTGTGGTGTGAAGCTCTGCTTCCTCCTTGCCTCCCCCCTGCCCTCTTCCTAATTGCTGTCTGTCAAGTTCCACATTCCAGCTAGGGCATCGTGTGATTGGCAGAAGTTCAAAAGATGCTTCTCAGACCTGGAGTCATTGGCCTGTCCAGGTGTCATTGTCCCCTGAGACCCTCCCCCCCCCCCCCCCTTCCCCCGCCACCTGGTTGGTGGCTCACCTATCCTCTCCCTCCCACCTCCCTGTGAGTTTAAAAGGTGCTGGAAACATGCGGTCGGGGGCTGTCGGACCTGTTACTGAAATTCAGAACTGTACCACCCTGGAATAAACTCTGGATTTAACCCTCCGGCAGAACCCACTCTCTTTCTCTTCACCATCACCTGAACTTTTTCCACTAGAGGTAAACTGAGTTTCTGCTTTGCATGGGCTCATTCTGAGTGCCTAATAGCAACTGCTTGCGAGCCAAAGGTGTCTCTGAGGAGAAATATCCCCGGTAGTCACCTCTAGCACAGTGCAATCAATAAAAGCTAACTCTGTCACCTGAGCACAACAATGCCTAAATGCAAAGGTGGATATTTGTGGGGGTCCCAGTTGTGGGTTTCTCTGGGTTTGGATTGAAGGCACTTCATGTTCAGACTCAGGTGTTTATTATTTCTTATCAGTACAACAGTCTCACTACTGTGAGTTTGGCAGCTCTTCATTAGAAGGCACAAAATGGCCAACAATCTCTTGTTCCAAGGTCTTTTAAGATTAAACTATCAAATTAGAAACTGACACCTGGATTATTTTCCTTTTTAACCCAATAACTGATACCAAAGAGCTGCAATGGGGACTTTTCTGCCCAATTACAAAATGCCACCCAAACCCATGGAGAAGGAGGAAGAAGAAGCATGAAGAAGAAACCCAGGACAACACCCAGTGCCCTCCATCTTGCTTCCATCCACAACATACTAAAAACCCCAAAACCTCAATTTCTCACCCAGTGACACACCTACACTACTCTCTACAATCTATTTCTCACTTTTGTGGATTCCAGTCTATCTTGAAGTCTGGGAAACTTTCTCCATGAGTGAGGGTCAAAGTCAGTGCTCCCCTGGGGGGCAGGGCACCCCAGGGCAGACAGAGAAATATTCCCAGTGCCCTGGGTTTCCACAGATATGGGAACATGTGACTGAGCACCCCAACTGGGCCTTGGAGCCTCAGAGCCAGCATGGGCTGGAAGGGAAGTGACATTAAAAAGAGGGAACAGTTTGTACACCGGCCAACAGAGGTTGAATTTCTCCCCAGCAGGTAACAAACACCGACATCTGTGAAAGTCACCGTGCAGTGAATAACAAACATCCAAATGTGGGGCATCCAGAGAGGCAGCAGTCCAGCCCTGCCAGCATCACCAGCTGCACTCCAAGCACAAAGCTTCTACTGCAGTGACTACTGACCGAGCCCAGCACCCCTTTTCAAGGAGATGCTTCTCATCCAACTGTGTGTCAGTGCCTGACTTGGAGAGCTGATGGCTTTGCTTCATAATTTGGCCCTGACACAGGGGAACAGAGCAGGAAGAGAAGGCAGCAAATGCAGGCAAACCCTTCTGAACCAGCTGTGATTCTAAAAAGTACTGTTGAGCTTCCTCTTTGCACAAATGATGAACACAATGCTGTGGCATGAAAAAGGCTGGCTTTCCAAACAGCATGGTGGAAACCTGCAAGTAAGCCAAGCACTACATAAGTATGCATACTGGATTCATTTCTTTTTAATGAGGTACAATAATAAAAGCAATAATCAGAGAAAGGAAGGGCTCTATTTTAAAATTATTTTCAGACACACCACAAGTTTTATTTTCAAATTTGAGCTTATACGCTTATACATACATACATACATACATGTATAAAGGTAAGTTTGTGTATAAATATAATTTCCTTTATCTACATTGCCTTTTTCATCATTAAAGAATTTGAATCATCTGCCTTACCCAGAGAAGTTTTAATAACCATCTTTGTATGGGAAATGCAGTGGGTTTTTTTCAGCCACTCACTGGTATCACTTTGTGAAGCCTTAAATGGCTTAAAATGCCCTTTAAACAGTCTTAATTCTGCTTACTTCAGAGAAATCTCAACTTACAGAAAGCTGGGGGGGGGGGAATCTTGTTCCAGAGCAGTATTGGTCTGATCCACTCAAGCATGAGCTTTTTATTTCAACTCTGTAAGCAATAATTCTGACCCATATGGTTTACTGAATCAGAGACTAATTTTATAATATCCCATCCAAATTTATATCTTAGTACCTGAACATTTTGCCTTACCAATTAAAATGTTGCCCTGCATAATTCAGGAAGCTGTGAATTATTTTTTATATATCCTCTGCCTCTATTTTTTAAGAAAGCTGTTTGAAAACCAAACAATAGAAAAATAAAAATGCTTAACAGTGTTCAGAAACAAACTTAGACCATGATGTTGTGAACAGTATTGAGAGCAGTGAGGGACTATTCACACATCCAAGATAAATCCTAGATGTAAATATTTCCTTGATCATAGATTACACACTTGAGGGTGCAAAAACAAAGCAAAATATTTTTGTTCAAAGTCCAATAGTAATACTTCACATTATATTAATTTGTAACTTGAAAATATCCATGAAACTTGCTCCTATTAAAAAAACCCAAAACAGAGTACAGTACCTTTAATATTTCTGTTACCTCCCTCTTGGATGCTTAACAAGCAAAATAGCATAAAATTCCACAGATGGATCTTTAGCACAGTTTAGCAGAGCTCTATGCATCCCATCAGAGCAGTACAGAGCAGTGAAATGAAGACAGACGGTGCAATAAGTGCAAGAGCTGTAAATGAATGTGAACAGAAATTGATTTTGAAATGTTCTTGGCACTTTCCCAAGAAAATATTATCACTGTATTTAAAAAGAAGCATTCCATGCATTGTTTCAGGATTATTAAGAATAAACTCTGACCTCCTTAATTATTTTCTCTTCTGAGACCAATTTTCAATGCAGCTGCAACATTTACATAAAAACCAAGCAAACTTGTATGGATTGTCAAACTTAAGTAGAAAAAGAATTGTACTTGAGCATCATGTCTAGTTCTGGGCTCCCCAGGACAGACATGGAGCTACTGGAGAGAGTCCAGCAAAGGGTCACAATGATTTTAAAGGGCCTGAAACACCTCTCCCACAAGGAAAGGCTGAGAGATTTGTGACTGCTTGCCCTGGAGAAGAGAAGACTCAGGGAGGAACCTTGTCAGTGCAGAGGAACACCTGGAGGGAAAGTGCAATCAGGACAGAGCCAGGATTTTCTAAGGAGTGCCCAGTGACAGCACAAGATGCAAAAGGCACAAACTGAAACACAGTTCTGTCTGAACATCAAGAAACACCTTTTTACTGTGAGGGTGTCTGAGCACTGGCACAGGTTGTCCAGGGATGTCGTGGAGTCTCTGTGCTCAGATATTCCAAAGCCACCCAGACACAGTTCTGGGCAACTCACCCTAAGTGACCTGCTTGGGAAGGGAGGGGAGCTGGACCAGAGTGAGGCTGGACCACTTCCAACCTCAGCCATTCTGTCATCCTATATAGAGAACTGAGCTTTCAAATGTGTCAATTAAAAAATAAAAATTCTTAAGGAGACTGCAGTATCTTGAGTATCAACCTAATTCCTTTTCAATGTTAGTTAGTTCATTTTTTCAGTGGACAAGAACTATACACACAAGATCAGGTTATTTTATGCTTTCCTAGGTTTGGAGCTATAAGTGATAATGCATCAGCACCCCATGGAGAGCAGTCAGTATTCTGCAGACTTCTAAAAGCATCTGGACCAGGCTGCTCTCAGGTGCACAAAGCTGGAGCTGTGTGAATTTGAATGATTCTGTGTTCCCTAACCTAGGCTGCTTACTTCTTAGGGAAAAATGGAAACAGCTGGGCTAGAAGGTTTTCAGGAAAAGTCTCATATTAAAGTTTTCATTTTTGTGAACCCAGCCTTGTCTTACAGTTTTGTTAATCTGACAAAAAAAAATCGCCAAAAAACCAAAAGAAACCCCCAATCAAAAAAAAAAATTAAAAACAAAACCAAACAAAAAACAAAAAAAAAAAAACAAAAAAACCCGCACCACAAAACAATCAACCAAACACCAAAACACCTGGAAGAGGTTTTGCTTATGGACAGTGTTGTATTTGTGGGTGTCTGTGTGCATGTACACATCTTGTAACACACACCATTATCACAAGACACTATAAAATATTCAAACTAAGAGACCCAGACCTGGTCAGAGCATGGCCAAAATGGAAATTTTAAAGATCAAATGTTGCACTAGTTTTGATGATTCAGAAGCTGGAAACCTTCCATTTCCATATCATGTATCTAACTTCCTTAGCATATTGCTAAAGGATAACTTGTTTCTGCAGATGCTAGCCCTCCTCAAGGACATAAAACCATTATTATCATTATCATCATTAGCTGTATGTAAAACTCCATGACATTTTCTTATCACACTCAGTGTTACAGCCTGAATCCCAGCAATTTGCATAATTCCTCAGTGCCTGTGGCTGTGCCCAAGGCCCAATCACTGTTCCCAGCTCCCTTCATCACCAGGCAGGGACTCCTCCTGGTGAGGTCCCTGCCCTGGCAAGTAGAAGCATGGTTTGTTAATACAAGTCTATTATTTCCATTACAGCAATTATTGAGATCAGCTAACACCAAGGCAATAGCAAAATGTACTAGTTGACTTCCTATATTGATTTTTGTTCCTGTACTTTGAAATGCTTCCAATTCCAGCTGTGACAAAAATGTTACAATTAAAATCTTGGCTATCACACTGACATCTATTGTAGAAAAGATGCACTTAAGGAAATTTAGAATTTACAATATATTTTGTACTGACAGACTAATTAATGAGACAAAAAGAAGGGTTTGGTTTAAATATCAACAGTAGAGTGCCCAGTGGGATTCTTCGCTTCCTTATTCTACCAGACAATGCCAGAGCCATGCAGAGAACTGCAGATGAAGGACTGCTCTCCAAGCATACAAGAGTACTTGTGTTCAGTAGAAATCACTTTGAACATTAAAAAAATGGGATAACCTGATGGACAAAGAAACTGTTATTTGTGACATGTCTGAGAAGAGTTCCACCATCCTGTTAATCTGAACAGGCTCAAGGCAAGGGAAGGAAAAACAGGGATAACAAAGCCTATGGAAAAAAAGTTCCAGATACAGTCAAGGTACTACTATTTTAAAGTTAGAGTTTTACCAGCTAAGCCAAAAGTCTGAATTTCAAACTTTCTGTTCTGCAGAAACCCCTGGCATTTGTGAACAGCTGAAGAGTGATTCACTCATCACAGGTAGTTCTGCATAAAGATACTGAAAAATGCAATATTCTCTCCAGACACTCTGTAACAGTTGTTCTGTTTCTACCTAAGCTGAAACCCTTACCAAAATCATCTTACCTCTCCAAATGGAAAATGTGACATTTTGTAATAAAAATCAGTTCTGTAAGCAATGAGTACATCTGCCCATGCTTTCAGTATCTCATTACAAAAATATGTAAGTTGCCACAAAACAACAAACAAACCACAAAAACTTCTAGTCTTGTCTCATAAGGAAGAGACATGCATGACTGTACAAGTACCTATTCAGCATTTCCCATTATCCCATAATTTCTCATGCTGGCCAATTTCTACCATATTTGATAATTAAGACAGTCTCAAAGAAATTAAACTCCTGTTAAATTATCAATCTGAGTAGTGGACAAAAATTCAGTGTCCTCTTAATGCAAAAAGTCATTCAGTGCAGCCCTGTCTTATTCTGAAGTGTAATTATCACTGTGATGAAATGGCAATGCATGCTCCAAAATTTAGGTTATGCAGAAATTGTATTTGTGTTATCAACTTGTATTATCACACACAAGTTACAGGAGAAAAGTTTGACTCAGGAAAAGAAATTCTGTTGAGCAATGCCAAGAACATTTCATTTTCAAAAAAGGTGTTCATGTCACTGCCAAATGATCATTATGGAGCAAAAACCACAAAACCTTTTGTGGAGCTTTGTAAGTGGAGTCTCCATACAGAACAGGGTAGCTCAACCTGAGAAATAAAAAAAAATACTTATGGTAAGAAACCAGAATATATTGAGCAACCAGAAACTGCTGGGGCAATTTGGCTACCAAGTAACAATGCTATGAAACCCTTGGGGCTGCCTCCACTGCATGACTACTGGTCAGATTATTCCAAATACTGGCTACTAGCATGGTCTGTGCAGTGCAGTGAGAATTCCATCCACCCCCTGTCCCTTGCCCCCACAAAGAACCCTCAACAGAGAATACTGGAATTATAAATACTTATTTTCTGATGTGGGCATGAAACAGCCTGGCCTAATTAATTCCTTTCTGCCAAATGCCCCAGAGCCAGCTGCCCATCAAAAGGCCGGGCTGGGCTGTAAACTCAGAGCTCTTGGAGAGGAGTGTAGATTCCTGGGACAAAGCCCATCCAGGCAGGAAAGGAGCTAACTGCAAAGCTGACCTGCAATGGCAAAACTCTCTGGGGAGGGAAGAGCAGTACTGTGCAGTAAAGAACCAAGGGCTGATACTGACAGGTAGCATAGGAACTGAGTTTGGATTTAATAGCAGGTTTGATCAAACCAGCCTTGAAAAGCCCGTAGCACAACCCTGCTGATGTGCTCGCACTATTTAACCCAACTCTGTTGCTGAAGCTCAGCCTGTGCATGGAGCCCAGTGTTCACCTTCAGCTCAGGAGAGATGTGGAATACTGGGTGAGAACAAAACTGCCGCCACATGGATACCCCAAAATCCTGAAGGCATACAAAACTGGTACATTACTAAAAAGTATAAAAGACAAATGACAGATCAGTCCATAAAACATTTGTTTGGAGATGCCTCCAGTCCCTAAACAACTGAAGAGAGACAATTGTGTTTTCTTGGAAATATCAAGGCACCTGCATTCCTTGAAGGAATCTGTAAATAAACAAATAGAAATGAACCAGCATACATGAACAAATACACCAATAGGTGCCACTTTGAGCATGGGTTGAACTAGATCCTAAATTTCATCCCAAGCCTATTTATTCCATGATTAGACATTGTATCAATATGTACAATAAGCAAATCTCCAGAATATGTGTTCTAGAAAGGTGGATTTACTCATACACAACAAATAGCTTTAGGGCTTCACTTCCCTCTTCTACCCATCACACCAGGATCACATCCCTTCCTTGCACAATCCATACTTTCTTTGTGATCCTTGGCTTGTGGCATCAGATTTATAGAGCAAAGAGAAGGCACAGCATGCCCAAAGCAAACAAACCAAGGAGCTGCAGAAATGAAGAGGAGTGAGTGGCGGAATTCATATTTTTTGTCAAGCTGAAGACCCTCACTGGAGGCCCACTTTTGCTCTGAAGAGGAAGGAAAAATCTCAAATGATCTGGTGAGAAACACATGAACTACTCCTGAGAATCAGCCCAACTTCTCTTCCAGTTGTATTAGAACTGCACTTGTGCTTTGTTTGATAAAAAAAGGTACAGAGTACAACCTGAAAGCATGAAACTTTTGTACATGAACACAGGGGCAGTTTAAGATTTGGGATGTTTGCAGCTACAAGAAGCAAGTGTTTTTCAATGTATCTCTCCCTTTGGCTTTGGTGGTTTAATACTCACACAAAAGAAGTACAGCAGAAACTGTCATCCTCATTTCTTGCTCGATTGCTCTGTGGCATTTGCTAAGCTCTCTTTCTTTCAACAGAAGACTCCCCAGAGCACAGAAGGTCTTCCTTTTTGACATGCCATTACTGACTCCCTTTTTACTCTTAGGTAGAAAAATGTTGCTAATTCAGCTCATTTTCTTACAAAATCTGTATTTTTCTTAAATCCGTTGCCGCTGAAACTGGCAGAGATCCAGTTCCCTTTGCTGAGGTTCTCAAAATGAGAGAGCCTTTTTAATTTGAAGACTGAATAGATGAAGGAAGCACCCCCAAAATGTCAAATAAATTATATCAGAATGAAAAATAAAACACACAAATTTTAACTTAAAAAGGCATTTAGGGGAATACACTTTTCTAGAACCAACAGAAATTCTGCTGGAAAATCTTTAGCTACACTGTCAACCCTATCAATGGGCGCCAATAGAAGCCGGTTTAGGACAGAAAATAACATATGAATGGGATATCCTAGCCATTTGCAGGGCATTTTCACATTTTCAATGCTCTAGACTGCCAAGGTCTGTGTGGTAGAAACCACACATGGTGCAATTGCGAATAAGCCAGAAGACGGAGTTTTAAAGAACACACTACAAACACAGACTGGTATGAGGATATCTGGAATGGAAACATGGCAGAATGGCACTGAAGAAAAGTGAAGAAACCAAAATCAGGGGGTGAAAGCAAATATCTCTGAACAGATCATAAACCACATAAACAAGAAGGAAAGAGAAAGGACAGATCAGCTGAACCAAAAACAGGGTGTGAAAGTGCAAGTGAGGAGCTGCAAGGCTTGAAGGAATTTGGCCAAAACAAGTCACCAGCACAAAGCTGAGAGAAGCCAGCCACACCTTCAGAAAGGTCTTTCAACATCCAAAGGACAGTGCTCTGGTGCTTGCTACTGCTGTGCCAGCTGCTGGTTACTGCCTGGAGCCTCCAGCAAGCTGCACCTTCCACCTCTCTTTGGAAAGGTCCTCAATTACTGGGGCTGCATGTCCAGAGAAAGTACCAGCGACTACCAGGTGCCCATAAGTCACAGGTCTTTGACAAGAAATTCACTTATGGTGCAGAAGTTCACATCATCAGGGCCAGAAGTGACAACTGTGTATTTGTATCATGAAAGAGTTGCTCTTAATCTCGAGTTCAAGATTTTCCTTTTCTTTCTTTCTTTTAACCAGAATCTATCCACTGACCTAAATTTTCTGCTCCTCCTAAGCTCTGCTTGGCTCATGCATGAAGGAAAGGGGCCAAAGATGGCCTTGTGCCACCACTGGTCTTCTGGGGACTTGCTTAGCTTCCCACGTAAACTGGCCTCGGGCTGTCCTCGTTAGGATTTGGCTCCATCCTTCAGCTTTGGCTGCAGCAGCCCCCGAGGGGCCGTTCCACAGCCAGGAATAACTCAGCAGCTCTCCGGCCACCTTTCCAGCCCTGGAGCTCTCCAGCAGACCAATTAACCCCTTTTCCTCGGGGATGCACAGCCGGGTCGGGCAAAGGTGATGCACCGGCTTCCCTGCGTGAAGGAAGAGCCCCATGGCAGGAGGTGCCGGACGCCAGAACAGGGTCAGCCCCGCCTGTCCGGAGACCCAGGCGGCCACAGCCACCCCGGGCAGCCACCGAGAAGCGCTCGCCGAGCGCAGGTGGGGCGGCGGCGGGCGAGAGGCTCTGGGCGGGCACTGAACGCGCTGTGCCGGACCCGGACCGGCTTCGCCAGGGCTCCGGGCCGGCATCGTCCGTCGCTCCCGGCCGGCATTGCCCACCACCCTCGCCCCGGCATCGCCCTGGCAACCCCCGGCATCGCCCCCTCCTCGGCAGCAGCGCCTCGCCCGCCCCGTCCGGCAGCCGCGGGCGGCGGGAGCGCCCCTTGCCCGCCTCTCCGCTGCCTCCCCGCCCGCCTCCCCCTCGCTCCCTCCGCCCCCTCGGCCGGCAGCTCCCGCCCGCCGCTCCCCGCTGCGCAGAGCGGCCGCGCCGGCGGGGGATGGAGAGCCAGCGCTGCTTCGCCAACCGCTTCGATGACTACCCGGGCAGCCCCGCGGCGGCGCCGGACAGGGACGCGGCGGTGCCGCTGGTGACGGCGACCATCGAGCGCATCCTGCGGGAGCTGCCGCCCCTGGGCGGCCCCCGCGGCTGCCCGGGCGGGCTGTACGGCGGCGTGGCCGGCGTGGCCTACATGCTGTACCATGTCGCGCAGTGCCCGCTGTTCGCGCCGTCGCGGGACTCGTACCTGCGGGCCGCCCGCCGCGTCGTGGACGCCTGCCTGCGCTACCAGGAGGGATGCGGCGAGGCCGACGCCGACACCCGCGCCGCCTTCCTGCTGGGCGGCGCCGGGGTGTACGCGGTGGCCGCGCTGGTCTACCGCGCCCTGGGGCTGCCCGAGTACGCGCGGCCGCTGGGCAAGTTCAGGGAGCTGAGCGAGGTGTGCGCCCCGCTCTCCTTCCTCGAGTGCGGCTCGGACGAGCTGTTCGTGGGCCGCGCCGGGTACCTGTGCGCCGCGCTGGTGCTGAAGCAGCGGCTGGGCATGGAGGTAAGGGCGGGCCGGGGGCGGCTGTCCGGGCCGGGCCGGTGCCCTCGGTGCTAGAGGGGAATGCGGCGGTGCGGCCGCTGTCTGCAGCTTGCACTTTTGGGGGCCAGATTCAGAGCCCGCGGGTAGCGAGTCCCTGGGAGCTGTTCTCTTCAGCGCTCCTCCCCGAAATGAAAAGATGCGGCTTTGGCCACAGGCAGCGGGATGGGGTCCCGGCTGTGGAGCGGAGCGCTGCATCCCGGGGCGCGCCGAGAGCATCAGCTGTTGGTTGCCGGATGGTGAATTAGTTTGGCAGAAGCCACCCGGGCTTTTCAAGAGTATTTCCGTAAAATGAAGTGGGTGAGAAAAGAAATCAGATTGAGTAAAACAGAGCGAGGAACCCTGTAATACTATACGGTGCTGTACTGTAATCTGTAAGCAAGGAATCGGATTTTTAGAGGTATTTGGTCTCGCTAACTCCAGCATACAGACTTTCAGAAATCTGGCCGTGTATTTTGGTGCTTTTCATGAATGCGAGCTGGGAGTTTTTGCTGGGAGAGTGAGATGTGGTTATGGTTCAACATACTGTTGGTTTCAGTAGTCGGGACTTTAACCCAGGACATTGTCATTGTCAGTACAATGCAACTGACAGTTCAGAGCTTCCACTGATTATGGCATAGTAATTATTGCAACTGATTGTGTTTGCTGTGGTGATTGTTACTAAGTGGTCAGTGTGGTATCTGAGCGGGCAGTTGGTAGATACTGTTTTTTTCCCCCTGTCCTCTTGTCAGGTCCAATCTGTGTTTCCTCTGTTAATCACTGATTTGCAAGTTCATATGCTTCTGGGTTTCTTCCCTCCCAGGAGAGGAAGCAAGATTTATTTATAAGTAAATAAATGATGTAAAACTAGTGGCTCTGCCCCATCCAATACCAGTCACTGCAATTGGAGTCTGAGATTCACTTAATGGAGGTCTCAGGAGGCTCGAGGGTATCCAGAGAAGCCAAGAAGAATGTTAAATACTGTGATTGCCTTGAACTAGAATTCCTAACCACACTAAGCATTTCAAGTAGCATACCAAATCTGCTGTTTCTTTGTACAGGATTGTCTGACAGTCATAGCCATAAACATGGTTATATTATTTGTAACCATAATATAACCAAATTTTTCATTTGGTAGTCTTTCCCATGACAGGAAAGTTTTGTAGACATGTCACAATCCATTGTGCAGCAGTGTCTACCTGAAGGGATGATTTCTCATGGAGAAAGAAGCCATCCTCTTGGTTCAGTTTGCACTGGGGGAGTGTGTCCAGCCCCCATGTCAGTGCTTATGATGGTGTTATGACATTCCAGCAGAAGGAGGTGTCACTCTGCACTATACTGCTTTATTTAATGCTATTTCCATTTGCCTTACATCCCAGTTGCTGAACAGTTGGGAGAGTGGGTGCAGTCACCTCTCACAAGCAGCGTGAGCAGTGGGAGAACTCTCCTCTATTTGCTTGCTTGGTGACAAATTGTACTAAAGAGAGCTATAAAGAGTTACACATCCCCACAGAAAAGCACAGGTGTGCACTTACTGTGGAATCTATTTAGCAGGTGGGTTAATTGCTGTTTTGCCCATAAAACATATCCTGTGACCCCTTGCTATATTTTCATTGGTAAGCTAATGTCCTTCTATAGTATTATTTCTTCTCTTACAAATACATTGTAAATTTAAATGCATCGTGCAAGAATAATCACCACTAATCATTAATAAAATCAAATAAACTTTTTAAATTTAACAAATATTTTAAAAACTTGTGACTAAAATAAGTTGCTTCTTTGTGAGGAGAATTATGATTTCTAGTCTATATGTACTCAAGCTTGAGCAAAATTTGTGTCCTTCGATAAACATTCCCAGCCTAGTACAGAATTATTTTAATTAGTACATTGCCAGACCAAACCTTGCATCTTTTTACAAATGAGAAAGGGATGCCCAGAGAGAGTGCATGTCATTTATTACCCAAGGTCAAACTGTAAGCCAGGTACATCCCAGAATAGAAGCAATATCTTGTGATTCGAACCGCTGGAAAATGCTACCTCCTGTAATTTGATTGTGCACAGCCTCACATGGCTCATTGCAGCATGTTTTCTTGTTACCCACGTTCTTTTCTTTTTTTTTTTTTTCTTTTTTTTTTTTTTTTGAGGACACTGTGCAAATATTTCCAGCACAAAGTGAAATACATTCCTTACGTTGAAACCCAGCCACTGCTGCCCGCATGCTTTTTTTCTCTGAAGGAGTCAAATGGTGACCTACATAAAAGAAATCATTTGTCCTTGAAAAAAGCCTTCTGAGGGAATTTTATAATTTATGTCTTGTATTTGTTTTTAGTTTAATCCAAGCAGGGATGGAAGGTGACAGCTTTATTTCAGCAGACATGCGTTTAGCTCAGCTGCTGTGCCCCAATACTTCAATTTCTTGCTAAAGAGTCCTGGTCTCTTTTAAGCTCCACATGTTCTTCATGAAGTTAATGGGCTGTCCTGAAGGATCCAGTCTGTTGGATAACACTGACCTCATGTGAAGAAGGCATTTGCATTCAGCTGGTTTTGAGATTTTTAGGCTAATACAGCATTTTTCCCTGATTAATTAATTGGGATTTTTTGCATGAGTAAGGATTACTTCAACAGTCAAGGCTTAACAGGATTTGACTTTCATGATGCACTGTGCATTAGGAAAGATGTTTATTTTCATCCCTTCTTTAATTTCCATATTGCAGTCAGTGTTTCCCAGACAGAGATAGGTAAAATACTGTTTTGGCAGAAACAGCGTGTCATTTGTATAAGGTGTGTGTACTTTAGCTGTCCTTAACTGCTGTGTTTTCACCATTCAGGGAGAAAAAATTGTTTTATTCTCTCTTAAGTACATCTTTTTCTAATGCTTGTAGTGTTGGTTCATTGTGTGTCCTTGGGGAAATCTGTCAGTCCTGCTTTTAATTACCTTCACTCACTCTCTGTTTGCTTGGGCAAATAGCAGTAAGACACCATTAAAATGGTGGTCCCATCCCTCTGTTTGGATGTTTTCTTACCCTCTCCTCAATTTTTCTCCCTGATGCTTCAGTCCCATTTCGTGGTTGATGGAGCATGGTGTGCCTGGGTCGATGCACTCCCTTCTGGCAATGTAACTGTCAGATGATGGGAAAGGTACAGAAGTTCAAGTGGCTCCTTGTATTACCATCTGCTAAAGATGTTGCTGCCTTTTAGCACAGCTTGGGTTATCTTTTAATAACTGACTCTATGGATGGGTTCCACTGGCTCAGGGTTGCAGCAGCAACAGTGCAGACAGCAGTGGTGCCCTGTAGAGAGACAGGGCAGCATTTGGCACAGCCTGGGGCTGTGATTTCCTTGGAGACCCTGCTTTCAAAAGGCTTTGGGGACCCTCTGAGAGGTGACAAGGCGAACCAGCACACTGGCAGCAGTGTAGCCAAACCTGCTTGCTCAGGGACTGAGGCACTGGGAGACTTGAGAGCCTGTAGAGGCTCTCCAGTGCCGCAGTGGTTCCTGTCTCTCTGGCAGAGGGGCATCTCAGTTTTCCTTTTCCAGCTCGTGCTAGGTCATGACTTGGTGTGCATGTCCAGGGGTGTTATCCTGTCAGAGTGTGCACATGTCTGATATTCTGCCAGGGCCTGCCCAGAAAGGGCCGTGGTCTTTCCAGCAGAACCTCCTTGAGTGTAGGGCCCTACTGAGAGCCATTCTTATCCTGGCTGCTGTCTATCACCAGAGCCTCTTCTGTCTTGGTCCTCAGGAGATGGCAAACCAAGCTGAATGAGTCACCTGCTATGTGGGAAGCAGGAATAGCTGCTGTGGGATGCTTGGGATCTGGCTGCCAGAGCATGGAAGTGTCAGGTGTCATTTTAACAAGCAGTGTAACGGATGGATGAGCAGTGTGGGGAACCTGACGGGTCCAACCAGTGTGTGTTTTGTAATACTCCGGGAGAGAAGATACAAATAAGTGAAAACTATTTTGTTTCAGCTCCTCAGACAATTCTAGATGATGTTATTGGTTCCTTAGAGCCTTCCCTCCAGATAGTCAGTGAGTGTTTAAAGACTCTTGTAGGCTACTTTGCTCCACGTTTTCCTTTTTTTTTCAATCTCTTAGGAAAAAATGGAAAGTGTGAGAAGAAGAATCTTCCTGAGTCCTGCCTAGAACATGTTCATTTGCAATGTGGAATGTATTAATGCTGAATATAATGTTTCTGAAAGACATACAAATTAAAGATCTTTGAAGGAAGCTCTGCAAAATACCCTCAAAACTGATGCTCCTCCAAGTGCTGTAGTGCAGAATCCCTGTGTCAGGCTTTAATTCTCACCTGTGCCTGAATGGGGTGGGTTGGCCTTTGAGGTCAGATTTCATTCCTCCACTGTGACCATTAAAGTCCTTTCTCTCTGTGGAAGAATTTGCCAGTTTATGTGAAATTTTGTGGTGTTTTAAATGTCAGATATGGTGCTGGCTGGCACTGTGCTGATTTCATTATTTCATTTCACACAGGCCACTACACAGCCAAGATTTTTTTGCCAGAGGATTAAAATGAGTTAACAGTAAAGATAAAATCTTTTCATCCTAGCCTGCTTCTTTTAAATGTGCAGTCTCCTAGCCATGTAATTTTCAAAATTGCACACAGGGGATAAATTTTGCATTAGTTTGCTTAAATTGGTGAATTTAAACCAGAATTTAAAAACCGTCTTTTTCTAAAGTAAACAGTAAAACAAAGGGAATTATTTGAATCTGGAATTTTTATTTTTAAGGAATCTAAAATAAATTCGGTATAGATTTCAGAATTTTCCTGTTTCTCTTTAACAAGGCAATGCAAGTCCTTTTTATTTTAACAGCCTTCAGAGTGAGAGATGGGGACATCTTGATAATGGCTGGATTCAGTTCAATGCAGAGGACTCTGAATATTCAGCTATAGAGTCAAAATAGAAAACTGGAGGTACAAAATGTTGAATTTCAAGTGCACTGTTTACCATCCAGCAAAAAAGCACTGTAATACAGACTGGATCCTGCTGGAAATGGAGGTTTGATTGACACAAGTTTAGTGACATAAGTTATGTATTCTGCTGCAGAAATATGGATTTCAACCACTTAGAGCTGAAGAGTGGTATTAAAAAGACAGTTCTGTACAAAAGCAGTGCTGTACCTCTGTACCTCTTTGTGCTGTTGGAAGAACATTTGCCTATGCAGCAGCATCTTCCTGCTGAAAAAGCAGCCCAAGAAGTAATACTGATGTTATAATAAGAGATTTGAACAAAAAAAAAAAAAAGAGGAAATCTGTTTATGCAATGCATCTATTGTATCCAGAACTGGTTTCTACTTTTCCATCCTTCTCCTGACTCCTTTAAATTTCATATGCCAGCATTTAACTCTTAAGGTTTTTTTAGTTCAGTCACCTTCCTCATTATCCCTATGGAGAATTTTGAGGTCACCCTTTGGAGTTTGTGGGTGCAGTTTGGGAGCAGAGGTGTTCCAGGCAGTGTCCCTGCAGTGCTGCCTCTGCCTTGGAGGTGGGAGCAAAACCCAGGAGCTGCAATGAGGTCGTGCTGGTGGAGAGGTGCTGGGCAGTTCCTTGCACCTTTGGAGTGTCTGGTGTCTGAACCTCTGGGAGCATCAGGAGCCATCAGTGTTTGAAGCAGAGGAGCAGGGGATCCCTCTGGCACAGGGTCCAGGGCTGGCTGGGAGCTGCT
This sequence comes from Serinus canaria, assembly GCF_022539315.1. Classification (NCBI taxonomy): domain Eukaryota; kingdom Metazoa; phylum Chordata; class Aves; order Passeriformes; family Fringillidae; genus Serinus; species Serinus canaria. The sequence goes on from NC_066313.1 coordinate 105,852,228, forward strand.
GTTTTTCACAGCATTACTTCCTTGGGGTCACTTTGGTGGCACAGGGTCCTTAAATCTTAAAGGGTTTTCAGATTTTTGTGTGTTGTGTTTTATGTGTACGCCAAAGAACTTTATTACCCTGCTGTGTTTCTACAGGTAGGAATATTTGACATTGATGTTTCCCCCCTGGTTCTTAGACAGGACCAAAATCCACAGTTCACTGTGTTAACTCACAGGTAGCACTGGATGACACAGCAGAAAGGAAGAGTGTGCATATCAAACATGCTTATGTGCTGGAGTGTGTGGGGGCAGACAGGCAGGCATGGGGAAAATGGCATTTGACAGAGGCTGAACAGAAAGGCAAAGGAAGAGACAATTTAAAAATTATTTTAAAAGCAAAATAATTAATTGCTGGCAAAAGTAGAAAAATGGAAAGGTGCAGGGGATGCAGAACTCAGGGATGAAGGGAAAAAGGAAAGAAATTACGTAGTCCCCAAAGCAGGGGAGATTTAAAACTAAAATCAGGTTCTTTGACAGACTGGTGGAGATCTGATGGCCAATGTGCTCAGTTTAGAAGAAGGTAAAAGTTTCAACAGAACAGTAAACTCAGAGAGAACAGGACAGACAGAGGAGTAAGCTACATTTTGTTGGGGAAAATTGCTTTTTTTGTCTGCTTGTTTTTTGTTTGCCATCCATTCTGTCCCCATATTCTCTTTGCATACACTCATGCATTTACAGAAATAGTTGTCATCACATTCAGTGCTTGCACATCAGAGCATAGCCTTATATGTTATATTCCATATTTTCTTTAAGGAATAACTGAGACAACTGCTGATGTCTGGAAGCAAATAAAGGCTTTTTCATGAACACTGCTGTACTTCTGACACTGACATTTTCCTGTTACATGCATATAATGCTATAAATCAGAGTGTGACCTAAACAGTGATGCTGTTAGTAAACTTTACTGTGGTACCAGGCTAAAGAACCAGACTATGAAGGACTGAGCTGCTCCAGGGAGAAAGGAAAGAGCACCAGGCTAACAACAATTACTCTGTAAAAGTGTAGCATCCTCAGCACTTCACAGCACTGAAATGGAGGGATGAAAGTAAGCTGTAAGTTCCTCTGTAGCCATTTAATACACATTTTTAGAACATTAGATTTTTACATAAAGATGTAGCACAGCTATACACCACAACTGTCAGGGTGCAGATGTAAAAAAGATCCTCTTCTTTTGTCTCACCTCCATTAAATCAGTAGATCCTACTTTTCTCTGTTAATTCAGCTGGACAGTCTTAAAATCAACCTAGAGCCCCATTGGCAGGCTGGGTAAAGATTGCAAAGCATGTTCTCAGCCTTTCCTCTGAGCAATACTGAAGCTCTGTTGAGAGGATCAATTGAAATGGGCAAGTCCCATGGTCCTGCTGTCACCCAACTTTTCTATTCTACCCTTTTTTGAAAAAGAAACTGAATTTGAGGTATGCAATCAGGTCACTGTTTTTGATGAGATGATCTGTCAAAACATGTCTTTGTGTCTGTCATGGCAGGGAGTTCTTTGACCATTGACAAGCATGAGATTAAGCACTGAGTGATGTTGTGTAACCTTCTGTCCACTCCATTACAGAAGAGTTCAGGGACAATATCCTGTCAAAACCAGTTATTTCTTATCTATGTTGTAGGCTTATTTTCAATTGATAGTTACTGAGCTGGAGTACCAAGGCAAAATAATTAAAATAGCTGCTTCATTTTAGGCAAACAGGATCAAAAAGTATTTTAATAGCAGTCCAAGCTGTGGCTGAGTCATTTGGTGTTTTTCAGCTTAGTGTATTTTGATGTCTGAGAGAGGAACCATAAATCTATTTTTGCAGTAGATCAGCATTCCTGAATTCTTCATTTTAATGGTTTGGTATCTCTTGTTGAAGAGCAGTGGATCATGAGTGAGATGGAAGAAATGTCTGATAGCATTGAATTATCTGGCAGGAAAAAGAATGTGGCAGATAAATATACCTTCTCTCTGTCCAAGGCATTTAGTTATTTTGTGTGGCTAATCTTTACAGGGTGCTTCCAGTCCCTCATTGGTACAATTTTAACATGGTTGAGGATTATAGATTTGGGATATGCTGATTATATTTAGGCTGCTCTTAAATGAAGGCTGCTCTTAAAAGTGTGTGGGCCTGGGTCTAGAGGCAGCACAGGACAAAGCAGCTCTTTTCTGGTGGGTCAGTGCAGAATTAGAAGATGGTAATTATTGCTTATTTCATACTGGTGGCATTCTGCAGTTTGTCTCAGTCCTGACAATAAAATAATATCCTACCACAATCAGAGAGCTGACAGGGACCTTGAGAGGTAATTTAGGCTGCCATCTAGCCCACAGGAAGGTGTACCTGTGCCTGTCATTCCTTACAGCCCCTCCCTGACTTACTCTTCATACTCCCAGTCAGTGGTGAGGGATCTGCAGTCTGCCCTGGATGTCTGACACACTGCTTTGTGAGAAAGTCCAGCCTAACGACTAATCTGAATCTTGCTGTAATTTAAGCCTGATTTCCTTGTCCTTTCCAATGAGAAATAGCAAGAAACTCTGTTCCTCTCTGCAGAAGCTCTTTATATTATAATTTCAAGACTTTTGCAATTTTTACCCTTATTTCTTTTTCTTCTCTAAGCAACCCTAATCCTTCCAATCTTCCCATGTGTTTCATGTTTCCTTTGTCTCTGGTCATCCCCATTGCACTCTGCCAGTGTCCTTCCAGCCTTTCCTGAAGAGGGCCAGAAGTTGGACACATGGTTCTGTTTTTCTCTGTCTCTGCCTTTCTCTGGCAAAGACCTTTCTCTTCCAGGTCTTTTTCCCATATACACAGCTGAGTAAGGTGTTTGCATCTCACATCAGCCTGACACTGACTCACCTCCAGCTCATGGCCTGCCATTATCCAGCAGCTTTTTCATGGGCTGCAGCTCATGGATAGGTATTCTTCAGGAAAAGTCTCTGAACAAGTGAAGTAGGTAGGGGTCCTGTGGTGACAGGGGATCATTGAGCTGTGCTGAGATGTGCAAGATTAGAAGCTGCTTCACCTGAAGGAGCTTTGTGTCATTAATGCCAACTAGAGAATCTCTTTTCCTTTGTTCCCTGAATGAAACTGGGAATATGTCATTCTGTGTTGTACCTTGAGGTGTGCCAGTACACACCTGTGAAGTGATGAGAGTTCTTTTGTGGAAGTACACTTGGAACAACCTATTTGAGAGGGCTGTATTAGGTCAATTATTTTGTCTGCATTAGAAACCAAGGAGTAAGTGGAATCTGAAGTGTTTGGAGGTTAAATTTATTCTGTTCTTGTGATTTACTTTAGTTGCTAATGTGAAGATAAAGCTCAGTGTTGTCTCTTCTTTGCCATCTGTGAAATGGCTAATGCTATACTTGCTTTAGTTTTCTGGGACTGAGCCAGTGATTAAGTAGTCAAAATTCCAGTTATGATAGCAATGGACTGCAAGATACACACTCCACATGGAGCTGTTTAAATTTGATCAGAGCTAAGTTGGTCAAATATGAACTTGGGGAAAATTCTCAGAAGCAGAACAGAAAATGAAACTTGTTCAGGCTCTTTAAATAAATATTGATTTGTTTGTCTTTGGTCTTGCAGAGCTGAATCAATCATGAGCTTTCTTATGCCAGGCTCCCATTTTCATCCATACATGTTTTTCTATTATGCTACCAAAAATGCCTGGAAATAATGCTAATTTAACTTTTACACATCCAGGACACAAAACATAGACAGTGTTGTAGGGTGAGTGCATTATTCTGATTTTATTCTCTAAGCGCTTTGGGACTGCTAGCTTATTTTGGTAAAACAAATATTTGGAAAAACAACACACAGGTAAGCTGAGTCAAACTTGGACTTGAATCTAAGTGTCTGTAAATGAATAAAATCTACACCATCTACCTGAACAGTGGATGAGCATACTCAGATTTGGATTTGGCTCAGTTGTAGAGTCAAAGCATGGGCACAGCTGGATTCCATCTCCAGAACATCATCTCTGGAGATGTTCTGGTCCAGCCCCCTGCTCAGAGCAGGGTCCACAAGAGCAGATTGCCCAGGGCTGGCCCCACTTGGTTTTGAAAATCTCTGCTCTGTGCCTTTCCTAGGCAACCTGTTCCTGTGCTTGACCCTTATAGTAAAAGGTTTTCTTTTTATATTTAAGTAGAATTTTCTTTCAGTGGGCACTGCTAGGAAGATCCTGGCTCTGTGTCCTCTGCTCTCCTCTCCAGGCTGAGCTATCCTGGAGTTTGTACATAGAAAGCACACAGTTGTTCCTCCTCCTTTTGCCTGTTTTCCCCAAAAGCAGCCTCACGATGCCATCCCACCTCCTCTGACTTCCCCTTGAGTGGGTGAAGTATTACAAGTTTTTTCTCTTGCAGTTGCCAGCAGGGAAGCTCAGAAGGGTCAAAAGGACCCACTCAGCACCATGGTCTTCTTGTCAGTCTTTGCTGTACCAAGGAAGGGCAGAATCTTCTCTTAGTAGCTAAATATTAAGGTTTGACAAAATCATTCCTGGTTCTGGCAGGTAGTTGGGAAGGTTGTGGATCTGAAAAGTTTTGGTATGAAGATTTCTTTTTTCTCTGGTTTAGTGCATGCTGCAGCTTGAAGGTTTCTCAGGGGCCTCACAGCCCTGCAGCTCTGAGTGTCAGTGAAAATGCCTGCATGATTGTAGGAGGTAGACCATGCCCTACCATTGAAAGAAGACAGAAAATACCCTAAAAGTGCCTGTGGCCCTGCACTGCAAGAACATTATCTCCCAGTGGAGGGGGAGAATTCCCTGTCCCATGTGGTGTGTGAGCAGCCACAGATGCAGCAGGGAAAAAGACAAAACCTTTTTCTGCAGGCTAAATTACAGGCCAGGGGATGATAAAACATTCTTTCCAGTGTCTGCAGATAGCCAAGACACCCCTCAAGCATGGGGGCTATGAGGGAGGTTCTTTTCCTGTTGTTATTTTTGTGGAACCTCTTTCAGATTCTGCATGACAGACATCAGAAGACTTCAGTGTCCTTCCAGGCCCTTGAAGTGAAGTTGTTTTATTCCAAGGGCATCAGAGTATTAAGCACACAAAATAGGGTATGAAAGGCATCTGGTAAATAAATACATTTATTTTGACTTAACAAGGTTGCCTTGGAAAACACACTTTGTGATCTGTAGGTACAGAAATAGCTGTGTGGGGCCCTCCTTTCTCACTTTGCTCAGTTCCTCCAGTGGGGCTGCACAGAACAATCATGTAAAATGACAAATTCAGGAAAAGAGAAGATGACATTGAGTACTCCCAGTGTCACTGACATGTTTTATGAAAAATCCTTTCCTTAGGATTTTTCCCTCCTGAGAAGCTGAGACGCCTCAGGAACAAAATGTAAACAATTCTTATTTGCTGCTGTGGAATGCAACAGGGGGAATCTGTGATTGGTCTCATCTGGTTGTTTCTAATTAATGGACAACCACAGTCCAGCTGTCCAGACTGTCTTGGTCAGAGACAAACCTTTGTTATTCATTCCTTTTCTATTCTTAGCTAGCCTTCTGATGAAATCCTTTCTTCTATTCTTTTAATATAATATATATCATAAAATAATAAATCAAGCCTTCTGAACATGGAGTCAACTTTCTCATCTCTTCCCTCATCCTGGGACCCCTGCAAACACCATCACACTCCCAGGGCACTGTGTGTCATCTGTAACATGAGGAATTGTATTTCCTGTTAGGTAATTACATGCAAGCTAATGGCCAAGTGAATATTTGTTTATTACTGTTGGCAGTGGTGTGATTTGTCTCATGGCTCTGATTCTTCCTCCTTTCTGTGTGAGGTTTGAACTCTAAGAGTAATCTAAACTGTGCCTTCTGACACAGCAATCTCTTTTTCCAAAGTCTGCTTGGTTTACTGAGAACTGAGAAAAAGTAGCACAAAGGGAAGAGAGATAAAATGTTCCTAATTCTATTATAGCACCAAATGGCAATCTTGCAACTAGGAGGAGAGTACAGATAGTAATCCCATTACTTACCAAGTAGGCTACGTTTTAAAGAGCGCAGTACTCCACACTTCCTCAAATAAATCCCATGACTCTTACTCTGCCCTTGAAATGTGGCAGTGTTGAATTATAAGTGACTGTCTGTATTTGAAATATGACTTGGATTGTGTTTGGAGTTGTGGGCATATTTCCAGGCAACACTAATGGCACTGCATGCCCCTGGAAACTCTTTTGTTACTGTCCTTTGCTTCAGAGCCATCTTGTCGATGTGCCCTGGAGTATCTGGGAGCCACACACAGAACATCAGGATTTTTACTACATCAGGCTGCTACCACAGTCTAAGGATAGAGTAAAATTCAGATGACTCAGAGGACTTGATCACCTTCATCTGGTTTTCCTGCATTATGTTGTCAGCATTCTTCCTGTAGCTTCAGTTGATACTTCTATTCAGTGGCTTATTGGCATGGCACAAATTGCAGATCATCACACAAAGTAAAAGTGGCATGATGCCAGCATGGAGTTCTCTAGAATTCCCCCTGCTTGAAGGCAGTGCTGGTGCTACTTTGAAGTGACTAATTTATGCCTTAGTTAGCCTCTGAATGATGCTGTTGTGTCCTTTACCTTATTTAACTAATTTCACAGGTAGCCACATTGTTCTTCAGCAGCAAATATTTAGACATACTTCTATACATCTGCATAGTAGAACTGTGCATATAAAGCAGCATGACATGGAATAAAGAAGTCTTTTGAGACAAGCAGGATCACTTGTTGTAAACAACAGAATCATAAAATTAGTGGCTGATAAAAGTAGCCAATACCTTGTTTACATTTGAATAGATCTTTTGATGCAATGTCAAAGATAATCTTCTTTGAAAACTTAATTCATGCTGGCTTGGATATGACATTGTGGATTTGGATTTGGCTGGAAGAACCACAAGCAAAGCTAATCATAAGTACTTATAAGGGACTGATGTAGCAACCAGCCTTATTATATTCATTAATGATCCAGAAGAGGCAGATATCTGGATAAGAATTGCTTTGGCATTTAAACTGAAGCAAGTGCCAGACATTATGCACAGGCAGAGGGAAAGTATGAGAACAGCTCAAGAGATTAAAAAATGAGCTAAAACAAAGTTTATTTTGTAGTGTAAGCACATGTATCTGTGAAGAAATACCTGTAATACCTATCCTGTATGCTAGGAAGAAAGTGAGATTCAAGTAAACTGGACATGACAAGGCCTGAGTACATCAGAGTTCAGCACTTCCTTTAATGTAAATTATCCTTGTATTCCTTTGCATTTATGTTCTCTCCATGGGAGTGAACAGCTGGTATCAATGAAAAGCCATGATCATGAGAACTGGATAAGTTCTCATTATCACAACATGGCATCCACAAGGTCAGTGCCATTTTGGACTCCTTACACAGCTGTACCATCCAACATATCATGTGTTCACTCTCTGTGAATCATCAGGTCTTTCCATTGCCTAAAACTCACCTGGGATTCCAAAACATCAAAGTTTTGTAGTCAAAACTTTCCTGGGCTGGTGAATAAGGTTGGATTTGCTTAAATGTCCAAGGCACCTGATTTGTGCCCTGGAAATCTTCTGGGCATCTTCTGATAGGCATGCAAATCCTGAGAGTGCTGTGTTGGGGGTCACATAAGCCATGTCAAAATTCATAGGCCAGCAGCTACATCACTCACCATCTGTGGAGCTCTGGTACAGATTTACAGTGCAGTCTTTTCTCCTTGGTATTTATGCAACTCCTTCCGGTTTTCCCACAGGTAGTGGCAGTTTGCACTCCGTCTCACCTGCCATAACTCATCTCTACATCCTCCAAAGGAGGCTGTAAAGCTGCAGCTGGGGAGCACATCCCACATAGCTTATCCCTCCCAGTTTGCTGGAAAGGCTCTTCTCACAAAGCCCCAAGGGTCTGACCTGCTGCAGAGTAAAAGCAAATTTGGCATCACATCTTTTCCCAGTAGCAAGGGCAGAATGTGTTCACCCTTTGTCACCTTATAGATGTTGAGACCAAATGGGCTCTGAGCAAATTACAGTACAAGTGGGGGTCTTCCTTTTTCTACGTAATAACCTTGAGATTTCATCACAGACCTGGCAATTCAAATTCCCCTCCCTTCCTTTTCTGACACAGGGCAGTGATTTAAGCTGATGCCTCTCAGCAGAGTGTGCTGATGGCTGGAGCATCTCATTGCACCTCTGATTGAAACTACTCCCATTTAATACTCGAACATTCTTCAGAGCACAGCCTGAGGGAAGTACCCCACACGCTGTCTTTGTCACCTGAAGTGGCAGCAAGGGATGAAACTGTTGCTTGCAGCATGGCAGAGGCACAGTAACTGCACAACAGGTTTAAATAACAGTTTTCAAACTGTTTCACACACAGCACAGCATGGACAGTTGGATGCTTCCACTTGATTGCAGTGAGGAGCACTATAGTGTATAAACAAATCTTTCTCCTTCAAGATTTGTTTCTAGTGCTCCATCTGGTTTAATGTCTTGTACCAGTGCTAGATGACTCAGCTACACACTGTCTGTGGAAAGTGATTTGAAATGTGTTGTCTGTAACATACCTAACCTGCTTTCCTTAAGGAGTGGCTTTATGCTCTGAAACACAAGGGTTCATTTTTCTTCCAGAATTGATTGGCTAACTTCTGGGAGTTGACTTGGCCTTGCAACATCTGGCAGTGTTGTGACCCATCCCTGGAGGCAGGAGTAACCCAGCTTCTTGTTAATAGATCCCTTGGGGCAGATTAGAATGAAACAACACTGAATGATTGGTGTCTGTAAATATATATACATAGGGTTTATTTTGGAGCAGTTTGGTTGCAAAGGAAAGCAGGTATGTGGCCATAAAATAATAATTTTGGTTACCGTTCTCTTTAGTATTATAGCAGTATAAAAGCATAAAAATAACACTCAAGTAAATGTAAGAGGGAAAAGAATAAAGCATAAGAGTAGAAAGATATCCCACTAATGAATCCTGCAGAGAGACTTGATGCAATTTTGATTTCCATTGGTCAAGGTGATGGTCACAGTCTTGATGCACTGGGGGTGGGGGAAGCCCCCAAAACACAAAGTTCAATGGGTTCATGTATGCTGAGGCTTGATGAGAATGCCCAGGTACCTTCCTTTCAGTCCTTTGCGGGGAGAAGCCTCAGAAATGAGCCTGGAGGTGCTTTGGGGGTCTTAGATGGTTTCAGAGCCCTTCTTGCCTTTCACACCAACCCATTTGAGCCAGTTATGCTCCATCAGAGGGGATAAACACCCTCAGGACCTTTCCGTGGGTTAGCAGGGGGGTTTTACAACTGAGGGAGGACACCTGGCATGATAAAAACCACCGTCCCACCTTGCAGGAACTTACCTGGCTCAAGGCCTGGCTTGTAGCCCTTGGTGCTGGGTGCTCACACCCTTGGTCCTATGGGGACCAGAGGTTTCACCACCACACACCCAAAAACTCACTCCCTGCCCCTGCAAAGCACAAATGAGAAATTGTTTCAGTCATTAACTATTAACATCCCAGTCTCTCACAGTCAGGAATAAATGTTCTTACATTGTAATATTGGATGAGTTGAAAGGTGTTAAATTATTTATTTACACAACATGGGCTCTGAAGAATTCAAATTTAATTCATGGAGGATTACGAGAATTGGAGTTGGGGCAATGGAGCACTTCCAGCAGCCAAGCCAAAGATCTTTCTAAAAATTCTCAATTATGGAAAAGTTCAGTTGGTTTGTTAAAATTGCACAGTGTGAGTGGACTCAGCTAAATTTTGCAGAAATTTCCCTAGCTTACTTGAGTCTTGGAGGAGCAGAGATATTTTGCCTTTAAATTTGCACCTTTTCATAAACTATCATTTTTTTCACACATTGCAAGATCAAGTATCTTTTTGTGTTCTTTAGCACGTTATCTCCTTTAACACATTATCTCCTGTCCAGAAAACAAATGTTAGCTTCACTTAGAAGGATTTCTTAATTACCTCTAAAGTCCTCGTTTCTGCTTGACTTCTTGTTTTGTTTGTTTTGTTATTTCTATAGCGGGAGAACAAGAAGAAAGAACAAAGCAATCAGTGCTAAAGTAGCTGTTAAATAATCATTTCAGTGTTACTCTCATGCATCCTAACACTTTCTGTTTGCTTTCTGCAGTGCTGCCATACACGGAGCAGAGATAGCAGCCCTGCTCTCAGCTCTGAGAGAATTGTCACACACAGTTTGGGTCCTTGTCCTCCCTGAGTGTCACATTTCCAGCAGGTCAGGGGCTCCTCTGAGGTACTGAGGTGTTACAGCTGTACCTGGACTATACAGGGGGCATTCTGTGCATCCCTAGGCAGCATGTTAGCATGGAAGCCCAAGCTTTTATTCATTTTAAATGTGGAAAAAAACCCCAGTGCATTGAAGGCATTGTTGTTAGGAGCCTCTGATAATAGCAGAACTGTGTTCTCTTTCTGAGCCTTAATTTGAAACAAATGAAGAAATAAGTAGTAGTTCATTTCTGCAAGTTTTAACAGTAACAAGCTGTACAGTCTTTTATGGATAGTTTTCCAAATGCTGCTTTCTTCAGCCTCTCCACCTCCATCATTTTTTTGGTTCCAGCACTTCTGCCACGAGGCTCTGAGGAGATGTTTCTGTTTTCTTATTTAGCTTGGTAAACCTGTGGATGACGCACGCTCACTTGTACAGGAGGAGGAGGTCTGAACACTCCCAAAAGAAGCCTGCAGGCACTGGAAGGAGACTGGGAATTCTTACATGAGGAACATAAAAGGACTGGATGATAGTGACAGATGAGGAATGTGATAATTTTAACATAAAGAGGGAAAAAAATATAAGGCTGCCTAAAAATGTAGAGAATGAATTCTCTCTTTTCTGCATTTCAAATGTCCCTGATATATTTTGTGAGTTGCAACTGTGTCAACAATACTGAACAAAACCCCAAGGAAGGCAAAAAAAAAAGAAGAAAGAATGAACCTATGACACCCAGCAACACACTTTATATGTAAAATTAAGTGATGTACAACTGCTTACATTGTAATATTTGATTCATTGAAAAATGGAAAAATGCTTTTGACAGGTGTAGTCCAGGCCAAATCCTGTAGTCCTGACAGAAAAAAAAAATTCTCCATGGAAAACTGTAAATGTCTGACAGTCTCAGCTGCATCTGTGAACCATGACCTAGGATATTAGTTTGAAAGGCAAGTGAATTCCTGTTAAACAGACTATGCAGCAAGATGAGAGATAATTTGATCCGATGCAATTTGCTGGTATGTATATAAACTGCAATCCTTTATTTTATTTTTTTCAAACTTCTTAATTTGAATAATTTTATTTTAATTCTTCAAACACTGTATTTGTGGTAGCAAAGAAGATCTATAGCACAAGTAGAGCTTGTGCTCTGCCTCCACAGAAAATACATTATTTGGAATTCTGGCTTCAGGTGAGTCGTGCCTCATACCTCAACTGCAATTTTTAGTCTCTTTCATTTAGATGCAGAAGACATGTTGCCTGGCTCATCACAGGAGACAGTCTTCTTGAGAATATTTGGTGACAGTTCTTTGAGAGTCTGAGGGAGAACTACTGCTTATAAAAGCAGCTTTTTTTCAATAGGCATGAAGTATGCACAGCCTTGGAAAAAAGTGATTTTAAAAGCCCAAATATTTATTGCCACTAACTGTGCACTCCACATTGGTTTAGAGCAATGAATGACAGTGCATGGGCTGGTCAGTTCTCTCCAAACTGACTGAAATGAAAGTAGGATCAATGTTTGAAGAGTTGGACATTTGCTGCACTGTATCTGTTAATTGTCTCTACTCAGTTTCTGCAAGTGAGGTCAGCATTTTACTCTGTCAAGTAATTCATGTTCCTGAAGTCTCAGTCTTTAAGGGCTAACTTGGACAGAATTATCATCCCAACAAACCATGAGCCAGCCCTTTGGTGTTACTAGCAAGACAAAGAAACCCTAACAAACTTGTAAAATTTTCAGCATTTCTTACATGATACTTGCCAGGAGTAACAGTCTCCACAGTCAGGACCCATTCAGGTCAATGAGGACTTTGATACTAAAAGCCATAAGAATGATCTAATAGTTGAAGTGAATTTGACAAATTGAAAAAATAAAGTGCTGCATGAGGCTGAGAAGGCTCTTTTCCATTACTGGCAGTGATTAAGATATGGTGTTACTTAAGATGAATTGAATGATGAGCTTCCTTAGAAACATTCTCAAGGAATTAGCAATCAATCTTTCTCTGTCCTCATCCTCTACTTTTAATTTGTTCTATTACATAGTTGCTTTTAAGTATAATCTCTTAGTTTAATTTGGGGTTTTTTTGGATCTCACGCCTCTTACTCATTAAGTAAAAGAATGAAGAAACAGAAGTGTCCAGTTCTTTCTGGAGACCTTCAAGTCATCTTCAGCTATGGCTCATCAACTTTCTTTGGTTTCTAGATACAATTGTCATTTTCATTTGTAGAACCCTAAGCCTAGGTCAGTTTCCTTTTGACTAATGTTAGCCTTTACTGACTAGAAATCGAGTTCTGCCCATCTCGTGATGACCTGCAAATGTGTACAAGCAGTAATAAATTCCTTTTCCCAAGAAGCAGCCTGTCTGAGTTCCCAGTAGCAAGTGATGGTGCTCGAATGAACTGGACTTGCATAATTTTAAAATTCAGACTAAAGGCAGGGGTAAATGCAGTGTTTGGGGGGTGGGGAGGGTGGGTCTCTCATTGCTGGTTATAAAGATTTTGTCTCTTGCAATGACAGTCTCATGAATCCTATTTCCTGCTGCTCTGGAGCTGGAAGAATGGATAGTACTTCTTATGCCCCTGCATAGATTGCATTCATGAACCAGTCCAAGCACCAGGACAGCTTTGCTACCACAGGAAATGTCTGTGGAACAGATGAAGGCATGGAATCACTTCCAGAGCTGCTGTTAAGGGGCAGTAAGCTGATCCAATATACACAGGGAGAGCAGATGTTCCTTGCTTGGTAGTGTTACAAATGGGATGGGATCCTGGGGCAGCACAGCCACAGCACACTGTTTCCCTACAGGAGTGCAAGGTGCCCAACTTGGAAGGTGTTTGTCATCATCATGCAGCACTGTCAGGAACACCTGTCTGGAGTGCAGAAGGATAAATCTCCCATCAGGAATTGACAACTCTGCTGTGTTTTTGGCATGAGCCAATTACAGAGCTCATGCACTGATTTACTTTCTGACTGAGACTAAACAGAGTCAAAGGATTTCCCACTGATGAAGTTTATGCATGAATAATCTTTTTCCTACCTGTGAGGGGAGAATGGGAAGGAAAGCAGCATCCCTGCAGCAGTAATCTCCTTATTTGCAGCTCTCATAAACTGCTCCTGGGTCTGGTGAAGGAGTGGTTGATGCACAGGAGCTCCAGACAAGGATCTGGATTGCAGAAAGGTGATCTCTGATACATCCATATTTGCTAGTTCCCAGGGTCTGTGGCCCCATAATTGCTCAGCCATGCATTAAGTGGCCAGTCAATAATAACAGTGAAAAAGGACAAAAAAAAAAAAAAAAGGATTTTACATATCTGTTGAAAAAGGTTGGGATAGAATTCTGTAATGTAAGAAAAAGCCTCTCCCAGCAGTGCTGGGTTTGTTTCTCACTTAATTTGCAAATCTTTTTAATGTTTTTAAACACGCTTTTCAATTCATGCTCTTGAATTTGGGTGCAATTCTAGGGAGAGATGCTTGAAATTAAAGTGTTGGCTCTCTGTGCTCTGTGGTAACTCTAACCCTCGACTAGGCAGCAGAGAAATGCAGCTGGGGTGCAAACAGCTGCTGTTCAGAAGCCTCAGCACAGGAGTGCATCCCGGGATACCTCCCTTCTCCTCTGATTGCTCTTGTCCTCCTGAGAAATGCCCTGCTGGCTTTGCTGCTGAGCAGGACCTCAGCTCTCAGTGGACAAACTGGTCCTCCTCTGTGGCTCTTCCCTGCAGCCACGGGAGCAACGCAGTCCCGGCTAGCAGCTCCCCAAGCTTGGCTGGAGGAAGCCACAAGATTTGCCACCCCCAGGTTCCATTAGAGAACCCCAGGTGGTGGTGCCGTCTGTGGCGTGGGTGGCACAGGCGAGGAGGAGACCACGAGGAGTCCAAGGCACAGGAAAAAGAGAGGACACTTGCGTGGCTGTCAAGGAGGCTTTATTCCTTAATGGTTCCAGAGACAAATGACTAAGGAGACAGGCTGGGGCGGGGGGGAGCTGATACAGGGAGTGGGCGTGGAAGGGGGAGACTCAAAGTAACCAATAAGAATAGGGTAGGGGAGGAACGAACAACATATTTGAACCAATAAAGATCATACATAGGAGGGGAAAAGCCCCAGGGGCAAATCATACAGCAGAGTAAGGGTGACTGTCATGGAAAAATCTCGAACAAAAGGGGGGGGTGGTTACAGTGAGTGACAACGGGAGTAGGTGGCACCACTGGGAGGGGAGAGGACTGATAAGGGCAGGGAGGGAGGAGGGAAGGATCACTGGGTTTGATGGGCAGGCAAGTGGCGGGAAAGGAAAGTAACAAACAACCTGGGACAAACCATCATGAGGGGAGAACATGGGGGGAACTAAGGACCAAACCATTTTCTTAACACAAAACAACTAACACAAATAATAATAACAAATCTTTGAAAACACGATGCCACACTCCTCAATCATGGTGATTATCTGAACTGTTCTGATCTGGGATCTGTTCTTTGGCATCCTCCTGCTTCATTTCTCTGGCAGCAGAGAGCAGGGGCTGGTGCTTCCCTACTTTCTTCAAGTAATGATAGTGATGGAGAGCTGTTTTTTCTCTCCCAAGATCTGGGAGAGCCACTGTTTTACAACTTGATAGAGGTATCCAGCCATGCCCTGGTGCAGCAGAGTAAGAGGTGTTG